>NW_020799097.1:17356407-17448769 GCF_003259725.1 Athene cunicularia
GCACTGGTGAGGCCGCCCCTCGATTCCTGTGTTCAGTTTTGGGCCCCTCACTCCAAAAAGGACATTGAATGACTCGAGCGTGTCCAGAGAAGGGCAACGGAGCTGGTGCAGGGTCTGGAGCACAGGTCGTACGGGGAGCGGCTGAGGGAACTGGGGGTGTTTAGTCTGGAGAAGAGGAGGCTGAGGGGAGACCTCATCGCCCTCTACAGCTCCCTGAAAGGAGGTTGCAGAGAGCTGGGGATGAGTCTCTTTAACCAAGTAACAAGCAATAGGACAAGAGGGAATGGCCTCAAGTTGTGCCAGGGAAGGTTTAGACTGGATATTAGGAAGCATTTCTTTACAGAACAGGTTGTTGGGCATTGGAATGGGCAGTGGTGGAGTCCCCATTCCTGGAGGTGTTTAAAAGTCATGTTGACATGGACCTTAAGGATATGGTGTAGTTGGGAACTGTCTGTGTTAGGTTAATAGTTGGACTGGATGATCATCAAGGTCTTTTCCAACCTTGCTGATTCTGTGTTCGCAAAATCCTACCAGTAACATGGAGAAAGAGTCTGGAATTATTCTAGGTCAAGTTCTTCACAAAGATCAGTGTTATTTTAGGAAGTGAACAATGGTGGCTACAAAATTATTCCCTTTCCAACCTGCCTTCATGCAGATGGATTTTCTTCCAAGATATGCATTTGTCTGAATTAATTATTTCAGTTCTGTCTGAAATATTTGCTGTGTTCAATAAAGGTGAGAAAGTACCCTTAACTGCGAGAACAGAAATGTGAGCAGAAAAAATTGTAGTGAATGTTACTGTAAGAAAAACTGACCTTTCAGTTTTTTAGTTTGTCGTAGATATAAGGTTTATTAAGTATCACAAAAAAATGCTTTAAGTCCTCAGATATTTCATATGTCAGTATGAACACACTCCTGTGCTAATTGGTTCAAAGAATTTCCATTCATATCCATTACATGCAGAGCTTTTTTTTCTTGCTTCTTCATCATTTTTCAATTGAGGCAACACCTGTACGATCTCTCTTAGATCACCCAAGAACACTGGAAAACAGGTCAATCCTGGGCATAGAGGTCTACAACCAGGCCAGTTGCTTTAGTTTCCTGGCAGTTGGTGAGTGAAGCCAACTAGGGAAGGGACCCTGCTGGACCTGTTCGCAAACAGAGAAGGATCTGTGGGTGATGTGATGGTTGGAGGCCTTCTTGGGTATAGTCATCATGAAATGATAGTGTTTTCAATTCTCATAGAGGTAAGGACGGGGATCAGCAGAACTTCCACCCTGGACTCCTGGAGTGCAGACTTTGGCCTATTTAGGAGCCTGATTGACAGAGTCTCTTGGGAGACAGTCCTGAAGGGCAAAGGAGTCCAGGAAGGCTGGACATTCTTCAAGAAGGAAAACTTAAAGGTGCAGAAGAAGGCTGTCCACAAGTGCCGAAAGATGAGCTGGCAGGGAAGAAGACCACTCTGACTGAACAAACTTTGGCTGGAACTCAGGAAAAAAAAAAGGAGTTTATGAAATTTGGAAGAAGCGGCAGGCAATGCAAGAGGACTTCAAGGATGTTGTGAAGTTATGCAGAGAGAAAATTAGCAGGTCCAAAGCCCAGCTAGAATTTAATCTGTCTGCTGATGTAAAAGACAATTAAAAATGTTTCAGTGAACACGTTAACAACAAAGGGAGGCCTAAGGACAATCTCCATCCTGTATTGGATATGGGAGGAAACATAGTGACAAAGGATGAGGAAAAGGCTGAGGTACTTAATGCCTTCTTTGCCTCAGTCTTTAATAGTAATTCCAGTAAGACTTCTCAGGGTATCCAGACCACTGAGCTGGAAGACAGGGATGGCGAGCAGAATGAAGCCTCCATAATCCAAGAAGAAATGGTTGGTGACCTGCTACACCACGTAGACATACACAAGTCTATGGGGACAGATGGGATCCACCCAAGGGTACTGAGGGAGCTGGTGGAAGTGCTCACCAAGCCACTTTCAATCATTTATCAGCAGTCCTGGCTGACTGGGGAGGTCCCAGCTGACGGGACAATAGCAAATGTGACACCATCTACAAGAAGGACCAGAATGAGGATCCAGGGAACTACAGGCTTATTAGCCTGACCTCAGTGCTCGGGAAGGTTATGGAGCAGATCGTCTTGAGTGCCATCACATGGCACATACAGGTCAACCAGGTGATCAGGCCCAGTCAGCATGGGCTTTTTAGTGAATTGAGGGATCTAACCTCCCCTCTGCTGAGGAGCTCATGTATGGTCTTTACTTCTTTGATGCTCAATTCTATCTAGGATAGACTGCATGCAAATCTACAGATAAATATTATCCAAGAGCAAAATTTTATCTTAATCATTAAAAATCCTGCAAGATTAAATGAGAAGTAAAGCAAAGTTTTGATTATGAGTGGTAGTACTTAAAATTTAGTATGTTTGAATTTGGTAGCATTCAGCTTCAATCAGATCTTCAGTACTGAGGATACAGAATATAGGACTTACACAACTGTTAGAGAAGAATATGTTTCCCAGAGAGTGACCAGAATGGGCATACACAACATATCTAATGTTAATGGTTTCTGAGCTCTGTTATGCCTCACCTTTAACAGCAGTAATTTGTTCCAGACAACCAACCACATTTCTCTCTTTGTTTTTCTTCCTACAGATAATAGTATCATGTTCTGCACACAGTTGGAATCGGAAAGGTACTGAGAAGAGGAGAGGTATTATATTATTGCCACACTGTAGTTGAAGAGATTGCCCTTGTTTCAGTTTCAAGGATCCTACTGTTTTGTACAAATTTTGTCTCTCACCATATAATTTAAAGTGGTCTTCATTAAAGAAATATGAGCCTGAGGCAATTAATAGATGTTTTTATATCAAAGGAAAGAATCCTCTATTATCTTGTTTATAAAATGAATAATGCTTTGGTGGTTCATCCTTTTGAATTTCTGTCATTGGAAAATGTTATCTGAAGCAAGATGAAATGTATAGAATCATAGACTCACAGAATATCTCAAGTTGGAAAGGACCCATAAGGATCACTGAGTCCAATTCCCTGAAGCAGAGAACTGTATAAGTAATTCTCTGGGCTGCATGTCTATGGGATGGGGAGTGTGAACTGCGCTAACTGTTGTTAATGGGAAAAAAGGTGGATAGACACATTACCTCTTCCCCTGGGAAATCCTCCTATTGTTCTCCTCCGTTACAGCAAAGGTGACCACTGCTGCTTCCAGGGAGCTACTTAACATTTGACTGCCTAGATATAGTATTGGCCTTTCTGGAGACAACAAAAAGCTTTCTTCTGTAACTAAAAATGATTTCCATGTGCAAGTAATATCTGATCAAGGACATATGTCTGCAGAGGATTGTTGTTTTTTGTCTGGTATGCCTGCTTACTTATTTAAAGTCAAATTCTGCAACCTTATATCAACACAAGCCCATTGTCTCCAGAGACTGAGAACAGAGTTTGGCTCTGGCACCAGAGAGGTCTACCACAAACCATGTAATTCCAGTGTACGTATGATGTGCGACTTGTAACCTTGTTCTTTGCAAAGTAAGTGGTTTGTACATCTCTTATGGAGACACGGTAAAGAATTCCAGCACTGCAGCTGAAATTCATTCTATTTTAAATTGCCTTCCTGCATTTACAAACAACTGAGTTTCCCCTGCCCAATTCTGTATAAACAATGATTGTGGTATAAATAACCTTGAATATTTTGTAGACAGTCTGTGGTGGGATGAGTGAAAGGTCAGAACAAGTCTGCGAGAAAGCACTATCCAAATAGGATAAAGACCATCGAACAAGGTATGGTTAAAAAAAAAAATAAAAAATTCCCGTTCTGCATTGGTGTAAACTATTCTTCCTTAAAAAAAGAGAGTGATATGTGAATTCCAAATCTGGGCTGTAGAATTAGAGACTTTCCAGATAGGAACTATTTTTTTTGAAATGTCGGTTTGTGATGCTTTTTTCAATCAAAGTGGTTTTAAAGAGTTTGAAACTCAAATTCTAACTAGCATTTTCTCCTGTATTCTAAACATCTGTGCTGTTTATTAGGAATGGCATCAGCTTTTGGCAATACAATCTTATTTTGTGTGTGGAGCTTGAAAGAGTATCACCAGTCTTTCTTCAGTGCAGTCACTGGGGTGTGGGGATTTCCTAAAATTGTTAGTAGAATATCATCATGGAAGTAATTTAACATTTTTCTAAAGGGGCAAGGACACAAGAGAGAGGATAAAGGCATAAAATATGTTCCTGATTTGTGCAACATCCACACACAGTGCAGAACTTTTTGCCAGTTCAATTCTACTGCCAGTTTCCTATTTTCTTAAGGCAAAATTATCATTGTATTTGAAAAAATAGCTGATTTGTAATAATAATTACTGTAATATTACCAACTGTGCTTTTAAAGTAGATTTTAAAATTCTCTCTTATGTTTTTCTCCTTCAGTTGAGGTAATGGTAAAGAAAGAGGGAGGATATTATTTTTACATTATAGTTAATTTAAAGCTGGGAAGCCTCATTAGGAGAAGTTTAGTTCTGTCTGCAGTAGAAAGTGCTATACATGCTGTGCATGGAAGTGTGAGACACACAGCTTATTATATGAAGACAAGACTCAGAAGCAAATCAGAAATGGATACGAAAACTGGCTTTACACTGTCCTTTGTAGTGCCTGCAGTTTAAGTATAGACCTTTTCCTGAAAAATAGGACACAAACCAAATAATATCTGCAAAACATGTCAACATTTTAACAAAGCTTTTTGTGTTTTATGCATGCATTTTGTGGAAGCTAGAAGAATCCTCTACAGGTTATTGAATCCAGTGGTTCCAGCTGATCAGACTAATACTACCTCTCCTTAAAGCTTGGCTTAAAGCCTGGCTGGGGAATACTTTGAAACACTTTTTAATTTTTCTGTGTAACCTACTTACCCACTCCTTTCCCATTTGTACTGTTAGGGTGCATTGTAGCCTTGCCTTCATTTGAAAAAATGAAGCTCTTTGAGCTAAAGAGGCCTCAGAACTTCTCAGGTGCTCAACTTCTTGCCTAACCAGCCTGGAGATGCCTCCTGTGGTATGTGCAGCTCAGGAGCAGAGGCCCTGGGAACAGCTGTCCCCTCATGAATCATTCATAGGGATGAGCTGTGATGATGAATGATCAGCTGCAAACAATGCATAACATTAAGAGAGAATAAACACATTTCACTCTAATTTCATTTTTTTGCCCCAGAGGTGGGGCAGAGCCCCAGGTGTCTCCATAGCAGGATAACTTCAGTGATGAAGGAATCTTGAAGTCCTGGCCACTGCTTTCTGATGATCCCACAGGTCTTCTGAAGATCTTTCCCAACAGGAGGAAGTGAAACAGCAGTGACGATAGGGTAAGACATCAGGTGTGGACTAGGAAACAAACATTTGTTCATGCCTTTAACTTTTGCTGTATTCCTAGATTTTGGAAAATTCATGAAAAATTAAATTGGTGACTATTTTCTGGCTGGCTGGGGAATGCCAAGTCACATGTTGTTGTTTCTGCTCTTTGACTGGCTGCCTTCTATAGCTAATCAACACAGTGTCATTTGGAAATTCACATCTGGGAACTCTTTGAGCTAAATATGCACTTTTCATAAGCTCTGGCAACTGCAAAGCTCCAAATGCTTGAATATTCAAGGAAAATAAACACACATGCTAAGAACGTGACAAAATGGAAATCTGTGTCAAGTTTGAAAGAACACTGTAGGATATCCTCTGCCCTCTGTTCCCTGCTCTTCATTCGGCTGTGCTCAGTACCAGGAGTAGATGGCAGAAATGTGTGTCCCTTACGTAAGATGTGCTCGCAATGCCCCTGAACTCTTGGCATCAGTTCAGAATGTGGTGAACTGGATCGTGCCAGTTTAAATATATCAGATCATTTTCCAGTACACTGCTCAGCTGTCTACCTTTCAGAGCCCTAGCTGGCATCTCAGTAAGCTCAATCTGCATTTCTGTGTTTGCTAATGCTGCCGGCTTCTCTAGTAGGAAACTAGATATTATGTTGAGAGTAATTTTTGGTGGCTACTATGATTTCCTGCAGAATTCTGGAGACATTCTTCTGGCTTTTAGTATTTAGAGCAGATTCACAGACCCCAGTCTAATGAAGCACATTTTTAATTTTGAGCACGTGAGTAGTCACATGGCATTTAGAGGAGTGAGGCTTTGATCTCTTTAGGGTTCAGCTTCTTGCATGTATTTTACAGTATCTTGGGATACTGAAGCACAGCAGAGTTTGGAGACTCTTAGGAGGAGTCATACTGTCATGGGTCAAAATTACATGCTTCAAATTTCTAAAACAAATATGCAGACTTTGATACTGTTTGCTATTACTTGCACCAGAAACAAGAAGGTCCTTCTGAGTGAAAAAAACATTCTCAGGAGCTGCTGCTGACTACATCAGACTAATGAATTGTTCTGCTAAGTGGACTCCATGAAAGCATCATGACTCTTTGCTTATAACCATTTTTTCTCTATTATAGTGTGACTGTATGGAGACATTCACAAAAGCTGTGTCAAGAATGGTCATCAATGATGCAACTTAGACAGCTACAGACAGACATAAAGGTCACTGCCTGCAAAATTTCTCTGTCCTGTGGAGAACGACTCAAATTCCAACCTGCTCTGAGCAACTCTAGTTTTGCTCTTCCACTGTCCTTGAAAGAGTAATAAATAAGGTTCTTTAATAATAATCATAAAGTACAAGACAAACATGGCATCAATGGAAATGGTTAAGCCCAAATTCTGTGCTATGGCTGAATCAAAGTGCCTGTCATGCCTTGACTCCGTGGCAGAACACTTTCTGAATTTAAGCTGAATAAATTAATTTCTAGCTGTGGATTCTATGGATCTTCCTTGTATACTGCAAAAAGTCCAAAGGAGAACAGTGCCAGTTATTTGGGGAAGTCATTGTTTGTCTGCATTTAGGAAGAAAGGGACACCATTTGGCAGCACGGGGTGCCACAGTGTTGGTTCCAGCTAACGATCATTGTGTGAATTGAGCTGTAAGGAGAGCTGCCCATTGACCAGCATTGATTGCTGTCCTCGACAGGTGCTAATGTTCAGAGGGCAGATCACAGCTGCTTGCACAAGGTTCCCATTATCCTTTGCTGGGTATTGATTCTCCCTGTGGGATGTTTCCTTCCTAGCTGTGTTAATTTTCAGACGACATATTTGCATTGGTCTGTGCTGAGAGGGATAGGCAGAGGTGCCTTGGATATGTTTAATGGCCCTTTCACACACCCCCACCTCCAATCCCTCGAGTCTTTAGAGACCGTGTCTGTTGGGATACAGGTTTCCTCTAATTATGGTGCACATTAAGGGACAGGCTCTATGAAGAATATCATTACTACTCTTGTAATTGCTTCAGGTGCACTCAAAAATTAATCAGAAAGTACACAATGGGGTTTTTGTTTTGGTATGGGTTTTATTTTGAATCCTTTTAAAGCCTGAAGTCTTGCTGCCTATGTGTAGAGCTTACAGAAGTGTAACATGGAAGGGATGGGAAAGTAGTTCATGAGGTTGCCACGGCAGGGACTGTTGTGTCCCTTCAGTACTATTTTGGTGCTGCACACAATTGATTAACTGATGGACCTCAGATGCCATCAAACCAGAGCGGTAGTATAATACATTCATTTTGCATTGGAATAAATATATTTCAGGGTTGAGTGGCTACATGGATTTATCTATTGGTAGGTGTCTGCACAGTGTCTAGAGCTGTGTTGGGCTCTTACAGAGTCTTGGTACTACATAAAGCTACTTATAAGAGTGATGTCTTAGCTCTCTACTGTAACTCAAAGAAGCCTAAAACAGAATTTTTGCAGAGAAGGGAGTAATAACAGATAACAGCAAAAATATTCAGCAACTGAGGCTTATGCTTGTTTTGGCAAGTGTGATCACGTCAGTGCAAATGCTGCCTCCACATACGAAGAAATGTTATTAATTTTGTCTCTGTAACATGGAAGTGGAACAACTAATTTAGGTTCTCTGTACAAAGTATACCTTTGCACTGATAAATGGATCCGAATTTCCAATCCTTCCTTAAGGCATCTTTGTTTATGTGGTCTGTGTAGAAAGAAGAGGGTACATCTGAACCTAGTTAGCCCTAGGGCTGAAATAGTTAGATTGTGGTGTTTCTGTAATCAATAACAACCAAAAGATGTATGTAATTATTTTCAACTCCCCAGTTTAAATAACCAGGTAGTCATTTATAGCTGAATATCCTTCAGCATGGGACCAACACTTGGATTAAATCCTCTGGAACCATATCCCAACATTTGTGATTTCCCTGTGGTCAGAAAATGTAGCATTATTATAAAAATAACTCTTCTTCAAGCTTCAGGGTACCAAAGTTGTTACCTCACCCTGGAAGTATGAAAACCCAAAGATCATATTGTAACACTAGGAATGTTGTTTTTCTAGAAGTTGTTTCCTATGTTGTGTGTGCATGGCTTTGAAATGGTAAACTCTACAGGCATGAATGTTGGAGTGTCCTTTTTAACCTTGGCATGTTCACAGTGCACCTTTCAAAAATGAAGCATGGGTGGGCGGATTAAAAAAGGATGTGAAAATACACAAAACAATGTACATTTGGAAAAACAGGTTGGCGATTTCAGCAGCATCTGAACAGTAGGCAGAGGATGCATTCCTCTCTTCATTTCTTCACTGCTGAAGTTGCTTTACCTTTAACGCACAAGGGTTTCTGCTCATCTTGACTTTCTCAGGACTGCAATTGCTTCTGTGGTTGCTGGACTGAGTAGCTTATGCTGCAGTGCATGCAGGAATGAAAAAGATGGTTTAATCCTCAGTTGCAGCACATCAGCTTATTTAAGGAGCTGTAGTGATGCAAGTGTGGACAAGGGTACAAGTCATCTCATTAACTGATAACTGCTGTATGCTGTTGGAGAGCGCAGACTTAAACTCCTCCTGAAATGAAAAAAGACAGCTGTTTAAGACATCAAATTTAAAAAGTAAAAGCAAAAAAAAAAAAAGACAATCCCTGCTCAACAGAGAGCCTGAGCCTGCTCTTGCTTAAGCTTGGATAACTGAAAAGAAATGAAACAGAAATTAGTGCAGTGAAGCCAGTGTAAAAGCAGTAAAACCAAAATCAGAATCTGTGCCCAAGAAAGACAGCATATGTGAATTTTGTAGGAAGAAGAGGAATGGGAAGAGAAATATTGGTAGGGAGTGGATAAAAACCAAGAGTATTGTTTAAATGCTTATTGCAGTGTTCTTCCACCTTTCTGGGATCAGGAACGTGAAAAATTCTCCCATTATCTCTCATATTTTGAACAGTTGTTTCCCAGTCTGTTCAAAAGGAAAAAAGGAAACATCCCTATTTTTCCCAAGAGAACATCCCGGTTTTCTTTACTGGATTTGCTTTGTGGGCATGATTCCTCTCTACACTGGAAGGGTACAGATCTGGTGCCGCTCCTCTGGGACCTACAGCCACTGCACTGAATTATAGGAAGCAAAAGGGGACAAACCTAGGCCCTGTGGCTGGAAGGGAAACTCATGAGTTAAAGAAGAATTATGGGGGGAGGATTAGAAATGCAAAAAATAAATTAGAGAGTTGAGACTTAAAAGAGGCAGGTGAAGCTGAGAGACAGAGCTTTATTGAAGGGGGTGGTGAGATAGTGTGCTGTGCAAGACAGGAGTTAGCTGAAAGAGAAGAAAATAATTAAATTCAAATAGAAGGCTAATTAAAAAATAAGAGGGAGAAAAGAATATATTAAAAATGAAAAAAGGAAATAGAAGGGAATATGAAATAAGAAAATGTAAGTACTGAGAGGTAAAAGATGAAGAAAAATAGCTTTATCTAAAGCAATTGTACAAAATAAAAAGCAGCAGCAATTTTATAAAAGTCTTTACCTTTGGATTGACAGCCACCCTAAAAGATCTCCAAGAAAAGCAATTCAATTCAAATTTAAGTCTAGTTAATTAAGACACCAAAGTAGATTACTGATTTGGGCAGCAATTCAATGCAGTTGTAGTGGAGTTGTCAATCAGTACAACTGCAATCCAAATGAGATACCAACAACAACCAAAAAAAAGAAAAATAAAGAGCTTGATCTTGCTTCTGCTGAAATTATTAACAAAACTCTAATTGACTTCAATGGGATGGGAAGAAACCATCCTAAAGAAAATCCCATTATTGGGAAAGAAAACAAAAGACAGAGGTTGCACTGAAAAAGATGATTTGAGCTGAAAGTTATGATGTGAAGATGGAAAATGAGAGCTTCCTTCATACCAGGCCCTTCCTGGTTCGTGGTCCATTCTGCCATGCTGCTTATAGGTCAAGTGGAAAGCTGAGGAATGGGTTGTATTTTCACAGAATTATAAAATAACCTGAAATGGAAGGGACCCACAAAGATCGTTAAATCCAAATCTTGAGTCCACACAGGACAATCTAAAAGTTAAATCAGACATCTAAGAGCATTGTCCAAATGCTGCTTGAACATCCAACAGGCTTGGAGGCCATGATCACTTCCTTGTGGATCTTGTTCCAGTGCTTGATCACCCTCTCAGGGAAGAACTTTTTTCTGCTACCCAATCTGAACCTCTCCTGATGCTGCTTTAAGCCATTCCCTTGTGTCCTATCACTGGACACCATGCAGCAGAGATCAGCACCTCTCTCTCCACTCCCACTTCTGAAGAGGTTGTAGGCAGCCTTGAGGTCTCCTTTTCTGTAATCGTATCCTCAGACACTCCCCCTACTGTCCTTTTACCATCTTTGTTGCCTTCCTATGGGCACATTCTAACATTTTTATATCCCTATATTTTGGAGTCAAAAACTGCATACAGTACTCGAGGTGAGGCTGCATCAGTGCTGAGTATAGTGTAGGGGGACAATCACTTCTTTTGACCAGTTAGCTATACTGTGCTTAATGCTCCCCAAGTACACTGTTTCCCCTTTTGGCTGCATATTGTTGACTCCGATTGAGTTTATCATCAACTAGAACTCTCAGATCCCTTTCGCAGGGCTGCACTCCAGCCTCTTGTTCCTCAATCTATATGTTCATCAATTTCTCTTCTCCTGAAGGCAATCAGCATGGATAGGATAGGAAGGAAAACAAGCCTTCTTCCCTCTGCTCAGCACACATGGGAAAGAGGCTTGACAATACTTCAGAGGAGCAGCGTTGAGCATAATACTTCCTGGAGCTACTTCAAAGATGGTGCAGCTTAGTCACAACCCATTATTTTGAAGTTTTTTCTGAAGATGCAATTTAATCCGTAAACATTAAAGGGACAAAGTCTTGCAAAACTTTGAACATGCAATTTATTATCCATGGACTAAAATGGAAATAGTCACCTATAAAGCGTGTCATATACTGATGTCTCTACCGGTTGCAACAGTAATGTATCTGGAAAGCAGCCTCTAGCCAGGATGCTGCTCAAGGCTCAGGCCGCTGGATGAATTTGCTGTGGGCAGATCATATCTTTTGTGTGTGCATCAGTTCCACTCTGGGGAATTAAGTTGCTCTTTTTCTTCTTCACAAAGATGTGAGAATAAACCTGTGTCATTTTAGGATAAAGTGATAAATGAAGCTGTTCCAACCCATGGCACAGCCACACAGTAAAGGACTATAAGCGTCTTTTGGACAAATCTTGTTCTTGTGCAGATGAATATAACAGGGGCTATGTCTCAAAACTTCCTGTTAGTCATTAGCTGCAGCTGCAGAGCTTTGGCCTTTGGCTCCTGCTAGCTAGGGGAAGCAGGGGCATGCTGTATGGCTCAGGTACAGAGGTGTGGGAGCAGGCATGCTGACTGGGGGGAGTGGGGTGTACAGGTGTAATTCAGGATGGTATATAGCCCAATGTGTTTAACAGCCCTGCCTAATGGCATCGTTACCATACTACACAAACTCCCATTGAAATTAATGGTATTTCACATAATCAACTACTGTGCAAATACTCAGTTACGCAGAACATTAATGTGCCTTTAAAAAGTCATAAAAAGAGGAAATCAATTTATTCTCTGTGGTTATCTTTGAAGTGGGGGCTCATAATAGAAGCGCCAGCACACCTAAAGATGGAAGTCCTCAGCTTCTGAGGTTTGTAGTCATTTGTTCCCCATAATTTTAATCCTGTTGGAGATTATAAAGTTAGAATTCTTTCCTCTCTGTTTACTTTTTTTGCCTGTCAAACATAGTTTCCTCTTGGGTTTCTCCAGTGCAAGAAGAGAACATAAATCTATGGGTTTTGTTTTCCTGTTTATACGCCTGACTTGCAAGTGATCCTAGCAATGGAGTATTTTTTGTTGTTGACTGAATTGAAAAAAACCACAAAATGAAACATTTGTGCTCATCCAAAACAACATTTGTTTTTGTTCCCTTCACTAAACAAAACACCAACTCTTTAGACTTCCCAAATTTAAACATGTTTTCCTAGAAATCACTACTGGCAAGTATGTGAGCATGCTGTTTTACATTGTAAGTATTCAGGAGGGCATGGATGTATACATTAATACTTTTTCAGAGGGCTCTCTTCAGGTTTTCAGAACTCTTTTGCTCCTTACTTATTAGCACAAGATAAATGTGATAAATCCTATATACATTCTTTGCCTTTTCCTTAATCCTCTGGTATGTAATTTAGGCTAGAAGCAGGTCCTCTGGCATCCTGTTAGATATTTCTCTTGCTGATGTCTGAATAAGTCAGTGTTTCCACGTCTTGAGCTGATCCATTAGCTAAGTCTCCTCATCACTTGAATGTACCTGTTTTTTTGTACTGTGAGTTTTGTGTCCCGTCTCCCTCGCTGCTTTTGTATGTGTCTCTAAAATCCTTCTTTTCTATCTTTCTATTCCTCAGCCCTCTTGGCAGACAGGCAGTTAAAGCTGGTTCATCAGTTGATCTCTTGAGCCAAAGTTGGTCAAATCATAGTTGTTAAGATTAGCAGTTCCTCAGGGTTCCTTGTGAGAACAGCTGAGGTGAAATGTTTCACAGCCCAACAATTTTCCTTGTAACTTCATTGGTGGCCAGAATTTGTCAGTTGTACTGGGGCAGATTCACCAACTCATTGCAGGAGGCACCACTGCAACGTTGTTCATCACCTCCTCTGAGGAGATGAGTTCTCAGAAAACTGAGAACTATAATGCTTATAATGAGAGAAGTTGGTGTCAGAAAAAAATGGGGACTTGTGGAAGTATTAAATGACAGATACAGCTAACTATATGCAGATAGAACTAAATACAAGAGATTCTGTGCTGGGAAGCTGGTATCATGTCATTGCTGTGATGGGGCACACATCTGTGATGCAAGCCCCCAGTCCCCGAGAGCTGGACTGTTGCACGAGTCTGTCCTATAGCATTATGAGGGAATTCATTCCTGACACACATAAATGGAAGAGAAATAGTAGGATCTGAAGGAAGGAAGATAAGAATTGCAGAAGGTGCGGCTCAGTGGCCAGAAATGCTCCCAGCAGGGTAGGTAGTGATCCACTGTATCCACTGTGCTGTGAGTCTAATGCTCTAGAGCAGGACTCGTATTACTCTATTTTCAGTTCTATAATCATCACCCCAGATAACCCACATTTGCGTAAAATCGGAGGCAGAGACAGGAAGGAGAGAATGGAGAGAGAAAACAGACCATAGGGAATTGAGGGGGTTTAATGAAGCAATTGGTCAGTGGAGACTGAAAAACTACTGAGGGGAGAAGCATCTAGGTTAAACTTTCCTTTGCGTTACTTACATATATATGTACATAATGTTCACTGTCACTATGGCAAAGGAGGGTTGGTTTTGTTTTTTAATTTTATGAATAATCTGAAGCATGTATTTATGAAGATATAGTGTTCCTTTCCCTGAGCTCTGCTGAGTAGAAAGCAGTGCTCTGCAGCAGCTCCCCAAGTGACCAGGAGACTGGTAAGGATTATTGGATATTCCCAAGGAATTTGCATGTAGGAACACTTGCAACTAGGACCTTACTAAGGGTCAGAATTCTACTCATTATTGTGCAGCTAAAGAAGGAAAATGTTATTGTCCAGGAAAAATTTGTCAGGTGTCCTCTAGCAGTGGTGAGAACTGGACTATGGTTGGTTTTAAATGAAACTGAGTTCTGGCAAACAGGGACATGAATCTTTCTTCCTGTATCAATCTGGGAAGAACAAACTCTTGTTCTGCTGGAACATATCGATCCTCATTTTTTATAGCATCTATGACACATTAGACATCAGAGTCTGAGCAGAACCATGTAAGGGAAAAGCAGTAGGCAACCGAGTTTTCCACATTTTATCACTGAACTGCAAGATAAGGACCACTTTGATCCACACCTTTGATTTTCTGCTATTTTAATTAAATTTTCCATTCTTCATTCATTTAATCTTTTCATATATAAAGCTCACCATAGGTTAATTTGGTGTTCCGCAGTTGTCTTCTTCTGTGTTTTTCTTCTGGAATTCAATCACAAATTCTCTTTTATCAACAAAATACTGCTAAATTGGATATTCAGGCTTAGATCTTCACAAGATTTCCCACTGTTTTGCTTCCTTTTTTTTCCCTTTCAGATCACAAACAAGTCTTACGTATTTTCTTTCACTGAGTGTGCTACTTACTCCTTAAGAAAATGTCATCATCTACTCTTCCTGAATTGAGTGAAAACTTTTAAAAGTCTCAAGTGCATCAGGGCTTGGACTTGATAGAGGTAAGATAACCTGGTTGTTTTCTTTCTCAATGGCACCTGGTGCTTTCAGAAACCAAAGGAACTATTGTTTAAAAGCCACTTGTTTTCATGTCTCTAAGTGAGTTTCAGTTCCATGGGAAATCTTAGCTTTGCTGTTCTTCTTTCAGATTATTTTGATTTCTTATTGCCCCTATTGGCTTGCAGTAGTCAAGAGCTTTGGGCCTGGAGTGTTTTAAACAACTCTTACTCAGACACAGGATAGTAAGTCCTTGTGGTTTACATAAGATAAACCCCAAAGATATCCTTTTGACTAGATTTTCTGGCGTCTGAAGTAAAAATGCAAAGTTCTCAGCACATTTGATCTTGTAAGAGTGAGAAAACTTACCTGCCGATAAGGCCGGTAAAGGTTGGGAAGTCGAGAAAGCTCTGCACTCAGTAAAGGGAAGGAAATAATAGTAACCTGCCTGAAGTGTAGCCCTGTAGTGTTAGCTGGGAGCTCATGCTCAGCCCACTTCCAGCTAGCCTATGTGTTTAATCTAGAGCTATGAGGAATGGCAGCAGTTCTGGCTTTTAAGAGGAAAGAAGTGCTGGTAGGACTTACTCTCAAGACTAAAAAATGTGCAAGAAGTTCTTCGAATCCTTTAAACCAAGCTATAATCATGATAACACCATTCATCATAGCAGCCCCCCCGCCAAACCAGCCCCTTTAAACACAACTCTTCCTGCTGTATAAAGTCATTCAATGAAAGATTTTATTACTGCTGTCTGTAGTATTTTTTGAGGGCACTACTATAATAGAAATCAACACAGAGAAATCGGTAATAATCACACATGTTTCATATTGGTTCCCATGTGGAAAACATTTCAAAGGTGTCAGTGCCTGGAAAACCTGATGGTTTCATTGAATACCAGAATGAAACTCCAAGGCAAACCCTGAGGAGAGATTAACACTTGGAAGTATAAAATTCAGGTAGTAATGAGAAGCCAGGTGTTCACTGTCAAGGATTCCAAGTTTCCCTAATTACGGGAGAGTATCTGACTTTAACTGCCTCTCTCAGGTGAGCAAGTAATCCTTTGTTGACAAAGATTTATAAAAAGAAAAAAATAACAATAGGAAAAGAAAAAGAAATATGCCTCTGTTTGCTGCTATGGAGAAAATATTACACAGGCAGTCCTATTTCTAACTAAATTAAGACGAGAGAGGGAGTTGGAAGTCATGTTGCACCCACAGTGATCATTCTGCAAATTGCAATATGGATCTAGAATTTCATGTTAATTACATTTTATTTGAAAAGTGCTGCACTACACAGTATTTTCCACAGCAGTGGAGGCTTGATTCTGCTCTCAATTATGTAGGTGTAAAGTGGAGTATCTCCAGTGAAGCTAATGAAGTTAGAGTAGTTTAACACTGAAATGGGGAAGATTACAATAAGGCCCTAGAGCCTGCAATATTGCTACTGCAGTTAATGATCATTACTGCAGAATGCTGTAGTCTGGTAATTATTTTGTTCGTGCAGGTAGAAAGATACACAAAACTGTCACTGATTGTGTCTGTGAGAGAAATAGTCCAAAATTCTCCAACCTAATATTGTCTCTCCAACTTGTATTGCATATTCCTTTTAGTTTATATTGTGGTTCTGTGCAAAAGGGTGTGTGTTCAGATTTTGAGGAGGCTGATTTCGACGGCTGCATGGGAAGCTGAGCATCAAAGTAACAAAACTGTGCCTTCTGTTTCATTAATCCTTTAGGCTGCTCTGATGTCTGTTGCTATTATGCAGAGCGCCCATTACTTTTGCTGCTTTCAGAGTGTTTTCATGGAGACTTTAAAGTATGACAACTCAGTCAGCCCTAGTCAAAACCACATTTCAAATCTTGGCTTGCCAGTCTCATTGTTACATGCCAGACAGGCCTTCCTGAGCACCCTGTGAGGGTGCATTTAGGGCCATAAAGTGGACTCGAGTTCTTGTTCCAGGGATGTTGGGTGGAGCTGGCCCAGGTGACACCTTGTGTTGGCAGCCCACGACAACTGTGGATATCTCTGAGTCATCGCTTCCTGGGCAGGTGTGGACATAGGAGCTACATGTATGCTGGTAAACGAACCTGGGTTGGGAGTTGATTCTCGAGCATTGGTATGTGACTGACCACACTTAAACTGCTAGCAGGGCCCCTGTAATGGATTTAACCAGCACATTATCTCAGCTGGGGAGGGATGGCAACAGACCATATAACAAGGACTATCCCCACAAAGCATCTGGGATATAATCATCCTGTTTTGGGGGTTTTTGAATGTGTATGAATACACACTGAGCCATGCGATTTGGCTTCAGAGCCTATAAAAGATCTCTAGTCTAAAAAAGATCTCTAGTCTGGTTGTGTTTATATGGTTGTAGCACAGTATAGATGCAGCTGTGTAGCAGCAGCCATGAGTCTGGAGCTGCAATAAGTCACCACCAATCCATCTTATTTTTCCCTTGAAGCACTGTAGGCCCAAATTCATGTACCAACCTGGTAGCCCTAGGATAACCCTGTGGCTACTGTTGAGAAGCTAAACTGTCAAGGGGCTGAACTGTATGTTTTAGGACACAATGATATTCCACATGGACAGGCCTGGATGCTCTGTGCCTGGTGAGAGCATCCAGCCTGTGTGACTCTGAGCTACCAGCCCAAACATCCTTCCTACAGAGGCCTCGGGATGCAAGAGAGCTGCAGGCTGCAGGCAGCCTGATGGCAGTCTTGATGTAAGTTGAGGGTCTCAAGACATGGGCTTCTGCCTGTCCCCTGGGGCTGCCCAGGTCAGGTACAAGCTCAGTGTAGCCCTGGAGTAAGTGATGTGAAGGAAAGTGGGTGCATTATGGCATCTAGAAGTTTAATTCTACTTAATTCATACTTTGACATAGTCTAAGTGTATAGCCAGTGCCAGCTTCTTTGTTAGTATAGCTATCTTGTTTGTATATATTCCCCATATATTAATATATTTACTAAAAGGGCATTTTTTGGTGAATGTATCTCTTAAAAACTCCCATGCCCGCCTGTTTTCTCCAGCCAGGTGACTCAAGTTGAACGTCAATGTTGGTAATGAATTTTGAGCATATGACAACATATCAGTGACAACAGAACAGATCATCTGGAAAGATATTATTATAAGATTACTATCTTCACATAAACTGTTTTAAGCAATACTGCAGTCCACGTATATGCAGATTTAATAATAACCCTAACATCAGATACATTTGAAGGGGGAGTTTTTCAAAGGCAGAAGGAGTGCAAACGTCCCCAGATCAATTCAATTGTGAGAGGGAAGGCTGTCTGTCTTATAGGCTCCTGGAGATTTCCCACCTTTGTACTTTACACTGGGGATGGCAAGTCCAGAAATTGTTCTGTAGCTGTGCTTTGATGGGTGCACTTCTGCCATTCTGTGTTTGGGGGTGTTGAATTGCTGCTAGCTTGTTTGTCACCATATTCCTCCTAATGCCTTTTAGAAATTGTGTGTTGGCTGGTCTTGCTTCTCCCCTCAAGTGATGGTGAATTAAAGGGGAAGCATGGAAGGAGGTGGATCAAACAACCTTTGCAATAAGCTTTGGTGGGAGATAGGCGGGGACAGGGACAGTTTTACACACTTGCTCCTTTTCCTTTGCATTTCTGTGAACAGAAGTGCACTTCTTCACCTCTCCCCAAATAGAAAGACAACACAAAATCTCATCAGGCAAAAGGGTATAAATTTCTTCTCATTAGGCGCTTGTCAAGTATACTGAGCAACTGGATTCTGAGAGGCTCCCCCCAAAAGGGAAGCCAGCTTTATTCGTGGGATAGAATGCAGTTTGTCCTCAGGAAGGACATCACAGTTCAGCTCAGAAGCACGAGCTGGAAAAGGCATACTGCACATATTCATCATGTAATCTATCTCCTAGGATGCACAACTTGAAAAGAGTTCATATGTCACCGCAATATGTCCCCTTGTTTATCTTCCAGACAGACTTCATGTATCATGTTGATAAATTGGGCAACGCACAGGGCCAGTTCCCTCCTACAGAGGTGAGTGGGAGCTGCATGGTGCCTGATACCAAGCTAGGGAATTATTCAGATTGACTAACATAGCTGAGCACATGCCAGGTTTGTTTTAGATGTCTTGGGAAGTTTCGCAGCTGAGGGGTGACTGGGTTTCAGGAGCAGACTAGAGGGTGGTAGCACCATTTGCTTAGCTGCACCCCATGTAGCATACACAGTCCAGGACCTGCAAACGGGTGTGGTCGTGCAGCTGGGGGAGCAGCCTAACTGCAGGTGCGTGAGGCTCAGGGTCCAGGGGAAACAAAATCCGCCTTGCTCTGCTGGAGATATTAGTCAAGTTTATCCTTTTTTGTATTTGTCCTGGAGGGTTGCTTAAGGTGGTACTGTAACATGAACAATTATTAATAATGATTCAGCAGCTATGTTACTCTGTGTAAAAGAAAACAAACCCAAATAAGGCTAATCTTTTGCAATACTACTTGCTGTTTCCTATAGGGACTGGTATGTATCTTCCAGCCATAAAATAATTAAATCTCACTGCTTTCCAGTGGTGAAGGAGCTTGAACACACACTGAGGCTTCAATCCTCACATGGTTAATATCTTTGGGGGTCTGGGTCCACATATTAAGATCATATTTTACCAAAATGGCTTTTGATTTTTACTTTTTGTTTGAATAATCAAACAAAATAATTTCAAAACCTATTCAGTGTCAGTGAGTGAACAGCACTCAAACACCTAGACTCTGATGCACTGGTTTCTCACATTTGTGACCATTTTCTTCCTCTGGAATCCAAAGATTAACACTAAGCAGTGTGTCCAAGCAGCTGCTGACCAGTGCACTGTGCTGTATCCCAGCGCACTGTGCTGTCTGACATCCTCAGGGGCTCACATAGAGAAGACCTCATGTGCAGTCTCCTACTGGGGTTTTTCCCCCAGCACTTGATGTTTTTCCCAGGAGCATTCCCTTGCAGTAATGCAGGCACGATATTGCCTCATGTGACATATGAATGATTTGCTCCTTTGCTGGTGGATATTGTGATGTAATGGACACTGATGATCAGTGGGTTCAGCAAGACTGTCCAGGGTAGCATCTCACTTCTGTGTTTGGGAATGGGAGGAAGAATAACTCTAGATGGGTATGGGGGGAGGGTTATACGGGGTGTAGGGTTGTGTGGCTATGTCTATTTTGCCCCTGACAGCATTCTAGTACCATAGATATACCTCTAACTCCTAAAATTTTCCGAGTGTAGCTGTCTGGCCAACAAATACATTTAATTTTGTTTCTGTTCTATCAGAAAACAAGAAGGAGTTAACCCAAGTGTTGTCATCATCATAAATACAGCTTGGAGAGGGAGGCAGCTAAGTCACTAATCCATTCTGAATTCAGCCTGGTGATGCAGAGAGAAAAGAGTGTGTGGCCAAGAAGACAAACACTGTGTATATCAAAACACACATGAAAAAAATTAGTTTGAGAATGGGAGATGCTGAACATAAAGAGAAGAAAGCAAGAGAATAGAATCAAAGATAATAAAAATAAACAGCCACAGCCAGACTCAGATGCTCTCTCTCTCATTAGAGATGACTTAACCAACACTTGTTACCTCACTGAAAAGGTATGCAGGCAGGTGTTACTCAGGATCAGTCCAAATGTGGCCTGTTGCTCTATCCAAGTTGACCATTAAAATATAGAAATGAATAACTGTATTTTTTACCTGAATTAGTAATTGCAAGGGACAGATTCCAACATGCCTTAGGGATTTAGCCATAGAAATCCCACTGACCTTCAGTAGTGCTTATGCACCTACATTCCTTAGGTGCATTAGAAAATCTGTGTGTATGTACTGAGCTCAAGGGAAAAGTCCACTGCTATTATTATAATGTGACTATGATTTTAAGATCCTCTAACATACTCCATTTTATAGAAATTTACACAGTGTATTTGTCAGGTCAGGGTTGTTGCCATCAAAGTGTAAAGTTCAAATGGGTGTGAATTACTGAGACTTAACATTGTACTTTGAATTATGTCTCTTTATATTTACATGAGAGTGTCCTTTCTGAGTCACATCTGGTTTTTGTGCTGTTTACAAACTGCTCTAAAAAGCTGAGCTGAGAATATTTGCAGTTAGTTCAGTATGTCAAACAGAGGAATAGAATTTAGCTCTATTCTTAAACCATGATTATTTATGTAACAGGCATGTTGGCCAAGCAAAAGAATGAAAGCTGACGGGCATGAAAATAACCAGTCTGCTCGTTACATGAGTCTTGCTTGCAGTAGTCCCAGCAGGAGCTTGAAGATGACTGTGTAAATTGTGAAACAGAGGGTGCATAGTTAACACACGCCAGAGATGACCATTTGTGGGGTTACTTAACGCTACAAATCCTACATGGTGGTGAGGCTGTGAAAGGGCAGAAGGAAGTCAGGAAGCTACAAAAGCATGTGTATCCATGCTCTGGGAACATGTGTCTGTTGGCACTGAGTGCTGGCTAGTGCACCAATTTACCAGTTTAACCTAAAAATGCAGAATAAGAAGACATATAACTGTGCGGATTATACACACCCAAAGATAAATTAAGGGGAGATTAAATTAAATTAAAAAAGAAATTACAGTTGTGAAATGAGGTAATCAAAAGTGTGAATGTGTCAGTATCATGACAGCAAAATGCCTTAATCTGATGCCTACAGGCATACTCATTGACACATGTACTGTGAGAACTATTGCTTGGTCACATATAATTGCTGGATGAGACAGATGATCAATAATTAGTTTCAACGTTGTTTTCTTATTAAGGATATGGTGTAGTTGAGAATGGTCAGTGTTAGGTTAATAGTTGGACTAGATGATCTTCAAGGTCTTTTCCAACTTAGATGATTTTGTGATCGTGTGACTCTTAAGAAATGAGTCTTTTGTTATTTTCTGTTGGCCAGTCCTCTCTCTAATGACTTTAAATCTATTGGACAATCTAAGCTTGACGTGGGGAAGGGTGTATAGTGTGTGTCCTCAGAACTTTGGTAACTCACATCAACCAGCATATTAGACGTCAGAGAACCACTTGCTCAGAGTGAAGCGGGTTCAGTTAATACTGCATTTCACAGCCTGTTTGGGTTTGTCACTCACAGTGCTTCTCATACGTAGTCCCAGCAGCAAACATACAGCAGATAATGAATTTTCAAAGTGCCATGGACTTTCTTCTGGCAACTGCTGCCCTATCAACTATGTACCTTGCAAATACAAAGTAAGCTTTACAGTGATAAAGGGAAAGATAAATGTTATTATCTGCATGTTATGGAAGAGGATCTAAACACACAGTGCCATAATTTTGGGTGCTTCCACAGTAATTTGTATAAAATGGGACACAAGTGGATTTTTCTGATGTGCCAAGCACTGGCCATCCTCAGACAGAGCTGAGACAAGTCAGAACTACTGACAGGACCATTCATCCTGTGGTCTTGGGGATGCATGTCTCGCAGTATGGGTCTTTTGCACTGCTGTGTTGTATAGCATGTCTCTGCTAGAACATGTGCTGTTTGTGTGACTTGCCTCATGATTTGTAAACCTGTTTGACTCTACATAATGCCGTGGACTCTGCTGAAGCTGGAAACTGAAGAAATATGGAGTATATTACTGCATTTTCAACACAGAGTTGAAACTGTGGAAAGGTGAGAATCTTGGTGCTAAGAGTACAAAGAACAGCTTACTCAGTAGCAAGTTACTGTGAGAAGCAGTTAGTCTGCTGTCAGTATCTCACAGTGTCTCTTGTTCTCCCTCCCATCTACCTTTCTCAGACTCACATTCCTGAAGCCCTGCAAACTCCTTGTCTTCCAAGATCCATCTCACAATGCCAAGGCAGGCTGATGAAGTAAAGCAAAACTTTGTCCTTTGGCACCTGTGTTTCTCTTACCTTCCTTTCTTCTTTATTTTTTTTTTCCTTTCCCCATGGGAAAGAATCTTTGAGGCAAATATTTCTCAGACCTGGCTAATGGGCCTGTCTAAAGGGGAAAGGAAAAAGGTATAAACCAGATAAAACATGAAACCTTTTGCAAAGATAAAACCAGGAGGGCATTTACTGCAGTAAAAATGCTGTAGGATGAACAAAAGGATCACTCTGGAACACCTTGCTGGTACGGCCATCTCCTTGATGTCAGAAGTTATTAATTTATGGAGGATTTTACGGGACCAGGATACAAAACATTGTTCATATTTTAGCTACTTCTATTAAACCTGTCAACTCAAAATTACCAAGATTTATGAAGTAATTTCTAATTGGTCTAATTCAATTATGTATATCATAGGGTCATCTTTAAAATCTACTAAAAGATACATATTATATAAAATCTTGATCTAAATAGGCAGTTGGAAGCTGCAGTATGAAGCTTATCTGTCTTGTTTCTTATACAGGAAAGCTGGTATATGATTCTTTTCATTGCCTATATAGCATTCTGTCACATGTAGACTCAAATGGGCAACTTTGTATAAAGTATAACTCCGTATAAAGTGAAAAAAAGGAGAAAGAAGACTGCAAATATTTTGCTAATATGGTGATGAAACTGAAACTCTTCTTGTAAAATTAATACTGAACTATTTCAGATTTTAGATATACATAACATTATGCAGTCAAAATGAAGGTGCCTCATCCCATATTGCACTGCTCTTGATATAAATAAAATTTATGTTCAATATTTTATTTAATTTCATAAAATCAAGAGCCAAACTGCATGATCTTGTATGGCAACATAACTTTGTATTCATGGCTGTTTTTTTTTTTTTTTTCCCCTTAGCACAGAAAAATAATGTGGGTTGATGCAGTGTCCTAACACAATAGGGGCTAATGAATAGAGCTTGCTGCACTCAAGAGACTGCAGTTCAATTACTAGTGGTGCCAATCAAGTCAGAAATATTAACCATGGTAACAGCAGATTTGAGTTGTGTGGAATGAGGCAGAGGCTTCTTGGGGAAGATCGCCTCTTAGGAGGGAAGGGAATGCTTGCAGCAAGACTTGCAGAAGGTTGGAGAATGCTTCTTTGTGGCAAAGGAGAGCAGTACTCAGCTCACAACCCGGGAGCTTTGTGCTGTTTTTCTATGTTTTTGTTGCGAGTGTGCCTGAGAGGTCATAACTAGTAAGTGTGACTAACTCTGGGGCCCATGCTATGTGCGTAACCTATAGAACTGTATTTCCTATGTGTAAGTGTACAACATACTAGTTAATCATGTGAAAGATAAATTTCAATGCAGATTAGGTCCTAAGCAGGAGTAAACTGTTGCTGAAGACAGTGTGACTGGGTTGAATTATACCAATCGAAGCTGTAGCCTTTTATGAGGATTTACTTAATATAGTGCATTTGTTCTGCTGGCTGATGATCAGAGTGAGGATCCCTTGATTTGATACAATGGCAGTGTTATGTATTAGTAGCATGAACAGGAAGCAGCTGGCGTCCTGTTCAGAAAACAATCTCAGTTTTTATTGCAGAGGACAATATTGAAAAACAGTGTATGTGTGTGAGGGGCCCAATCCTTAAAAATGCAGGAGTTTGGATACTGTCCCTTTTCATTGACTAGTCACTTCTGGACTAAATCTAGATTTGTCTCTTTTCACAGAAAGCTGTTCTGCTGTCAGTCCTTTGGAATACAGAGAAAACCAGCTAGAGCCCCAAAATGGCTATTTTGCACCTGCCTGCTGCCTCTCCTTACTCTTCCAGCTGGTGAGTATGCTCAGTTGTGGAGTGCTTTTCCCTTTCTCTTATTCATGAAGAGATGGCACATCTTTTTGGTCAGCATCACTGAAACATTTCCTATTCTTTGACTTGGATGCCATTAAAAAAAGCCAGCTGTTAGGGATGGTTACTGTGTTGTGGGAGTTTTGCTCCATTGTTAACTCAAACTTCTGTGAAATTATAGGATGCAATTCCTAATAACTGAAGAGTAATAGCAACCTATAAGTGAATTTGAATGTGTCTGCAAAGCTGGTGAAAATAATGTGTACTTAATACCTTTTTCTGAGAATCTTGGAATATGCGGTAGCTATAATTCATGATGTCTCTACAGGGCAAACAGGTGTAGTGCCTGGACAGGGCAGCTGTATCATAAAGCTTCCTCTTGTGTAGTTCAGGCATCTGAAATGTAGTCATCCCAGTTTAGTCTTAGCAGTTTAGGCCCCTCTTAAATACTATGCACTCTGGGTGGGATGTTTTACCTCAACCATCTCAAAACCTGTCCCAGGTTGAGAGGAAGAAAGGTCTCCACTGCCCAGAAATGGAGCTCAGAGACACTTCATCAACCTATGTTTGAGGTTTAAAGCCAGGTGACATGGAGTGTCTTGATGAATGTGTTCTGACAAGTTAGAAAGCCAGCAGAAAATGAAGTGAGGGCAGGCAAGGCTATCTAGTAACTGAGACTGTCCCCTGGCTGCCAGGAGGTCAAATTTTAATCCCATTTTTAACATTATTGTCTATTTGACCTGAGACAGGGTCACTTTCCATCCTTAACTCCTTTTTCCCCCTCCTCCTACACTTTTTGTCTGTCTTGAATATTGAACATTTATTGATTCAGTGTGGGACAGTCCCCCTTTCTTCCTAAGGAAGACTGAATCCCACAGTAGAAAATGTGAGCCATCTGGTTAAGATATCCTGGTAAAAATGCTATTAAGTCATTGCTGTTTCAATTGCATAAGTGAAGAAATTGCAGTGAAGGAGGACAAGAAGCCACTTGTCATGTTTCTTAGAGCAATGCTGTAACCACTGGGCTAAACCATGATTTACTCACTGGATTGAGGAACCAATTATTGTGAAACACCACCAGAAACAGGTTGAGGAAGCTAGTGCTTAGGTTAATTGACAGTCTGTTGTTAAGACATTTGCTTGAAAAAGGCAAGAACCACATTCAGGTCATGTTGTGATTGGTTCAGAACGGTGCCTGAAGCCATCATAGTCTACAGGCTCAGTAGCCATTAGGCTGCCGGGCTAATTTCGTGTCAACTCAAGGAATATTAAAACAACAGTAAAGAGTGGCTGAATACTCTGAATGCCTAGTTCAATGTCTAGGGCATTCTCTTTGGAGAAAAGGGGTTTGGGTTCAAATTGTGTTTAGTGAAGGACAGAACTGAACCAGTCTCATGGCCTGGGCAGAGCTCTGATTACTGGAAAAGAGCACAAAACCAGAGTGATAGCAGCTTTATCAGCATCTAGCTCTCAAACTCTTATTCTACTTCTTCAGTGCAAATTCAGAAATAATTTTGGGATTATTTAAATTATACTTTTTGGCAAATGCTATATATTATTTCACCTGTCTTGATATGTCATGTAATCAACCCGCAGAACCTACTGAGTTGCTGGTAATGGCTGCTTTAGTAGGAAATGTGTGAAAATACAGAAAACAAAAAATTGGAAACTATGCACCCTAAATTGCATCTTTGGCACTGTTGTCTTTGGTGGAAGATGTTGGATTATCCAAGATCTTAATTCCTTTACTTTCTGTTTTTCCTCTTCTCTAATGAATCTTTATCAAATAATCTCAGCCATTTTGGCAGACTCATAATTATTATTCATAATCATTATTCTCTACAGTGAAAGTTGATAATAATCTGTAAATGAAAAGGTACCATCTCCAAATTTTACTTCTTTCCCTCCAACAAATGCAATTAAAATAGCTGAGTTTTTTGAATTATTCCTCCTCACCTGAGTAGAAGTGTAGGAAAGGAAATCTCTTTAATCTTCATTCTCATGCTTTCCTGATTCACCTGTCTGCTCTTGGAAATTTAAAGGAAAACAGTTCAATAATGCAGATGAAAATTGCAATCTGTCTTACGCAATGTTTTAGGATAAATGAGATTCCACTGTTATTATCCCTCACCATTGCCTCTCCTCAGCTTCTGTTTGCCATATGAAGAAATGTGCTCTCTTGCTAGCAAAGTATTTGTGGTAGAATATGGATTTAATAACAAGCTGAGTTTTATTTCTGACCCAATAACTAATGTTAGTTGAATAATATTCAGGCCAGATCTACTAACAACAGTATATCCTTTGTTTTTAACAATATTGCACTCTCTATAAAGAAAGAAAATATCTCCATAACAAAGAAAAAATCCCAACAGGCCAACCAAACAAATAAAAATTGAGGGCTTTTAGTCTAGTATAAGCCTCATAAATTGTTCTTCATTTTTTTTTTCTTATTTAGAAAGGTTAGGACAATAGTTTCCCTTCAGAAAATGTTTGCCATCAAAGAATATGAGCTACTCAGTTATTTCCTTGTCTGAAACCATAATTCATGATTTCCAATATGGTTTCGCCAGGCCTTTTAAATGATTGCAGGTTACAAGCTATCAGTAATGCATATCCTTGTAAAAGGCACAGGCCCACTTTAGCTTCTTTTGCACATCAACATGAGGTTTCTCACTGTCTTGTGCCTGAGTAGTTATTTACAATAGAGTCATGCTAGAATGGCAGCAATATGCTGTGCTTGGTGGAAATGTTCCTGTGTATGGAGCTAAGTCATTCTTTTAACAGGTGAAAGTGAATTCTGTGGTATAAACACAAAAGAACATGAGCTTCCCAGAGATGGTAAACCATAAGCTCAGAGACTGGTGGAACCTAGCCCTCAGCTGGCATGAAAAGGAAAGAATTACTGTCACAAAATCAACATAAAGAGCTGAAGTGAACATGAGGCAGAGGCAGATTAGAAGAGTGTGGAAATGGGAATTGCCTTACTGCTGTGACAGTAATTTACCTGCACTGCAGGTACTCTAGGAAAATAGGATGTCAGAGCCCCATGGGAAGCTGCACATCTCTAAGAGAGCAAAGCAGGGTGTCTACTTGAGTCAGGAGTGGGACAAACTATCTTTGTCTTACCCCTTGGCTTTTAGCTGAAATGCTTTCTGCTCCAGAAGCCCCTTAGTGGGCTTAGTAGAGGCTTAGTGTTTTCTTGTGTCTTTATCTGACCAGTTGTGGAGATGACATAGACTTTTATGTCCAGTCTGCTGCAGAGGAACTGGAAACAGAAGAGATGACACTGTAGCCAAGAGGAGGAAAACAGTACAGCAGACAAAGAGCAGCCAGTATCTATCAGGAATATACCAAATGCTTCCATTACCATGGTAATCATATTCATCAACACAAACTGCAACACCATACTCTTTCCTATTTAATAGCTAAGAATGGAATGTAAGATATAAAAGGTAGTGAATTGAATAATGGAGAGCAGATCTCAATGCAAAGAGTAAATGCAATCAGAGATTTGTGTGCACGTAGATCACCCTCAAACAAAATATAACCTTGTTAGCACGTAGAAGATTCGTCAGTGCTATTATCCTGCTGAATACGAAGGAGTTAGTTAGGCTGTTATTTTGTTATGTACTTGACTAGCTGTTGATCTTTCCAGAACAACAGAACCATGATCTAGGCCTCGGAATCATTCAGGAAGAGTGGTTTGAAGACTTGTGGAGGTGTGTAAATACTAAACTGTTGCAAATGGCAGGGGAATGATTCCATCTTAAAAAAAGAAATGTCGCTGCCATTGTTATCATTTGTATAACAGTCCTGCAGTTTCTTCACAATTTGTACAGATTTGTTCAATTTCAGTCGTTTGCCCTGTCAGTTTTTCTGATACATGGTACATCATTTTGTTTAAGATGCCTAAGTGGTGGTGATTAGTGGTGTGTGATGAATGGACGAGGAATCTTTACTTTAAAAGGAAGAATTCTATACGTGAAAGTAAAACATAGACTTTCCATTGTAAATTACATGTTGCTGTAGTTCCTGCTTCATGTTATGCTGAAGCACCACAGCCCAAACAACATTCAACTTGTGTGATGGCTATAAGATATTAAAGTAGAAGCAGAGAGCCATATATCAGAGTGTCAACATGAGTTACACCCAGTCAGTTAATCTCTAGCAGCCTCTGGTACAAGTTAGAGTACCCTGGAAGTATGTGTGCAGTCCCTCTTAGCAGGAAGTCTATGTAAGTTTGAGCTTTCTGATGTAAAAACAGAAAACAGGGACTGTACTTTAAAAGCACTAGCAATGATGCTGGAACGTTTCAGCTCATTTGGTTTACTGAGTTTCAAGTGATGGGTGTTGAAATGTTTATCTCTGTCATCTCTTAGTTACTCTGCAAAGAAAAGTAAACCATGATATGGTTTTCATGTCCTTCATAGTGCAAGGACCTGGCTGTGAAGAGCACCTGATCACTGATCTATCTACTCAAACTGGAATATCAGAAGGTTAGAGGGACTTTGGCATTAGCTTCTCAGTCAGTACAACAGATCTGGTCTAGGGCTGTAAATGGCTGCTAGATGCATATGCTTAGCAATTCCTTATTTCCATTCTGAAAGGTCTCCTATAGAAACAGGTACCATGAGAACAACTATGGCCTGTAGACGATTTTGGTGGTGATGCAGTTGTAGGTTAACATGTTGCAATATTTTTACATTGTGCCTATGGTACTGCAAGAGTGACCTATAGCATGGACAAATAGAGAAGCCAAGCTTTGAGTCTATATCCAGTAATGAAAGGTGGATAAGTTCCATCAAGAATTCTGAAAATTTGTACAGGACTTGTATTCCTTTCCTCGTCTAGCTTCACCTTGCTTTTCTTTCCACTAAGAAATCAAGCAATTTAGAAGAAGATGGAATCACAAGTTCTAGATTGGAATCACAAAATCTGAGCAAAAGACATATCTGTATGACTAGTGCAGACTAAAATTTATTCCATTAAATGAGGTAGGCTCAGAAGTTGAGAGAAGGTGACAAGAAGCAAACCTCCCACTCCTACTTCTTCCAGGAGGTTTCAATGTCTTGCAATAAATGGAGAAGCATCCCAGGACATATAAGCAGCTAGCTTGGTCCTTCCTAAGTACAGAAAAATCTAATATTGCTGCTCCTTGGATGAAGTTGGTGGAAATTAAGCAATATGACCTACTATTACCTACATGAGTGTTCCCTCTGACATAGCTGTTTCCAGGATGTAGATGATGAGGAATAAATGTCACCAGTTCTATGTACAACAGGTAAGTAGTTTTATATTCACCAATGACTAGTAATCAATCAATGAAGTCATGAAAGGTGGCCTGCAGATGAAATTTGAAACTATATTTAGAATTATTTTCAGTATTACCTTCAAGGAGAAGTTAGATTATAGGAGTGCAAACTAATTTTAATTAATTTGAATGACAACAATGATTCCTTGGCCCCAAATGTTTGGGAACCAGCTGGTGAAAGGCAGTATGTCCTAAAGAAGTGCTGCTGTCCACATCTAGAAAATTACTGAGATAGTTGAGTTTGTGGTGGTTTGGGTTAAAAAGCTCATGAATGACCAACAAATTGGAAGAAGGGAAGGCTCTGTATCAGGATTTCTGGTTGTGGAAGTAAAGAGACAGTCAGAAATATGGCAAATGAGGATAAAATCCACTGTTTGAGGGACTGAATACTATGTCATCTTGGAAAAATTATGTCACCTTTGGAATTCAGGCAATTAGTCAGCTTTTCTGGCACTGTAATATTATTTCAGTCACATTCCTTTTTGGGAATGAGCTAAATTTATGGCATCAGGATCCATTTTCTTGAACAACTAGCAGAATACTCATATGTCACTTTGTTTTCTCCTTTTCTTTCTCAGAAATGTCAATATTTCCCTAGATGAAGTTGTTTATGCATGATGAAACTTGTTCAATATTCTTGTATCTCTTCTTTGTGCTTGAGACAGAAGCCACTGTGAGTCTCCACTGTAATAGTAGACACGTGTGGAGTTAGATAGTACTGGAGAACACCCACACTTACAGCTACCTGGGCTTCACACTTGAGAACAGAGACATCCACCAGGAAGGAAAAGAGGACACTGCAGAAAAAAACCCCAACTTTCTTGTCCTTTTTTTTTAGAAGGGTAATGGTAGAACTTGTGTTGGTAAGCAGTTCCCTCAACAGCTTTATTAATATGTTTTTTTTTTGTTCTCATAACCATGAAGAAAGGTTAAACAATCAAACCCTCAGAGATGGACATTTTCACTAAGGCAGTGAATAGGGATTGTGTGCCTCTTTCCTTCAGCATTTTAAAACTATCAATAGCTTTTCTAACAATAAGAAAATGTAAATTTAATACATTCAGTGATAAGCGAAGTTTAGGTTTAAAATGAGTAATTCTTTGCAATTGAAGACAATAAAATGTATGTAGAATTGTAAAACCACCATGCACATCACTGTAGTCTAGTTTCATGAAAGACATGTTTGCATTGCTAAACATTTAACTATATTGACAGTGGAACTGAGATGCCTTGCAATCAGGCATTATTTGATCAGACAGTTCTTGTTGTACTGTACATAGCTAGAGAGTTGCTTTAAATACAATAAATAAAAGTAAAATCTTACACAAGGCAGCACAGCTTAGTAATTGCTGTTTTGGAGCTCACGTCGCTGCAGTTATTTAGCTCAGCATTTCATCTCCAGCTGCAGCACAATTTTTGCCAAATATAGATAAATGAAGTTAAAGTTATTGGCAACGACTAGTTCTGTATCCCTCTTTCAAGTTCATAGATTTCATAGGAAAGGCCTTCCTTTATTTTTGTAGCAAGCAATTGTTTTGAACTCCAAACTTCTTCACGTTCCAGTACAATGCAGTGTTTTCAGTTCTACTTTATCAGGCAGATACTGGTAAAAACAGAGAGAATGAGCAGGTTCCCTGTTTGAGAAATATAGCACATGAAATGTGAGGGAGGAACAAGCTCAGAAACTGAACCTCACTCAACATATTTTAGGGGTTTAATGTAGTTTTGATACTGAATTTGCAGACAGTGCCTCTCAGCATGGGATGTCTTAACTCCACAGAGTGATAATTTCATTACTTTCTATGTAGTATGAGATGACTTGGTAGCATAGTGTGCTGCCGACCACCCCTCTCACTACAAACCATGTACAGATGAATTTCTGGATTCTTTAGACCTTCTATAGAGAACAACTCCTTCCACCCGAATTTAACAAATGAGACGACACAAATACATGTACTTGATATGTACAGAATATTTAACATGTTCTAAGTCACTACAGAAACATTTTTTATTAAATAAACTCAAGAATTGTAAAAGTTAGAAATACACTCCTGTTTCTTCAGATTTGTTCAGTTCTATTTCATTCTCACTCTTGCAAACACATTAGATTGTTACTTTTACAGCTGTAAACAAGTAAGGGGGGGTCAGAAAATGCTGGTGTTTCCTTCGGCTCCACCTGGCTGCTTTTCCTTTACCTATGATCCCTTCCGTTAAAAGGCAACCAGAAATGTCTTACTCTCCAGAAAGCGAACTCCCGGAGCTTTTATTTTGAATGGATATGCATGGCAAAACACATCTCAAGAACTGCTGTGAAATGGTCTAGATATGGGAAGGATAAAGAACTTCCTTCTTTATGTCCAAACACTGGCCTAGAGTTTCTTTCCACAAAGTTTCCATATTAAAAGCATGTGCAAATCTTTTGTCATAATGCTACTTTTGCTGTGATAACTTCACTTGGGACCATAGTTTCAGAAGTATGAAACTCTAAATTGCATTGGGAAGATGCCTGAAGTTTGCCAGTGAGGTTTCAAAGGAAAACCATATTTTCAGAATTAAGAGAGCAAGCAATTATTATTTTTTTTTTTTTTTTTTGCCTGTGAAATTTGCCCGATTCATGCAGAGTGACTGGTTTCAGCCAAAGAAAAGGCTTCTCCTTTTTGTGATTTCTCACCAGCTTTACTGACACTGTGAGTTTCACTTCACAGATACTATGTTGCCCTTTTTTCCAAATAAAACTTGAGAGGTTCAATGAAGTTATAGGTTTTTAATTGAAAAAAACCCCAACAACCAACCACAAAAACTCCCAAGCTACCTAACAAATTGCTGCTGATAACACAGAAGCAAATGAAAACCAGATATTTGTATTTGCCTACATAGCATGGAAGAAGGCAAATATGTTTCGTTGGCTAACACAGAATGATTTTCAGTAGATGTTATTAAATGATCCACTTTTCAGATTGCACTCATTTTGATAGTACTTTAGAGAAGTCCAGCTAAGAACATCTCTTAGCTCTTTTGAAATTCATGTGGTCTCACAATGCAGGGTGTATAACTTCTTCCTATGCTATAAATATAGCATTTGCTCTTATACTGGGCGTTTTCATTGAAACAGCTGAAGCATATTACAAGTAGAGTGAATTAGGATTGGTGGGGTTTTGAATCTAAGAAATGTTGATGAAAACAGTATTTTTCAGTTTTGAAAATATTTTTATTACAAAAATAAAACTTTATAAAAGACAATATCTTTTTTTTTTTTTTTTTGAAGGCTGTCTTATGGAAAAAAGGTACAGTTTCTTACAGAGAAAAAAAAATAGATTTTTGCCTCACTGAAAGATTATAACACAGCAATAAATTTCCAACACAAAATTCAGGATTATCTTAATTAGGACCACTATTTAAACCTTACATTCTCCCTGTAATAGGTGAATTACATGTATTTTACAAAGGAATTGTCATAGATATTACTAGTTCTTTAGGTTTATAAGGTGAATTGGTACAGTCACAACAGAACTGTAGATTTTATACCTCCATCTCCTGTTCACAGTACTAAACCAGAAGAAAACAGTACTTTAAATATGAAGAAAAGAAACTGGAGCTTTTTCTTGTATGATTCTCCTTTCTGATAAGAGCAACAAGTAATAGCAAATAACAGTTTTGATATTTCAGTCAGTATTCATGGGATTGTTATTCCTGTTATTAGTATCGGTGAAAGTTTTCACCGGTGGACTCAGAGAGCACTTCTCTCAACATTGTATATCAGTACAGCTCCAACAAATGCATTTATCCCTAATTTATACGAATAAATGAGGTACATTGGGATCAGAGTCACTGATCCATTCTGAAGAGGAGCTATTAAGGCTGGATGAGTATCTCTGGTTCTCTCATGGGTTGAAGATGACTCCCTCAGATTTTCTCATGGCTACTCATACAGGTCATTGGTCCAGATTGTATTTTGGAATATGTGAGTCTAGCTGGCTTTTGCTGAGGAGTACATCAGGTCACGCTCCCTATGTCTCTGTCGAAACCCACTTATGGTCAGGCCCATTTTGGTACCTTATGGTGAGAGGGTGAAGTTTCACAGTCAAATGTAACTATTTCTCATTCTGGTTATTTTCCTCATAATTAATCAACCTGACTAAAAGGTTGATCTGGTCTGATCAGCTATGTAGCTGGAAAGCAGAGAGAAAAAACAGAGCCTTTCTGATATCGTGGCTGCATTCCTCCAGTGTATCCCTCCTGGAGAGCCATTTACCACAGGGTCCCCTGTTTGTACATGCAGGGCTGCCCTCCCCCTTTAAGGAACGTAATAACATGATGTGAAAATAAAGCGTAAAACTCCCAGGAATGTTCCTCTCCAAAGCACATGTGCACATACAAAAGCACACGATTGAGCTCGGTTACACACTCAGGCACACGCAGGGGTCTGCACACGCACAAACTCATGCCCTGTCACATTTGGCTCCATAGCCAGCATGGTTAAATAATGTCAATAGCAGAAAGTCTTACGGTGCTGACACTTCCTCAGGCTGTAAAATATTTACTGTTCCTTTAAAACTGTGAATAAAAAAAAGGTCAGTCTGTATACTGAACAAGGAGTAAAAAAAAATAAAAATCCCTTTTTTATTAGAAAACACTTGAAACTTATCATGTGCAGCAGATGGGAGTAGAAAATGCAGCTTGAAGACAGTTATATAAATATATCCTTGATGTCTGTTTTGCTTTTCAATTTGCAGTGAAAAGTACAAAGGTAGAGTAGAGCGCCAGTCAGGGCTGCACTGTGTCTCTTGATATCCATTCCAGATGTTGGCTAGACTTTGTGGAGCCAGGCTTATGGCACTGAGGCTGGAGCTAGTTGTCTTTTCCTCCAGGTGTGATGCTTCATGCTGATCCCCCCACATGCTAGCCTGTCTTATCCAAACACACTAAGCTCTGTGACAGGCATCTACCACCTTTTTGACCAAAATTTACCTCCCTTCCCCCCCTGCTTTCCATCCACCCCAACTTCTTTCAGCTTGATGGGCTCTGCAGACAAGCCCACTTGTCCCTGCCTATCATTCTGTCACTTCAAAAGCAAGTCCCCCTAAAAAAATGAGCTCTGACGTGGTTCTCAAATAATGCTAGTCAGTTAGTAGCTGCTTTGAATATTCCTCTTTGTGTTTTGAGAGTGTCTGGAGGTACTATTTGACACCGAGTATGTCTGCCAAGCCTCTAATGGTAGTTCTCTGTTTGTGCATGCTTGTAAAGGATTTTACACTGTAATATTTTAACTCCCTGATTAAACATTGCTAAGCACAGAAGTATATCATAAATCTTGCAGGCGCCAACTCCATTTATCTGAATGTTAGTTACTGTCTACGGTGGGTAAACAAATTACAGCACAGTTTATTACAATATATGGGGCCACGATGTAGCTCTATTAATATCTTGTACCCCCTGGAAATATATTGTTGGCTCACAGTCTGAATTTTCTCTCCTGAACAATTAAAAACAAATTCTGAATGGAGGGTGGGAGGGTGCATGTGAGAGGGAGGGGGAAACATCAGGCACTTTCAAGGGGAAACTTGCTGGGAGTAACAATAATGAGCTGCAATATCAAATTACTACTATCCTGGGTTTGAGGTCAGTACATATTGAGCTAGTTGTAAGATATTAAAGTAGAAACTTTTCTAGTTTGGAATGCATTAATGCTGCTAAAGCTGCCAGCAAAACAGCTAGAAAGCGTTTGAGTTGGAGAGGGCAGAAACAAAGGAGAATGTTAATAAGCAAGAGCATCGGAGTCTCTTCCTTTCCCAGCTACACACAGCACGTTTGCAGAGATCATTCTCATTAACAGGTTTGAGGTGCACAGATCCTCCACTTGTTGGTAGGAGGCAAGTACTAGAGAAGTTGGAATATTTCTGAAGCCATCTACAAAAATAGTCACTTCTACTTTTTTATCAGTTTTCTTAGCCTGCACAAATAATACCAGTTATGTCAATTTATTGCAATCAATGGAAGCTCTGTCTTCACAAAGTGCAGAATAAATGGCTGATTAAAGTAGGAAATGAAACCTTTGGCAATTCTACCGGGAGGCTTTTCGAAGGACTAGTTTAACCCAATTTAGGATGGTTTGTGATATGTTTCAATATAGAAGTAGGAGCAAAGAAAGAAGTGCTGCAAATTTTAAGATAATTCATGGAAACTATTTAAAATAATTAAACTGCTAAAAAACCTGGAACAGGATCAAGATCAAAATAGGATGTGTATATCCCTGTTTACTTTTGATGTTATAAAAGCATCCCTGCTACTTGTCCTGGTGCATGAAGTTGCAGCTAACAGGATGACTATTAGCAGAGCTATACCAGCTGGCGATTACTTACAGTTGTGCAGTCATGATGGTAAAATAAAATAAAGTAAGTAATGATTTCTTCCCTAACTCTGCACTAATGCCTGCAGGGGGGCTGGCACTGCGATCTCTGATACAAACTGACAACCCTGACATCACGTTCAGTGGGAGCAGGCACAGCTAGTTGCTATCTCCCTTCCAGGAAACCACAAAACACCAACATTTTACAGACTGGAAAAGAGTTCATTACGTGCAGGGGCAGGACAGGGTAATGTTCTGATGTTCTTAGCTGGACTCCAGTGGCCAATAACACAAATACCATCCTTCATAAAAGCTATGGGGGCTTGGTAAAAATAGAAATCCAAATATTTTTAAAGTTCTTGCATATTGTCAATACTGTAAATCATCACATAAGATTGTATAGCAACTGTTGAAAATATGTCGGTAACTAATAAAATTAGAACCACGGACTTTTACCTAAGCAGCTTGTCTTAAAATCAAAAAAGAAGTAAGGCTAAATTAATTGCTAGCCTTTTCTTACTAAAGCCAATGCATCTAGGCCAGGGCTGAACTCAGTTATGAGATTCTTAAAGAAACCCAAGTGTTATGTTTGTGTCAGTCTGTAGAGAACTTATTTATATACACACTCATTGTTTGATTCAACAATGCGTTTGGCATTCTGGCCTTATCCACCAAAGCATTTAATCGCATGTGCAGGCATGTAGGTGATTTCTTTCACATCAGTTAAACTATTTATGTGCTTAATGCTAAGCACGTTGAAGGGCCAAGCCTGCAATGGAATTTAAAAAAAAAAAAAAAAAGCCATGCAAGAAAAGCAATGCAGTTTGCAAAGGTACTGTCAGGGCACATACCACCTCATCAATGCAAAGAGAGCCTGACGGTGCTGAACCCTGCTTGCTCATGCTCTAATTGACTCCATGCAAGTAAGGAGCTCCAAGTATCTCTCACAAGGTGTTTAGGACACATCTCTTGACCACTGAGGTGGAAGGTTCAAATAAAGTATGTCCTGACTTCTAAAAGAATAGGAACATTTTAGGAATAAAACTTGATTCTGCACCCTGAAATATTTTGGGTAATCAAACCAAGACTTGGGAAAGTGTTCTGATCCTGGAAGGACTCACCCTGTACAGTGCTGTGAAGTAGGGGAGTGTTTGTCAGAGGGATGCCAAATAAACCAAAGTGTAATTTCCTGTGGTTGAGCATTTGCACCTCAACTGGAACTGATTAGGAAGGTTTGAATCTAATAACTGGAAAAAGAGGGGCAGGAGGGGTCACAGGCTTGCAGAAGTTCTTTGGAGAAGTCAGTAAACTGGTGAGGGGACCCTATGGGGACATCAGAATATATTTTGTCAAAAGCTGAGGAAAGAGGGGAGGAGGAATGAACCTTTTAAAGCTGAACTAGGGAGAACAGCAGAACAGGACAGTTAACTTCAGGAAAAGGCTTGGAACAGGAGAGTGGGAGGAGGGTGTGCCTGCAGGCTTCTCACTAAAAGAATGGAAAAGGAGAAGGTAGACTAGCTGGCGTGTTGGCCTCCTCAAGAAGTTCCCCATAGTTGGGTATGAAGAGCCACTGGAGTTCTTACATCTTAACTGGTCCTGGAGACAGGAGGGAAAACGTCATGGTGGAGACCAAGGTGAGCAGGGAAAGATAAGGTGTGCAATCCATCTCAAAATAAGTAAGCTTAAAAGGAACTATGGGAACCATCAGAAAGAGCTGGTACTTGGGATGATACTGTATACATGCTGGGGCTTATATGTGCAAAGGATTTAGACAGAAAATGGCTTTGTGTTGACTTCAATAGCTGTCTGATAGAGAAAATTAAAAGTCTCCCAGTAAGAATGGCTTCATCCTATGGTATCTGATAAAGAACTTTTGGAGAAAATAAAAAAGGAGAATGACAAATGGCAGTCCTCCCAGAGTGATCAGATGTAACATGGATTATTTATCCTTTCCACCCAATTTTCAAAGACAGGAAAGAGAAATTTTTAAGACTCTGATCCGTCTGGTGAATTTGAAGTTTGGGTGTCATTCATGGTGTAGAATGCTGATCTCTTGATTTCATATTTGCAGACTCAATGACAAGACACAAGTTTATCAAACACCTAAAGAGGTTTGAATGACTTCTTGGACCTTCAGTGATTTTGCTACTCTCTACACAGTATTCAGTGGCATAATCATGGCCTAGTGAGAATGATGAAGGTTGTCAAAAGGGACTGTAATGTTTATTGATACTATAATACTAATCTGTGCTCTGACCATATACTGGATTTTTGTGAACATTCACAAAACATGCTAACTGGAAAAATTATTTTGATGCACATTGTGTAATAATCACTCCAAATGTCATTGTCAAATTCACAACTGTGTGTTTGCAATGAAAACACTATTACTTTAATTAAATCAGGGAACAAATCCCAGTAATACAGGATCTAATGTTCAATCCTGATTTATATGACACTTGAGTTTTCAAGTGCCTTGAGACTTGCTGGCATCTCTCAAAATAAAATCACATTGGAAGTAGTTGTATCTGACTCAAATCAATGTTGTTTTTTGCTTAATCAGCAATGGGATTTTGGATCAAGCTTTAGAGCACATGCACAATTTGAAAGATACATTCATCAATCTTTTCACTACTACTTTCCCAGAGGTTTTCTGGAAAAACTCTGAGTTTTAAGATGGAGAGAATCAAATGAAGTAATAGGTAAAAGTTACTTCAAGTGTAGTGGCCTGCATGGTAGAAAGCATGGAAATGCTCATGAGGGAAGTAAAAGAAATGAGCCTATGGTCTGAACACAGATGTAGCGACCAGTTAAAATCACGAGCAGAAAATCAGTCAAGCAGTACTAACCACAAAGTTACAACATCTGGCTTATGAAGTCACTTATCTACACAGACTAGAAGCTGGAATGATATAGTAGACAAAATATCATATTGTTTTCCTAGCACTTACTCTTCCTTTAACCATCTACTTTTCACTGCTATTTAAAGACACGGTGCTAGATAGACTTTTGTTTTGACCTTTGTGGTGGTGTTCTCCCTCTCACACAGATCTCGTCACAGCATTTGTTGACAAACATATTTGTGGGCTATCCCACAACTCAGGAAATTCCATACTAGCTTAAAAAAAGATAAATTTACATGTATTAATTGTTTGCTGAGAATACTTCCTTCAGCTCTACGTTTAACTGTGAATTCTTTCTGTGTCTTTGTGATGTATTTTCTACAGATTATTTTCTTTCATGAATTTTACTGCTTAAATTCCACCTGTATTTTTAGGATTTGTGTCTGTAGTCTTTCCCACTGGATATAATTAAACTGACATCCATTTTTTTTTATTTCAGTAATTTAAATGAGGTTTCTGTGTTATAAGCTATGTCACCTACATTCTGCTCATGCTGAATGCTGAAAGATAGACGTGTTGACTGCACGATGCAGATCTTCAGTGGTTTCAGTAAGTCTCCAGAGGAGACTGTCTTGCTCCATGAGAATACAGGGAACCCCAGGGATACTGAGGAAAAATAACTCAGCCAGCCCTGGTGGAGAAAGGCATAAAATGTTCTTCCACTAGTGCTAGCGTGAGAGGTGTCCCCAGTGCGTGCAGCCAGACTGAGGGAGGGACAGTGTCTGCACCGCTAATCCGTCTGGTCACGTTTACACGTGGCCATGAAATGCCAAAAGATGCACTCAGGGAGTCCACAGACTATTTGTGTCCCTGATGGATGCTTTAGAGGTCAAAGAGGCCCTTCCATGTATTGTACCTTGTCATGATTCACATAAGCAGCCAAAATTCAGGTCTGTGTGAAGACTGCCTGTTGTGAAAGGGAGAGTGGGTGTCAGAATTACTCTTGTGGCTACAAGGGGAGCCAATGTGCTATGAAAGGAACATATAGCTGCAGGCTAGATGAGTTAATTTTTCTAGGGCTGTGATATCACAGCCTTGATAAAGCTCAGTTCTCTTTGGACACTCCAAGCTGCTGTGTTTGGGTAATATTACAAGATACCTAATGTTTTAAGCTTTCTTATGTCTCAGTAAGATTTATCTTCTCTTTCTGGCAGATTTCTCTGAAATGTTTTTTATCTGCTATTGTTTCAGAAAAGCACGAGTCCTACAGCCCACTGCATCCTCCCCTACTTCTCCATGAATATCTTTTCCCAGAATTCCATATTATGGTCAATATAAACTTGCAGTTTCTCCTCTCACAGATATGGCAAAGCTGAGATGAAGAGACAGGTAGCAAAAAACATCATGTCTTACTTGAGCTAACATTAGAAGTGCACATCTGTGGACAAAACATTTCCACATTTAGCTTCTTGCTTGAGTTTCCTCTTTACCTTGGATGGTTTCTGTCCTTGGGTCAGAGTTTTCTGGGTTGTCCCTGACATTTCTCCAGTTTCAGGTTGGAACCACTGAGTTTTTCTCAATCCTGTCTGATCCCTATTTCTTTCCTCTGAAGTGATCTCAGAAGAAACAACTTCTCTAAGTCCCTTTCCTATACCTCAGGTGATCTTCAGATAAGGTGTATCAGATGATCTGTTTCTCGGTAACTAATCTGTAGTTCAATTACTATCTTTCCTGAGAATCACACTTGAAATAACCATTTGCTCTGGACAGTTGCCATCTTTTATCCAAGTGTGCTCCATTTAAATGGAGAATCATCAAAGTTTAATGCCTCACTATTTTTAGCCATGAGCCAGGTGCAAGCAACTTTTCTGTCACCTACTGTGGGTTTTATGTCAATATGGAAGCAAAGGATCAGAAGAAGGAGCTGAGTGTGCCACATTCCTGCTGGAACTTGCATCCTGACAGATGTCCATAAGAAAGATTCCAGTGTCAAGATGAAATTATAGGTAGAGAAATTCCCCAAACTGTCTCCATCTGAAGTGCTGTTTCACCATATGTCTCGTTATAATTAGCACTGGTAGGATGCATATATTCCAGATATGAGTTGATAAAATATATTCATTTTGATAGGATGATTTTATAGAAATCTAAAATATTTTCTGCCTAAGTCTGGAATGCGACTGTCCTTGCCAGCAATCTGAAGTCAGTCTCTTTGAGATGCAGCACAGCCACAGAAAATGGTGCCTAACTTCACTGAACACAGTGATCTCCCATGACTCCACTGTATCCCCATCCCTTCCAGCAGTCTGCAGGACTCTGTCTAGCTCAATGTCCATTAGCCAAGAACAGGTCCGGTTCCCTTCTTCTGTCAGTATGAGTGATTCCGTCTGTTGCAGAACTGATTATCGCTTGCTTCACAGGAACATGCCTGTTCTTTATTTATCAGTGATATGAATCCCTACATATCAAACTAAAATTATTTTTGGGTGAGATAGGAACAGTTTCGAAATTAAATTGTGAATTATCTAATCACTATATATGTCTTGCACTTGAACACATGCAAAGCATAGATGCAAACTGGATGGGCAGTCCATGGAGTCTGATGGATTGGAATTCACATCTTTTTCACATACAAAGTCTGGAAGGAATGAACTTTGAAAATTCTAGTCCAGCGGGTCTAAATCCTGAAAAATATTTCATCTGGGATTATAGTGGAAACATATTGAGTGAAGAGACCAGCTAATTGTTATCACTGTCATTATTATGTAAGAAGTGCCTTCGTCTGCTTATGTGAAAGGAATTAGAACATAAATTCTTGACAACACATGCTACCTGAATGCCCATCTTCTTAGCTTAGGAACACAAAAGGAGTTCATTAATGTAGTATTGAATAAATAAATTAGACATGCTGCTATATGTGTTGAAATGTGTTACAATATTTAGAACTGCTTTTTTTTTTTTTTTTTTTAAACGGTATCTTAAAAAGCATGCTGTATTTTTCATATGAAAACCAAACAGCAAATTGGATCTGGATCTAACAAAAGAATTTCATGTTTTGAAGTTGCAGAGTGATGGCTGACCACTCATACACATGGGTTGACTAGAAATGTTGCCTGGAAACACCACGTTATCAAAGAGAACCTAACATCAGGTTGGAGTGTTTCCCAGACAGCCGGTTAGTGGTGATAATTTGCAATGGAAAATTCTAATATCTGTTCCAACCATTCTTTATTTTCTAAATCTTACTTTTACCTCTTCAGATTATTTGTCATTTCACTTCGCAGTTTTCTTCCAAACTCTGATTTGAAAGATAGCATAGATGTATGTGAACTATGTTTCTGGATTGGTAAGTGCTTCAGCAAGTATTAAGAAAAGGTTGTTCAGCCGAATAAAATATACGGAAAATCAGTGATGAAGGAACTTCAGTGTAAATTAATATTATTGACATGAGGACTGACTTAGCTAGATTTAGATGTATTATTTCTCTGTATACCTTAACAGTAATCACATACTGGTTCTAAAGATCATAAAAGAATTTACAAATTCTGTACAAATACAATAATTGTTTATCCAAACATTGCAATCACCTCCTGGGTAGAACAAGAGGATGATTTCATATTTTCAAACAGAAGAAGTTATCCAAGCAGGACATTTGTCTTGTCCTGGGTAGGCAAGAACATTTAACAGGCTCCTCACAAACTCCGAGGCAGTATCATACTGCAAGAGCCTGTTGTCTGCTCCTCCGGTCCATGCCAGGACCCACAAACACCATGACTGGAGTTAGGCAGAAATGGGTCACAGTGGGACATATGGAGAAAGGTAGTCTCCAAGCAAGTTAGGTCCTAGAGTGTTTTAAGTTTTATACATGTTTACAACTTGAATATATATGTTTTTGTCTCTCTCTATATAAAATCCTATATTTTATAGAAGAGATTTCGACTCATCCCCCTTGGCAGACTGGCCTCTAACCCAAAGCCGAGCCCTTGTGTTGACTCAGGGGGAGGAGTGCCATCTACTGAGTTTCCCAAGTGAGTTCGCACTTCATCTGCCAGGGTTTCTTCAAGGTCCTCAGGGGAAGTGCCCAACCAGAGTACAGCAACTTCTCTTTTTCTTAAGAAGAAACCTTTTTATTAAGCATGCACTGTAAGTTGTTGGATTTCCCCAGAAGCCCTTCTTACTGACAAACCTAAGACTCTTTTAGGTCTTTCAATACTTTTTTTTTTTTTTTTTTTTTTTTTTAAAAAAAAAAACCAACCCAAACCTTCAAAGAGAAACACACAAAATAGTGCCACAGTAGTGTTAAAGCTGGTGCCCTGATCAAGACAGGTGGCAAGATTCAGTGACTTGTTTGCTTCTCTCTTATTTCAAAATAGAGGTCTTTTCCTTGAAGCCACCATTGAATCATGTACAAACAGACCTCAATCCTCTTCTAGCCCTTCATTTGCATTTCAAGTTTGTTCTGAGGAGCAAAATATAAGTTTAGTTTTTATGGGAAAATGGGAATGTAGAGAATGGCAGGAGTGTGTACATGGGGACTTTAAGGGACTGTAGGTCCTGTGTACAAAACATGTGTGTTTTCAAGGCCATGCTGGGGCATGCATTTCCCCATCACTCTAAAACTACTGCCAGTTTCAGTATAGTAAGCACAAACTGAAATGTTTAGGTTACTTACAATATAAATGTCCCCTGCCAGAGATATCCTTCATGTGGGAAGGTGAAAATGAGTTGTGAAAACAGCGTAGAAAACGTAGATGACAACAGAATGTGAGTTGCCACAGAAAAATAGTAGAAAAATGCAGATCCACATTTAAGATTTCTGTATACTCTAGAGTACTAAAATGCAGTTGGTACAGTCTATACTATGGTATACTGTATATATATGGTAGACATATATATGGTTCCCAAATGAAGTAAGGGGAGGTGAGTTACCTGAAGGAGAACAACCAAAAAGCCGTGTGTCCACACAGGGCAGGAGACCACAAGTCTCTTCATACAGCTCACATTTTGTGTCCAGTGTCCAAGTGCTAAGTCTCATGGTCACAGAGGAAAATTAATGTCTTGTAGATCTTTTATTGCCAGCATAGCTCTTACAGTTCCCTATGGGTACTGCAGCAGGAGCAGTCACTGCCATGGGACCACATCCTGTCCTTATGGTTCTCAGCTGTAGGGTGAAGAGCAACTCTGGTGTCATACAGCCACCACTGAGTGGCAGCCAGGCTGAATCTGCTTCTGTAGATGTCACAGAACAAGATGGAAATTGCAATAGTGATGATGATTTTTCTTTTCTCAAAGAAAAGAAAACAACTACATGACATCTGAGTGGAGAAGATTTCTCTCTACGCTACTATAAGCTCACACTCCCAACAGGACCATGGTGCAGACAGAGTTGAAGTGTAGGTGTCCAGGATAGCTTCCTGATTACATGTAGTGCAGTACAGTGCTATGTTGGGCTGGGATTAACAGGTATGCCAATCAGTGTGCTACTGATTCTGTTTTGCTTCTTTCAAATGAAGCATGGAACACTTCATAGTGCCATGCTGCAGTGAAGGAAATTTCAGCTTAGAGCCATATTAGTTCACACAACTCTGTCCTGGCTTGTTGGCATGATGTAACTATGTCTTATTAAATAGAGGTTATCCGGTCAGGGAAGAAAAACCATCATATGCACTTTAGATTGCCATTTATCCAGCTCAGGTTCTGGCTCTTACCACTTACCTCAAGGCACTTCCAGTGAATCTTTGGATTCAAGACTTTAAGTTAAAATAAAACGAACCCCAAGCATTTAAAATAATGTACATGTGCAAGGGCAATAATCGAGATCTATGTACAGGAAGATTCCAAACAGAGAAAAAGAGACAAAAAATCAAACTGATGACAGCCTTGCTCACAAGAAATTTTGTGAGTGACTCAGTCCTATGCATGGGAATGCAGTGACTGAGGATCCGACAGCTATTGGTCCTGCACTTACCATGGCTCTGGCCCCATCCGCTGGCCTTAAACAGCTTCCTGCCACTGCTGCAGATTGATTTATCTCTGATGAAGGTTAGAACTGCTGTTAAGGAGAAGCAGGGTTTAGGCATTTATTTTTTTAAAAAAGGATAATCTTAATTACTTTTTATGCTTTTCAGCACATTGTGACATATGCATAATTTTGGAGGAGGAAAGGATGCCATAGTAAAGTCATTATCAGCAGTCTTAGAGGGCCTGATTTCCTCTAGGGTCAGTCTAGACTGCTATATGCATACACATGGAAATAAATATCTAGGCATATGCATACACAAACATATGAGCGTTTTTTGAACTTAGTTTGGTTAATGAAGGTTTTCCATTGGCTTCAGCAGGTAAAGTTAAGGACTTAGAGCCTATCTAAGACTATCTTTGTGTTCATTGGTGCTAACCTTTCTTCTGAAACTTAAATTCTGCGTGTTCTATATATGCCCAAGTTTGGGCTCATCTGAAGTATTTATGTCCGTAAGACCACATTCAAACGTACTCACGTATTGAGTAAAAGCCCCTTATACAGACAAAAAAAAGTGCTCAAGGAATAGCTAAGATGTTTCAATACTTGGAGTTCTGACATATTCAAAATACGTGTGGGATTTTTTGGGGAGTAGTTTATTCCTGGCAATATTTGCCAACCTGGGAACTTTGTGTTGTGTACAATCCTACCAGTTTTTTACATTCGCAGAATACATGTCATTGTAAATACTTCTCTGACAGAAGCAGGCCAATTTTCTCTTAAACCATATATGTGCTTTCAATGAAATCAGAGTCCTTTTGCTGCAAAGGTTTAATTTAAAAAATAATGGTACATTTTCAAGTAAGTGATTGAAAAATATAATCTTTCCTTTAAAACGTTAAGTACTGGTGAATTTCTTAGTAATGCAAAAACCTTCTTTCTAGTACCTTCTATTCTGTTCTAAAATTTTCTGCATCTACTGTGAGCTTGCTCATGGACCATTGAAAGAACACATTATTCTAAGAATAATTATTTTGGAAACAAGTTACAAATAATTTAATATGTACAATAGATTACATAGATTAGAACCATTGTTTAGATATTTCAAAGTGCTTCTGTTTTACATAATTTTAATTTAATAATGCCAGCCCTGGAATATCACGTGGTTCTGGCAGAAAATCACTAGGTGGTGCTATTACACATAGTCTGCCAAGTTATTTTTTGGTGTTTGAGCAAACGTTCAGTCTTGTGAAGAAATACCTTATGGACAATACTTTATTAGAGGGACTTACAGGAGCAAAAGAAGTATTTGCTTTATGCTGCTCTGATGCCTAAAGTTTCCATACAAAGTTGCTTGCTGCCAACCAGGCTTGGGTGTTGGACAAAGAACTCTGAAAGATGTACAGTACCTATATTCAATTCAGCCTCTGCTTTTTTAGTATTTATGAATGCATTGAAGTAAAAATGAAAGCTGGAATATTCCCTGACTGTCCCTGACTTGAATTCTTATTTAGTAGGAAACTGACCTATAAAGGCCTAAGACACTGGTGCTTGGAAAAGAGAAACATCAGTATCACAGTAAGACACTGATGGCCTTTCTCTTTAAACTGAACGATGTAATGTAGACATTCTCACCACAAGTGAACCTGGACTATACACACCAGCAAGAGAGATATGTCTTTTCTCTAGATGGATATAAAATTCAGCATATAGAAAACAGCAGACATGCCCAGATACCTTTCTTTTCCCAGAAGAGTAGCTGGGGAGAGAACTGGAGCCCTGGGTCCAGTTTAGGCACTGTCTTGCTCCATTGCAAGAACTGCAGGTAGAAGAAGATTGCAAGAATGACCCAGGGTTGAGTGGCTGGACAGAACAAGAGTGGTGGTGCTTAGGGACATGGCTTAGTGGTGGACTTGGCAGTGTTAAATTTATGGTTGGACTCAATTAACTTCAAGGTCTTTTCCAACCTAAATCTTTCTATGATTCTATGAGAGAGATGGGACATTTTCCTCCAAAAGTTTGTTCTTAGCTCAGTCTTGCTGAAACTGCATATACCTTTGCTCTGCAATGCCCTTGTAAAATGTGTATAACATTTATATAGACAATGTATAACATTACATAGGAAATGTGTATAACATTTACATAGAAAATAATGTAATGCTTGGTGAACTGTTTGGCTCAAATGAATAAAGTTGGTACTGTGGATTTGCCAAAGACCACATCGGTAACCAGTTTAGTTCTGTATGATAGTATTATGGGTTGTAATTTTATCTGTGGGACATGGGAGAGAGAGGAAGAATTTTAGCATAGAATAGAAGGTCTGAAAAGGAAGAAAATACTATTTTTATGTTTATTTATGTAACTTTAATTCAGCCTCTTTCCATACGTTAATTATGTCAGCCTGTAACACAGCTGACTAGAAACCAATTCCTGTCTCTTACAAAGTTGCAAATTTTCAAATAGAAATTTTGGTTCTGGTGTTCAAAAATATCCCTATTTCAGAATATTATGTTTACAATATATGTTTATAATTGAAACATGTCTCTGTACCAGAGGATTTTTTTCCAAAACTGATATTGTATGTTGGACCATGTTTGATTACAGAGTATTTTATCTTATTTTAAAAACACCTCTGCTCTTTGTTTAAACAACTCTCTCTCTCTCTCTCTATATATATATATATATTTTAATTTTTTCTTCATAATCACAGTTTTATTTAGTGCATCAAGCATCATATTCCCCTGCTTGGAGGGTGTTTGCTAAAGAACATTCTGTGAAGAATCTTGTTTTATAAGTGTGTATGGACAAAAAGCTGGGGAGTTGCAGGAAAGATGAACAGCTTTCTGGCTCAAGAGATGCAATGCCATGCAATTTTACTCTGTGATTACAGTTGTTCACAGACCTCTTTTGTGAGTAAGCAAACATTATTTAAACATACAGATTTACTCTTAGCCACTAACTGTGCCTTCCTTATAGGTATCTTAGCATCAGAAGCTGTTACAGATTTGCAGGAATTCTCACTGCTAACACATACAACTTCTGCTAATTGTTGCTGTGTTTCAATACTCGAAGACCTCTGAAACATCAATTATAATCAAATCAGGATCTTCAGCTGTCAAAATTCTAAATAGAAAATTTTAGCTTTAATATCTCATTTATTCCTAACTTGTAAATTATTCTTATTAATTATATTACTACTTTATATTTAATATAATGATAATAATGATGATAATAATAATATTAGCAGCAGTTAAAGTCCTAGAGGTGCCAGCCAGACATATTCACTCATATTTGGGAATAATTAAGTTACAGTAGTGACAGACTGGACATAATGCCCAGAAGGAAATTTATAACCTTATACTCAACACATGACTTCATGCCATCACATACTGAGTGAAGAAGGCAAGGAGAATGGGAATAATGAGTCAAGGTCCTGTGCAAAAATCTGAGGTGGTGCAGTTATACCATCTTGAACAAGCCTCATGATGTATATTCCCAAAGGGGGATAAATTAAGATTCCATGGACAATGCTAATTCTGTGGTTTTCTATTATATGAGTTGTACGTTGTGTAATACTGATGTCTTTTGTATATATTTGAATGCATTCATTACAAAAATACATTTCTGAAACTACATTACAATATATGTGTGTGTTCAGCTGCATGTGTGTCCATCTACATTTCACAATGCAATGTAGATTCAGAATTGCGTTTCTTAATAAGTACATGGAAGATCTAAACATAAAACATCCCAGGAATAGTACTGGTTTAGTGTTTTTGTCTAAAATCTAACTTTATAACAAATGTTTCCTGTTCAAAGAAAATTTCTAAGAGAAAGAAGTGTGAAAAAATAAAAAGAAGTATGAAAAAATAAAAATCTTTGAACTGAGGGAGAAGCCCAGCCTCCTTTCTGAGAAGGAAAAAACCCTCAGCTGTTAGAGATCCTGAGATTTCCAGCTTATTGAAACAAAGAAAAGTTTCAAACATGACTCCTTTCCCCACACACCTTATTCATTTTTTTTTCCAGATGCTTGTAATGGAGAGGAAAAATGAGGAGAGGTAAGATGTAGTTATCTAGCTCAATGAAATGCGGCTAGCTGGTTCCAGATTTTCCTCATTTCTTCCCTTTCATTCTGATAATTCTTGCACATTCGTTTGTATTTCACACAGGCCCCAGAGACCTGTAATAATGATATGACTGTATATTGTGCAGCTGACAGCTTTTTTTTTTTTGTGTGAGATGCCTTGCTTGCCCCACACAAAGTAAACTCTGTTCAAATGAATGTGTGTATTAAAGTTTTGAAGCCACACTATGAGTGGTAACAATTTGAACAGAGACCAGCAACTTGAATGAATGTTTAAAACTTCTTGCTTGTCGTTGATTTTGTTATTCAAGACCACATTTCCAGGAGTTGGCACTTACTAGTCAAAATATTAAGGACTACATTGTGTTATCAGGAATAACTTTAATCTATTATAGAAGTAGGCTTAGGGGGCACTAACATTTAGAGAGACAGTTTTAAGGTGTTGTCTGTCTCCTGATTTGTACTAACTTCTAGTAGTAGTAATAGATTGCTGGCCTTTATATATATGGGTAACTGTACACATATGTAGACATTAACCATTCTGGCATGCGAGTGAAAAATGCATCCACTGCTTGTCTGTGTGCTCCACAAAGGGAATATGGAGCATAGTCATGTTACAAAATACTCCGCATCTGGAGTTAAGGCAATAGTTGCTCACAAAGGGGTGCAAGTCACACAATAGGCTACTTTTCAGTAATTACTCTTGAGTTATTTAGGCCCCAAGTGCATATAAAATGAATTAAAAGAAATAAATTTGAGTTGAAGGTATTATATCCCTCTCCTCTTAATTTCTGTGGAAACCTTTAAAAAATCCCAGCACCCTGCTGTTCTGGAGAAACAAACCAAACAGTACTGAGCTAATATACACGAACCAGAAAGAGAGATTGGCTGGTTACAGTTCAGTCACAGGCTGAAATCTCTACAAAAATTGGATGAAAATAGACCCAAAAAGAACATAACTGAGAAACATAGAAGATTCCAAAATGCCTTTCTATTGTGGCTTTGACAGGTATGATTTTTCTCTCCTTTTCTTTAGGAAATCCTGATTTTAATTATTCTCTAAAAAGTGTCAAACCTGAAGAGTTGTGTGTTAGTTTTTTTCACCTACTGCCTTATTTCTTACATCACATAATCCAGCTCGAGCCTGTGTTTTTAATTTAGATTATGAACCTTTTGTGGCAGGGACTTTGATTCTTAATCATCAGTAAAATGTACAGTGCTATGTAGATAATACACATTTAGAAAAATAATTTGTAAACAGTATTTGCTTGCTGAAGTAAGTGCCACACTGGCATAGCAATATGCTTCCAGATGAGTGATTAGAGAATTATAGCTAGACTTTCATCCTATGCTTCTCTGTATGTCTGAAACATACGTATCTGACACCATCACTGCAAAGACAACATGTGGAAGTGCTGGTAGAAGTGAACTGGCACAATCCTAGGAGTGTGGCTTTGATACGTGTGGGTGTCTGTGTAGCGTGTGTGAATGTGCATGAACCTGTGTGCCAGCCTGCTCAGCATGATGCTCTGGAAATCATATTCGAGACTTACTGTGCCTCAGCAAGTCCAGATCAGATTCCTTAGGGCCTGAAAATCAAATTAGGGATTTTTCTCTTCCCATATTTTACTGCCAGTGAAGAAGATACAGAGGTATATATGCCAACAGGTATAGCTCTTTTCTAGGATCCCCCCAAAATGGTCACAGTGACTATTCCAGATTGAAAGGAGACCTTCTCATTCCCCATGGATCATGTCTTTACATGTGAAACAAACTTTGTTTTGTCCTACAAGTATTTCTGCGTTACATCTCTGTGCCTTCTGTGTGACTTGTTCCAGCCAGAAAGCCACGTTTACTTCTGAGACTTGTATTTTCATTCTAAAAGCTATTTTTTTACACAGGCCTACAATAAGTTACCAGAAATGGATGAAACCTATAATTTTTCATGAATGTCTGTTCAAGTTAATACCTCATGTTGACATTGTCTCCTGCGGGAGAGCTGAGCACGCACATGACCAATGTGATCAAGCAATGCCCGTTTATTACAACTAAGAAAGCCCTTTTATAATGTTCTCCTGCACACGTGAGTAACATGCAGTGCAAGTCCTCAAGACTGGACAGTTAACTTAGCCCGCGCTTTAAACCTTCTTATGACTGGATAAAAGGTGCCACATCAGCCGTGACGGGCTTCCTGCCTTGTGGAACTTCCTCTTCCGTCCCAAACCCTTCCGGGGGTTGTTTGTCTCGTCGAGTTTCTCCCCCCTCATTCAGGGTCACATCCTTATCTCATTCTTGCTCGGCTGAGGCTCTTATCAGTCTTGTTCTCACGCAGGATTGCTCACATGGCCATTCTCTCGCAGAAAGTCCTCTTGAGTCCCAACAGTCTCCTTTATGCTTTCTCTGCATTTCTCTCCTCTTATTCATGAATTATAATTGCCATGTCCTGTCAAACACAAGATTACATGGATTTTATAGGGAGGAATTTTAGCTTTACTCAACTGTGCAGTGAGCACTGTATTGTTATATACATAATATAAAATTCCATAGCAATAAAACTCCATGGCATTCTTTCTCACTAAGGCCATAATTTGGTATAAATATGAAATTTTTACTTTGAATGATGATATATATTGCAAAGTGAGAACTTGGAATCTCTGTCACATGCTGCCATTTGCTGTGGTCCTGATGCCTGAAATGGTTGGCTTACTCTGCTGTCCAGATGCAGAGGGAAGGGCTCTTTTCTCTTTTGCATTTTTCATTTTCTCTTGTGGAGATTCTTACCTGAAGGTAAATTCTTAACTTAAGATGCAATTGTGGTTAGCCAATTTGTGAAGAGGACCAAGAAAACTTCTTTTGTTTCTTCACAGGCCTGTTAAAGATTTTTCTGCGGAACACTGAAAACAATTGAGTTATTGTGGACTTTTGTAAATGGCACTTAACAGTTTTGAGAGTTTTGCTGTTTTTTTTCTCATTCTAGCTATAGGGTCTCTATAAAAAAATTGCTTGTACTAGAACTCCCAACCAAAACTAGGTTCATCTCATTTCAGCTGGGATTTCATGTCCAGCACAGAAGTCAGCTTGGTTTTATAACGCCATAGTTCTTCTGCCTGGGGGAAAAATTGAGTTGCAAATGTGAACCAACAGATTCTGAATCAATCTGTGTAAACTGCACTGAGTTTTATATTAGGATTTTGAATCAAGGTGAAAAGACAGAGATGTATATTTTAATGAATTAGACTGAAGAATAGCTCCTGGGAATTATTCTGCTCTTTTCCTCTTCCTATGTAAGTGGTAGGTTCTTGAATATGGTTTTGAATAGCATTTAGGTGGCCATGTTAGTCCTCCAAAGTGACCACCCAGTATAAAAGTTTATTAAATTTATCACTATATTTTACTGAGGTGTATCTTGCAGGGCAATTGTTAGATATACAGCCCATGCAAATCAATTGATCTGCAGCCTGTGCTGGCTTTGGACAGGGTCAGCGTGAGATTTTCTGCTCTGTATTCTCTTGGAGCCCTGGAGATCAGCATTCAGAGACACCTGCATGGGTCTGCATGCAGTTGGATGAGGTCCAAGTCTGGACAGACTTACATATTTAGTTTCAATACTACCTTTTCCACAGCTGATAGCAGAAGTGATTTAGATAAATAGAGGGCTCTGACACCCCTGGAGCTGGGGAGTCCCGTGAGGCACTGAAATGGCAGGATTTCTAAGTGAAGGTCCAGTACAGAGAAGTGGGAAACACTTCTTTTCATGAAGTAATGCATAACAACTGCGAGTCATTATCCATTTAGAGTGTTCCTCTGCACACTATTGTGATTTCACAGTATACGCTAGGATGTTAGGGTTAGGAAAATAATAACATTGAAATAACTTTGATTTGATCAGGACAAATCTAAAGGCAAATCTTATGATTTAAAACAAAACAAAACAAAAGAAAACATTTCAAAGCTCAAACTTAGTGGTTTTATCTGAATTAGAATCCCCTAAGATTTTGTGCAGAGGTGTTTATATACATTAAATATGATTGATGGATGATGTTCAAGAGATTATGAGTGGACTAGCTTCTGTGAGCTCTTTTGAATAGAAATATGAATTCTAGCACTAGAGAATGGATTTCTGCAGATTTCTGCTGTATGTTTTGTGCTTTTGATTCCTGCTTATCCAGGCAGAGACCTTCATGCTGTTGGTGTTGAGACCCTTGCCTTAAAACTGCCATGGCAAGTCTTCCACTTTTCTTACAAATGGAAAAATAGCAGATTGCAGGACTGGCTTGTAACAAAGGAGATTTTTGTTACCCAGAACAAACGGAACAAAAAATTTCCCTATACATGAAACTTCTTTGTCTTTGTTTCCTAGAAAATTAAACAGCTTCAGAGAACCAAACCAGGTACCAGAGCTCAGTGATCCATGCTGTCAAATAGGCTGGTCGCAGGCATGGCATTTGCCTGAGCTAACTGGTGCTGTCCCAGACAATTTCCAGACAGAAATGGGGAGCTGACTTTACCCAGAGAACATTTTAGATACAACCACCTTGCTTTGGAGGCTAAGAGAGCTGAATATGGACACAGATGATTCCTAGCTTGTTGTCCTCAATGCTAGAGAAAGGTCCTGAGCATCTTTGATTTTGCAGAGATGTCAGCTGAGCTAATGTGTTGAAACTGTACTTGGATGCCTTGATGCAGCTTGATATGCCTGAGACATCACATCTCCTGATATGCATCCTACACTATGGCTTTAACTTCAAAGAAAATGCATGACCAACAGCTTCACTGTACATAGAGTGGGAATCAGAGGTGCCTGAGGCAACACGAACCCCAAGTGATAAATCTACCTTAGTATCCCAAATTGTGAGGATATATAGTGGTGTTTATACTGGACTGAACTCAGGTAAAGTCCTTTTTTTGGTGGCACTTCCAGGATTTTTCACCTGGTGTTGTCTTAGATATGTCTATATTCATGCTTTAACCATTCCTCATGTCTCTTGTTAAAAGACAGTTTCTACACTGCTTCCGTTCACCTGTGACACAATGCTTCAATAGGAAGGCTTCACTGACATTCTAGAGCACAACTGCAGGAGACTTTTATGCCTGATACATGAAAGATACCATATATAAGAAGTCATGGTTATATTCCTCCTGATGTGATTTTTTTTTTTTTTTTTTTTAAGTAAAAGCTTAATGAGTCTGGCATACTGACTATGATCGCTTTGAAGAATACTATTTGGTTCCCATTTGTCTGATGCTGATAGCACATCCTCAGATAAAAACCTGCCTACAGAAACATTCAAACTTTGGGCATCAATTAAAAAGGCAGTGGGGTTGGATTCAGATCTGAATGTTTTGCTTGTTCTACCCCACCTAATGTGCAAATTAAAGCTTAAGGCCCAAATGTCTCCATACTTTGTCAGAGTATAAAGTGAGTCCTGAACTTTGCTGATCAGACCCTTCTCTAGTTAAGAACACAGTTTATTCAGGGAATGTTGTGTATGAAATCACTCTTGGAATATGACACAAAATCAGAGAAAAATTATATTATTTAAAATACAAACTGGGCAAGAAATAAATTGTTCCTGACCTATTTCTATTAAGGAGCTCAAACTTGATTAATTCTTGGCCTGGATGTTCTCTTACCTCCAGCAATTACATGCCACTATTATAGTGATTATTTTATAAAAGCTAATAAACACTATCTGGAGTTAATATTTGCTCCCGAGGAAAGTTTGCCAAGAGCTTAGAAGAAGTTTACAGAAGATTTTGCCCATTAGGTTTGTGTACAACATTTGAAATGCCAAAATCCTTTTAGCATCATTAATCACAAAAATGCAATGTAAAAACAGTTGTACCTAATAAAGCTGTAATCTGATACAAAAATAGGCAAACCCTCAGGAATTTAACACAATAGGCCAAACATTGTCCATTCCAAATGAGTTCCAGTAATGCCACTATTGACTCGACTTTGAATAGCCTTCTGCTCTTTTAAAACAAATATATATAGATAAAATAGGATTTTATTTTCTACAGTACGGATGCAGCTGTTATTAATCAATTCTTTCACAACGGATACTGGCTAATGCAGTCCAGGAAAGCTATTTTGTCCAGCTTGCTGCAACTTCTTCCTTGTCCTCTAAGCTTACAGTGTGCTCTGCCCTGATGTCACTGGGGTTCTGGCTGCTCCTGACTCAAGAGTTGCTCATGTGTAGGGTTTGCTAGGGGCTGAGTCTGTCTGGCCATGGGGAAAAACAAATGGTCTTTCCAGATTTCTGACCATGGCATAGAGCAAGTGTTTTGGGGGATTGACTGTTGTCATGCTATGGTACTGTCAGAAAAGGGAGCTGGGTTATATAGGAGCAGATGGGGCCCGCTGCAGTTTGATCCCTGCATAGTCGCTCCCAAAATCCTGGCGCTCCAAATGTCAGAGGGGAAGTGACATTTTAGCCAATAAGGCATCATTGCCTCCTACTGTACTCAGCTATTCTGTGGCCATCTCATCTTAACCGAATATTGCCTGCAGTGATAATTTATTATTATATATCTTATTTTTCAGTTTTACATGGACTTGCCTAGTACAAGTTTATTCTAGCCATGCAATGCATTAAGCTCTTAAGAAAAATGTTGGAAAGTCATTTACAAAAAGTAAATAAAACTTCAGTTCAATCATAGAATACATTCATAATAAGATCTGTTCTTATTGTTTAATCCTCCTCATCTTAAGCTGTGTCTCAACAGATCACTGTTCACCTCGTGGTCTGAAAGCTGGACCTTTTCAGGATCTAGATTTAAAAGTAGTACAGAATCCTGATGGGCTTCCCTCCTGAGTTCATCCTTCCCTTTCAAGATGACAGTCTTTCTGCCCTTTTCTTCCTCTTTCTCTCTTGCTTTTAAAATTAAGTTTCCTTAGATAGAGAGCAACATATTTCAATAACTCACATTTTTTCTTAGCCAATGGCAACACAGTTTTGACAGCTCATAAGCCAAATTTGGTTTTAAGAGTTATTTTGACTTGGCTATCTTTCATTCTCAGATTCTGACTCTCCCTCCTTCTCACCTTCTCCAAGTCTGCTGCTGAAGCCTTAATTAGCTCATTTTTTTTTTTTTCTGGTGCGTATAGTTTAAAAACTGTCTTCATAACATTCCATGAATTAGATATGATAAAAATTATTAGTTTTGCAATACTGCTGTTATTCCCACAGTTCAGATATTGGAGATGACACACAGTGCATTAATAATGTGGATGATAGACTGTTAACATGCATTGTCCAACCTAATTCTTTTCATGACTTTTTTTCTGTCATAAGTATTTCCTGTCATTCCAAGAGAGATAGGAAGACTGGATCCCTTTCCTTCTGATACTAACAACAAGAAATCGGGAGCAATGCTGCATTGCCAGGTTCTTCTTGCAGAAAGAAGTGAAAACCTCTTGTTTGGCTAAGGAGAAGGCTGATACAGGCAGCTACAACTCTCATCCTTTTTCTTTTTGCAGTCACAGTTGGATATACCCGTTCTGAGGAGCTTTATGGCTCTCGTCTCCTGATAAACATGAGAAACTTGATGCATGGGAAAATGGGACTTGATGATAGCTTGACACTTTCACACCTTGAGAATCAAACTCGGATCTGTCAGAGGCGCATGCTATGAATATGCTGATGAAACATATCCCACACAGAACACATCACAACCCTAGTTAAGAGGCTTTATATTTGTCTACTACAAGTTATTCTTTCATCCAGCCTGCACTGAATTGCATCAAAGAGTTCTATAATAAGGCTCTGACCACATCATAAGGACAACATGGAGCAGATGATTTGACACATGAGAATATGACAACACCTAAAACCTCCTGCCATGTTACTGGCCCTGGGACAGCACTAACTTACAGTATCAACGCTTGAGTCTCCCACACACTCTACCAGCATTTCAGGCTTAATAGAATCATAAAATAACAGAATCATTTAGGTTGGAAAAGACCTTTAAGATCAAGTCCAATCATTAACATAACACTGCCAAGTCCACCACTAAACCATGTCCCTAAGTACCACATCTACACGTCTTTTAAATACCTTCAGGGATGGTGACACAAACACTTCTTTGGGCAGCCTGTTCCAGTGCTTGAGAACCCTTCCAGTGAAGACATTTTTTCTAATATACAATCTAAACTTTGTACAATCTAGCCCTGGAGCAACTTGAGATCATTTCCTCTTGTTCTATTGCTTGCTACTTGGGAAAAGAGACTTCCCATACCTTGCTACAACCTTCTTTCAGATAGTTGTAGAGAGTGATAAGGTCTCCCCTGAGCCTCCTTTTCTCCAGACTAAATCCCAGTTCCCTCAGCTGCTTCTCATAAAATTTGTTCTCTAGACCCTTCACCGACTTTGTTGCCCTTCTTTGGACACACTCCAGCACCTCAATGACTTTCTTATAGTTGAGGGGCCCAACACTGAGCACAGTATTTGAGGGGTGGCCTCAACAGTGTCAAGTACAGGGGGATGATCACTTTCCTAGTCTTTCTGGCCACACTATTTCTGATACAAGCCAGGAGGCTGTTGGCCTTCTTGGCCACCTGGGCACACTGACAGGTCATGTTCAGCTGGCTGTTGACCACCACTCCCAGGTGCTTTTTCATCAGACAGCTTTCCAGCCACTCTTCCCAAACCTGTGGTGTTGCATGCATTGTTGTGACCCAAGTGCAGGACCTTACTGAATCTCATACAGTTGGCCTTGGTCCATTGATCCAGCCTATCCTGATCCCTCTGTAGATCCTTCCCACCCTCAAGCAGACCAACACTCCCACCCAACTAGCTGTCATCTGCAAACTTACTGAGGGTGCACTCAATCCCCTCGATCCCCTCATTGATAAAGTTATTAAACAGAAGTGGCCCCAATACTGAGCCCTGGGGAACACCTCTCATGACCAGCTGCCAATTGGATTTAACTCTATTCACCACAATTCTTTAGCCATCCAGTCAATTTTTTACTCAGCAAAGAGGATGCCTGTCCAAGCCGTAAGCAGCCAGTTACTGTAGTTAAATAGTGACAGGTCTCCATTTGCAGCTTTGTGATTATGATGAAATCTTTAGCCTACCTGATGTGCATGCAGTTATCGCTATTACTTGTTCAGCTGGAAAGGCTATCTAGTAGTCACCAGTAATTGATGCTCACCAGCAGTTATGTAAATTCATCTGTCAGCCACAATCAAAAGGAATTGATAGAAAGCTGCTCCATTACAATTCCCCCATTTCTAGCATTTAACATTCTTCTGTGGAGTTGGATTTTGGTCTGGAACAGTGCAGTAATGTGAGTTGATAGCAAACTGGGAGTGAGCCAGAAAGTGAGTGCTTAACCCAGAACCAGCACCTCTGGGAGTAAAGACTTCAAGACTCAGATGTTCTGCATTTACATTGCTTCCAACTTCATACTGGGGGAGGGACAGAGATGATGGAAACCATCAATAAATTCAATTATAATTTCTTCTTTAACATTTCTTTTTCCACACTTTATCCAGTTGGGAATTTCACACAAAACCTAGGACCTTGTTCTTAGCCTCACAAGCTGCAGACTAAAAAGTTAATGAAATGCAGCTCTAAATCAGTTCATTTGGGGTCTGTCTGCCAGGGACAGTGGTGCTAGGAAGCTACAACTGGAATGAACCTGGAACAGACAGCAATGATGCTTTTTGTTTTCTGTGTGTGAGACTTGAGATTTCAGGGCTGCCAAATTTCACGCATTCCCACATCTTAACTAAGTGTCACACACTTAGCCAGACTTCAGGGATTGATCGTATTGGTCATCAGGAGTTTGTATGGTTCTTGCCCAATCTTATCTGAGATATGGTCTCTATCAGCTTTTTAATAGCACCAAGCCCTTAAGGCATTATTTTCTGTGAGATTTTACTCTCCACACTGTAGGCAATATCCATCTTGTATCCTCAATGAAACATTTATTTTTTTCACTGTAATTTAAACCAGAAACCATTTGATACTGAAAGGACATGCTTGCATTTAGTGCATGAAAACATAATAGAGAAACAATATTCTTGTTTTACATAATACATTTCTCTATTTGAGTCTTGCTCTGTGCAGTTCTGTGGATGAAGAAATATTGCCCTGTTTGTTATTTGTATTGTTGTGGCACCTAAGAGTGACAGTTCTTGACTCCATTATGTTTCAGTGCATGGAGAGAATAGGAAGATGTCTTTCTCTAAGAGCTTGCAATTGAAATACAAGGCAAGTGGCAATGCTTGGATACAGAAGGTGAAGTCTAGAGAAATGAGAATAAAATACTGATTGGCATGATGTGGAAAAGAAGGGAATATCACAGCTTACCCAGTGCTTAACTGCCATCAAGTCTTTGGTTTCAAGGAACGTAATGAAGTAATTTTGGGATGTTTACTGAGAGACCCTTTCAAGTTAAACACAGTACAAATCAGGCATCAGAACAGTTTAGTAATCCCATCATTGAGTTTAAGACTGTTTGTCTAACATGACTATAAGAACTACTTAACACTTTCTGAAATCCATTGCGTAGCAATGAAGAAAACTCTTTAGAGGTGGTTCAGTTGAATGAGAGTATTTACATTGCCCACTTGTAGCTCTGCCTTCAGAGGCTCTCTGTATAGTCAACAGACAAAGAAAAGATCCTCCAGGGAGGAAAAGCACCCATGTTGAATGTGTAAAACCAACCTGAAGTATAAAGTGTGAATAACCCTTGTAAGAACTCATATTAAAGGGTATTGACAAATACTGAAATCTTCCACATATTACCCTTTCAAATCTCGCTAGGAATATCTCACCAGAATATTTATAATCTCTTCAAGGGTATGAAAATAATATAAATTAATAGGAACTTCTAAACCAAATTAGACTATTTAGTTTACCTGGAATATATTAAAGCAATTCCACATGATTTTAGCAAAGATGTTATTCTACTCACATCACTTCTGTTCATAGCTTTTTTGTAGGTTATATCTAGGGTCTGCTCTCTGCTGTCTTCTTTCAGACATCTATTTTGGCTAATTTAAATGTGAAGAAGAAAAAACCCCACCTCACCATCGAAATTCCTACAAACAAAACCTTGCTTTTGAAAAATGAGGTGTCATGTATAGTTTAATTTAAACTATGTGTGGTTTTCTTTGGCATGTTGCTCACAATTGGGTTTCATATGGTATATCACAGCAGTTCAGTTTACAAACCCACTTGCTAGGCTACAATTGGTTATAAAAATCCTAAGGAAGTCCTGCAAAAGAGCAAGTTTGCAATCTTGAGAGAAGTAAGTGACAAAAATACTCTTCAGAAGAGATAAGGTTGGATTTCTGGAATGTCACTGTGAAAAGACCTTACACAGTAATTTTGCTAAATAATAGATTGTCTTTTTTTTCCTTCTGCCAATACTTGCTCATTTCACTTCTTTATCTTTTGGTATCCATCAGCAAAGTGTCAGATCACACCTCATACATAAGGAAGGTGTCACACTTTTGAAATTCATATATATGTTGTCATCTCCTTTTTCCACCCAAGAGCTTGATAATCATGTTGTACTGGAGACATGAGGGATTGTTTTCATAATGGCTTTTAAGCAATACCCCCTGAAATATATAGCCCTTTGTATATGAAAAAGGCAGTTTACACAGTTGTGTAGCAAAGACCATATTTTCTTACATTTAGGAACAAAGACATGTCAGGCTTTATTGAGCACATCACTAACTATATAACTAGCATTAAACACTCTATTTGCAACTGTTGCTGTGTATTTTGTGTGTGATTATCACCCCTAGATCTGCATCCTATAAAAAGATATTTCTGTTTGCTTAATTATAAAGCTCTTTATGAACAGGCTCATCTGTAAATAGCTTGGTGCAGCTGAAATAGAAATATAATTATAATGAAGGCAGATGTTTCTGAGATACTTCTCATGAAACTTGTTCTGAATATACAAAGGAGGAAGGCTTTTCTAACCGGTGGAGTGTAGGCCAAATGTGGCCTAATCATCCAAATGTGATGGGGGTTCTCTTTGGGGACAAAATCTAAATAATGACAGCAGTAACAACAACAACAACAATAGTAACCATCTTTCTAAAATCATATACAACTGCCTTCTCCCTTGGTAAATATCTTTCTTCTTGAAACCTGAAGGGGCAAAGAAACAACTTTTGTAGCTTATCTCTGTGGACTAGTTGCCAAAAAATTCTGGACTGTTTTTCTTCAACACTTTGTTAGAGACTGATGAAACTCTCACGGAGTCACAAAGTTTAGGGTCATTTGGATACAAATACACCACTTCTGTCTGCCTCATTGTCTCTGCATGTGCTCCTAAATTATTTAAATACTGTCAAAGAAGTAATGAGACAATAATTTCTTTTTTTATTATTTTGATATCCAAGAATTTATAAAACCACTGAATCCCATTTCCAATGGAATTATACTCTAGAAAATCTATTTTTTCAGTCAAACCACGGTCTTCTTTTCCACTCTCTCCCTTTCATCAGTAGCAGTAAACCTGTGTGCTACAGTGGGTGTTGGTAGCTGTAGATCCAAGCCTGCAGTCCTCACTTCAGTGGAGTTGCCATCCTGATCAGCTCTCATTTGCCCCAGCAACCAGCAGAGCCAGTTGCTGTCCCAGTCATCTTATGATAAGGCAGCCCAGCCAGATACAGCCGTCTGGCAGGCTTGTGAATTGGAAATGTCTAGTTTTGTCCAGGATGAACTACTACAAACTAAGTTATGTGTGGAATAGCATCCTCCACCCATGGCATGTGCACCACCACCACTGGTCTGCATCTTCCTCTTCCTCATCTTAGTCCACATGACTGAAGGACGGAATATGAAACTGGGCTGCCTTAAAATGGGGAGAGGAGAGAGTGAAGAAGAACAAACTATTAAGGATGAGTTGAACTGAGCCAGTAACATTCCTGATATCCCTGTTGTGAATATTTCCCAAACATAAACTTAGGCCTCTTATTAAGGTTTACAGAAATGGAATATTGGTATTTGTACCATGAAATATCAAGGATTTGATTTAAAAGGAACACAGTGGTTTTAAAGGATTGTGGATCAGGTTTTGAATGTGACTTTGAGTAGTCTGTACTAATTTGTTTTACTTCCTCACTTCAGTGGCAAACTAGCTGTCTTAAGGTAGCCTCACCTGATGTACAGAATTGGAGGCTTCATTTCCTTTGAAATGTATCCTCAAGCATAAGGGATCTGAATCCAGTTCAGAGTGATTCCTCTTGAGATGTAAATAACTGTACTTCCTTCTCTGTCATGCTGAACAATTTCACTGTGTCAGTGTCAACTACACCTACCATGCCATGACCTGGCTGCTGTGCTTATCTTTGAATAGGCCACTGTCACTGCTCAGGGCTTCAAAGGGTTTCAAAAGAAACTCTAATTACTAGTGTATATCAGACATATTTCAGTTTAAGAACACATCATAACATTTCAAAAGTTAGATCCCAGGTTGCCCCTCTTCAAATCATGCACTGGACAGAGATTTTCTAGTCTGGATGGGTAATTTTGGTCTGTACTTACGGTAGTCTTTAATGGAGGAACAACAAAATATCTGGTCTTTTACTGTATGTGCATCACTTACATTAACAGTAACAGATTATCTATGTGCTGAGGATGGGAATGAAGCTCTCAGACTGTACATACTTGTGCCCGAGGCCAAGCCTGGGGGCCTAACAAATCAGCCTGGCTTTCTGGTCTCTTCTGATCCTAAGGGACTCAGTATAACTTGTCTACACACAGGGGATGGGAAAAGACAGAAATGAAATATGTTGCACTTTGTCAGAAAAGAAGTATCCAGCAATAACTCAAATATGGGGACTGAGATTAAAATTGATGGAGTGCTTGATGCCACAGAAACACATTCTATTAATGAACAATTGTTTTCAGTTTTATGCAAAACAAATGCACTAAGAAAGGCGATGAGAAATGTTTGTGCCTCAGGAGTCATACATGTTGCGAAAGGAAGGCAAATTACCCAATTGTTTCTCTTTTATGAATGGGAAACTGAGGCATGGAGATATGATTTCTCTTTTTCTCTCTTACACACACAGAGATACACACAGAAACTCTAAAGAAGAATGGGAGGGGTTTTTGACTCCTGTACAGAAGTTCATTTTTCTAGATATGCTTTAGATTTTTGAACTGCACTTCTCAGATTTCTTTATCTATAAAAGCGCCATCCACGACACTGCTGCTAACAGAATCTGCCAAGTCTGTGGCAGTTTTTTAACCTACAGACTGTGAGGAGTACCTATAGCATCATTTTGCATCTCTATCCTCACCTTTTTGCCCACTCTTCACTGTCCTTGTCAGCCTTTCTTTTTCTAAGAACTTCTACTGGAAATTGTACCCTTATACAATAAAGGTGTTAAACGCTACCCTGCCTACAAGCTAAATGAAACCATTTTATGGCTAGCTCTTGTCCTTATTAGGGAATAAGGTAGAAATCATTGTAGTTATCTCTCTAAATTGACACAGAGGCATTGCTTCCTTTATTAGCTATTTCATTCTTATATTATGAATATAATTTCAGACTAGCATGTTAATGAAAAAAAACCCCAGGCACAGAAAAATTTGATAAAGTTATTTTGTAGTTTGTTACAAATTCAGAACTACAGGACAACATAATTTGTCAGTTTTGAAGAAAACCTAAGTGAGTCTGACTTCTTAAAATGTTTTGCTGTAATTTTTATTTTCCAGTTTCCTGTTTTGTTTTCTTACCTTTGTTGTAATGATGACTAAACAGAAATGGAAGAACTTCAGAAATGTCTTTCATGTGATTAACAGCCCAGTTCTGCAAATGTTGGAAATTAGGAGAGAGATTTGAAATAAAAGGGGATCCTTCTGAGATAAGATTATTCTTATATACTCTCAGGATTCACAGAGGGGCATAAAGGCAGAAAGAGTTACATGATTTCTGGATTAAACTGTCTTCTTTAAAAGAAGACATAAACAATCCTTTACCACGTCTAGAGACTGCTGTGTAATGTCATTAGCAAATCTGTGCTTTCAAAATGAAAAAGACCAAGAATCCCTTCAAGACACTGAAAGATATGTCACTGTACTTCCCCTGTATCATAGAAAATCAGTTTTTCAGATCTAAAAGTTTCTCATGTCTATAGCTGTCTAAAGTGATGATGATTTCAGGCATCAGTTTTTCAGTTGGCTCTGTGTAGCCAAATCTCTGATCTGTATAAAGTCTAGATGATGGCATAGACACGCTTGTAAGACTGTGGACCGATTCACTATTCCTTTATTGAAGCAGGTATTCCTGAAACCTATAGCTGCTAATCTGGATCGTACATTGCAGTGAATTGTCATATACCTAGCTGGGGACTAGCCAGAGCCAGTACTAGTGCTTACTTAGCCAATGCACATGGTTAAGGGTCATAAGATGGATGTGGAATGAGAGGAAACATGGTAGAACTGTGTACTGGTTTTGGCCAGGATAGAGTTAACTTTCCATGGGCTGAGAGGGAGCACAGTTGAAGGGCTGGGTCCTGACTGATCACTGGACCATTCCATGTCATGTGATGTCAAATCTCAGCATAAAGGCAGGCCCGTGCTTTCTCACAAGCCTTGTTTGTTATGTTTTGGGTTTCCAGATCGGCTGGGTGGGCTTCTCTGGTGGGTTGAGATCACTACTGGGGCAGAGCTCTGTACCGGTCGCCAGTCGGTGAGCCACTACTGCATTTTACCCGTTTTGGACTACTATCATTACTGTTGTTCTTTTGCTAAGTAAATTTTTGTTGTTTAACCTACAAATTTATTTTTTTTTCCCTGTCCCTTTCCTATTTCACCCGGGGTGGGGTGGTGGTGTGGGGGAAAGTAAACTACTGGCCACGTGGCAATTTGCTACTGGCTGAGTTCAAACCATGACAGTTTTTGGCGCCCAACATGGGGCATGAAGTTTTAGATAACGGCAGAATGGGTAATAATGTTGATTCCTTGTCTCCTTAAGATGTTATCACCTAATTTGCATTATGTATTTCCCATGCTGTTGCTCACAGTCCATGAGAGTTGGGTTAAGATCTTGTTTTTGCTGTACTATGTGATGCTTCTCTATGATGGGGTGCTGTCATCGGCCCTGGGGTTATTTATAATTGTGTTTGAGGAATTCAGGAATTTCAGATACCTTTGGAATGCTGATATTAACATGGTCATTTTACTGCTAGGAGTTAGTGTGTTCCTGAATGTGGTTAAGGTTTTGTTCAGGGTTAAGTAATTATTTATCACATGGAAACCTACCCCAAGATTGGAGAATTATGAGTGGCTGGGGGTGTGAAGTAGCATGGGCAAGTACCTACAACAGTGGGCACTTCCAGTGTATTGGAACTTCACTCCTGCACAAGAATCCTGAAGAATTAGTAGAATGTTTGAAAAAAAGTATGTTGTCACCTTGGTAATTCCAGAGAGGCACAGTTCACTGCAACATTCTGGGGCTTAGCCCACACTTACTGAGTGCTGTTAAACACTGTTCAGCACCCTCAAGAGGAATAGAAATGCTGTGGACCTGGAGAAAAATAAAATGGGGTGGTGATTCCTTAGAATGTATTTGGAACCTGAGCATGACGTCAATGGTATGGAATAAGGGGTGGAGACTGGTCCTGGTTTTGGCCAGGATAGAGTTAACGTTCCATGGGCTGAGAGGGAGCATAGCTAAAGGGCTGGGTCCCGATTGATCATTGGACCATTTGCCCCAGTACTGAAAAACTGAAGACCTTATTATGTTGACTGCTCATTTACTTTGGGTACGGCTGACAGACTAACATCAAAGGGCAGATACTTTCTTCATATACTCAATATAGATTATTTGAGTTAGAGGAGTGGTGATCTGAGTAATTCATTTTGTCTTGTTTTGTTGTTTACTTTTTTGACCCTCTCCCTCTAAATAAATAACTGAATATGTTAAAAGATTATAACAAATTATGTGTAATGAGCTCTTTAGCAGTTCTGGAGAAAGTGATTCATGCGAAATAGTATCAAACTGAGATTTGGGAACATTTTTATGTATATTCAGCAGGTACCTAAATATGTAAATAATGAGCTTGTTCTGCTAATGTATTTAGTAATTTTGTTTAAAAAATCAGTGATTTTTTTTTCTTGACTTGTAAAATCTGTATGTGAAAAAATCTGAACCTCAACGTTGAACTCTGTGGATCTCTGGATTATCTTTACGCATGTACTTCATTATATTTGTTTTATTATGTGAAGTGGACCCAAGAAGGATTTGGAATATGCTGTTAGAATGGGATAAATAAGCCTGAAGGAAATTAAATTAGACCTACGTTTTGGGGTCAATTCTCAAATAAAGTAAAGGGAACTTCAGTTTTCTGTGCAGTGTCCTTTCACTTGGCATATATAAAAGAAAATCCTAAAGACATTGATTGTGTAATGTTGTGCATATTATTATATATATTTATGTGTCTATTCTATATGATCATCTAATACTAACATCTATTAGTTATATAATATACAATTATTGTAATATTGATATCATGTTATACAGTGTAGCATGTATTACAGTGTATAGTTATACAATATTCCAGATGCTGATGAACCTACATGAAGTCAGGTTTTTACCACTATAAAGCTAGCGCAGCAGAAAGGTTTGTCTGAAATCTGGCTGAAAAGTTATATCCTGCAAAGAAAACTGTTTCACCAAGGAATCTCTGAGCTACAGTTGTAAATTTTTGCACTTCTAGGACACTTCAAGGAGATAGGATCTGGACCACAGCCGTCAGTGGTAATGGGCAGAGCAGCTGGGAAGGGGACAAATCAAAGAGGTTTTACAGTGTGGGATCAGGAGGATTGCAACAGCTGGGGAGGGTCAGGCAGGTTACGACATTTGGGGGAACTGTTGGGTAGGGAGCTCTTCGGTGAGGAAGGATGAGAGTTATGGCAGCTGGAACTGAGTTGGCGTTGAGACTTATGATCAGGAGGAATTGGGAACAGTATAGCATCTGGAAGCTGATCAGGCAAGGGGCTCATATCATCTGGGGGATCAGGAAGTACACAACAGCTGGGAAGGGTCAAGCAAATACCCAACACACAAGGAATTGAACAGCAGGGCCTGGTGCCACATACGGCTTCTCACACTGCTTTTTTATGTATTGCTGCTCTCTACCTTTCTGTAAATTTCCCTTAACTCATGTTCAAAATGTGTCTGTGCAAAAACAAAGAGGCAGAAATAAACAATACGAATTTCTACTAAGAAAAAAAATGTGGGTAGCCCTTCCCAACCACAAAGTAGCTTGCCAAAGTCCATGTAATTTTAATTATTGGCTAGTGAAAGATTTCCTTCTTCAACCCTATTGCACCCACTGCCTGAAGATTTTTATGAAGTTTTTTCCAGGACCTCAATTAGACAGAGTAGATTAACTTTCTCCTCCAGTGGGAGTCAACTTATTGGAGGCTTGATTTTTAGTGATATTGCTCAGTGATACTGACTGGACTTCACAGCAAACATTGCTGGTGCAGGAAGAACAAGATTCATGTGCCCTGCTTGGCTTACACTACCTTTGGCTGAACTTGTGTTTTGCCTGTTACTCAACAATTTGTTTACTTAGTGCTTTCCCTGCCTCCGATGTTTCTCTTGTCTATTGCATTATTAGATACCACAGGTATAATTGTGTATTTGACAATTTTTTTCTAGAGTTTCTACTTCCTATCTGAGGTTTATTATTTCTCACATTCATGTCCTTCATTCGTGCTCTGGCTGTCCTGTCTTTTTGTCCATTAATTTAAAAAGTGAGATCTTTATACTTTCTTACTCTCCATAGCTCTTTTTGTCATTTCTCTATGACCTTTGCTGACATGCCTGGGAGACAAGCCTCCTTCAATATATCTTCTTGTATCTGCACCCAAGTGTTTTGTTTTATGCTATGTTTTGATTGTAAACTCATTATGCAGGGACCATTTTTTAATTCTGATTTAGGTAAGTGCCTAGCGTGATGGAATCCTTCACAATAGGTCTCACAGGTAGTAACGAGAATAATAAATGATAGTAATGAGTTCCATGAAGGTCCCAATTCTTTACAAAGCTTTGACAAAGTGGGAAATGATGTCATATCCCAGGCAGTTGTGACAAATACGCATAGGGTGGCAGGTAAATTGTTTTACCTGCAGAAAGTACTCTCTTGTGTTTTCCGTAGCTGCTCATATTCTTTTTTTCTTCTATAGGCTCTTATTGCTTTCCAGACATGCTGTGCCTTGTCTTTGCCAATTGTTGCCATCTGTCCTGATGACATTGTGATGGAGGTTGACTGTGTTGCTGAGCTTCTTAATAATGTCACAGTGTCATTTTGTGTTACCTCTGTCACTCTGCTGCTGTTATACTAACTTGTCTTCCTTCATCATTTCTTTTTCACGACTCTTATACTCAAGGCAGTCTAAAAAAATGCCCTCTGGATTTGAGTTCTTCTCTTCTTTCCACCATATCTAATATCTCATCTGTTCTCTACAGCTGCCTTCTGTGTTCTGTATTTATTCCAATCATATTCTATATGGTAGAAAGTGTTGCTCGTAGGACAGATTTTTTTAATTTCCTCTTGGCATTCAGTAACACCCTATTAAGTGGCTGTGTTTACACTGCAGTTGTCAATGATCTTTTCCGGGTCCTCTGCTCATTAAGCAATAAATTCAACTTTCCTGGCTAGCAGTGTTTTGAACATTTCATGTGGCAATATGGAGCCAGTCCCACAGGGAATGGTTTCCTCTTACCAGACTGCTCCCTCCACGTGCTATACTCCCTGTTGGGTTTATCTAACTATGTCATCTCTACGAAGGATACTTGAAGCAAGCTGTTGCCTCTTTCTTAGTTGCATGCAGGTTGCCAGGGAGCCTGGGGGACCCACCATCTGACATTCATAGCAGTCGGCTTCTATCTGAATATGTTTGAGAATCCCACTGAAGCGTGGGATGACAAGTTCCCTCTTTCTTTTTGCAGAATTACTTCTCATCCACAATTAAGGTAATAAAATATTTCTGCCAACCTGTTGTTTTGTTAGCATTCGGATTGCTATCAGTCACTGCAGAATTCTAAAAATGGTCTAGAAATAGTTTTTCAAGGACATCTCTTAAGTGACTTTGTTTTACATTTACCTTGAATATCATGAAATCTGAAAAGCCCTGGTGACCTGAGTCACAGAGAAGGTACAGAATAAGCAGCAATTACTCAGGCTCTTGTTCCCTGCCTCTGTATTCTGCTTCAACTTTGACCTACGTAGATCACACCCAGGAGTGAGAAAATAATTCATTGCACAATCTGGTGCTTAACCTGCCCACTAAGACTGAGAAATAAGATGCCAATTAGTGCCAGCTGTAACAGTGCTTGGGAGATGTGGACCATCCACCAGGAGTTGGACCAGGACCACAGTTCATTTCAAAAAAGGGCACTGAGCAACCATAAGAATGGTAATAATTTTCAGCTGCTCTTGAATTAGGATGGATTCAGACTTAATTTGACAGAACAGCCACTTCTAAGGGTGCTGAAGGTTAACCCTGCTCAAAGAATGATATCAGAGAGGTAACATGGAAAACAGGAACAAAGAAACTGAATAAGCCTATTATCTTTATGTGGAAAAAAAGAAAAAAAGAAAGAAAAAGATAAAATAAAATCTTGACAAACAAAGAGACTAACAAAAAAGAGGGAGTGGATTTACAGTCATGCTGGAGTATGGTGGAAGGGCAGAAAACAGTAAGCTGTTTTAATTCTTGATATCCTGGAGGGAGAACTGAGATCATATAAACAGCAAAAAGTGCTACCATATAAAGTACTGTGTTTTAGTACTGGTAGGATACAAACCCCAAATCTCAAACACAGTGCTGAAAGATGTACATTATTAATAGGTTTATACCATCAGGTTCCCTCCCTTATTTGTGTTTGACTGTAGTTTTCACTCCTGTAACATGTTAATGTATTTTGCTACCTACTTTGTTTTACCCATCTACATCCCAGCTTAATTTTGACAGCTTGTTTTTCCTTCCTTCATAGTTTTCTGCTTTGCACCATCACTGACATGAACTTTCATACTCATGACCCATCTAATGCCTTCACTGTTGCTTGATTTGACTCATCATTCAATCCTCAGCTGTGGTACAACTCTCCAGCTTGCCAAAGGGCCATTCACATGACTCAGTCTTCAAGTGTTCCTTTGGTTTTGGTCTCTCATAGCGTGCAAAAGGGTATTTCAGAATTCATCGGCTTTGATCATCTCCTGGTCTTACCTCAGCATGACTCTTCTACCTTTCCACTCACATAAGTCTGCCTTTCATGGTTTCCAGTGCCATCAGTATTGTTGCCCTGTCTTCTGCTTTCAACAAAGACTAAGTGCAGATCTGTTAGTGTACTATAGGTAAAGTAAGTTAGAGAGCATGAATTATGAACTGCTCAAGAAATAGCAGCTGTTGAGCTTGTGTGCACAGCGAGGTTTGTCTGCTGCTGATCAATAAAAATCAGAGTCAGTAGCCATGCTACCAGAGAGACCATCTGTGGCTAGAGAGCCAGAAAGCTTGCTGACCGTGATAGACACTGCTGGCTTGAAGGAGGACAGGGACAGGTTACATTCATATATCACCCCAAAGAGGGACACATTCAGCTATCAGTGCATGCTAGCTGGCAATCTGTGGGCAAAAGTACCCTACTGTTTTGCTTAAATCTCTGGGTGGAAAGGTCTGGAAATCTGACAGTGGAATACTGGGATGTCCCTTTGCTATGTTGTTAGTGTTATAAAGTAGCATGGCTAACAAAATGGAGATTATTACTGAAGAAATTTGGTAGCAAGGGCCCAGATGGGAGTAGAGAGACAGAAACTTCTGTTTTCTCTTGAAGAAACAAAGGTAGTGATGGCTCCTTTCTTATTCTTCTTATGAAACTTGTGGTAATATCTCATATTCAAAACAATTCATCCTTGTCCTGATTTCCTTTCCCAGTTACTGCCCCACTTTTCGTTTCATTCCTCTGTATGCTGTATCCTGTCACTCCATTTTAATTCCCCAATCCCAGCATGGACCAATTTCATTTGGTTGAAATCACTCTTGTCAAATTTCAAATGCCCTCTTCTTAGACAAACCTCATACTTAGTACCCCGTTCTCTCAGTCTTGTCAGATGTCTTTGACATAATTAACTATGCTGTTCTTAAAATCATGCCATCCCCTGGCTTCTGAGGTGTCGTCTGTTGGTTTTTCTTTTGACATTTCCGATAATTCACCGAGTCTTTCTTTTGATAGTTTTTTCTCACTGATTATCCCTTAATAAGACTCATTCTTTTTGCTCATTCTCCTTTCTTTCTATATCGCATTTCTAACACATGCAAAACCAACTACTGTTTCTTTGCAGATGACTCACAGACAGAGCTCTCGTTAAGATTTCCTTCCTTTTCTACCAAAAGAAAAATCTCAACTATTAACAAACTATGGCTTTGTGTATTCTTACAAGTGTTTTTAAAGGTCAGCCAGAGTAAAGAGCAAGTTCTAACTCTTTAACTGTTCACTTTTATATTTATTTATCACTGTGACATCACCCTGCTTGTCAATGATATAATTCAATGTTGTTTTTCACTTGGGCATCTCTCCATCTGGGGTATGGCTAGGTCTTGTAGATGTTTTGCTGGAACATCTTTAAGGTATGTAAGTTGTGTTTTTTCTCATTGTTTCACATTATGAAAACTTTTGTCCAGACACTTTTCATTACGTCTTCATTCCCAATTAATTACAACATCTTTAAACTCAATTAATACTATCATCACCTCAGAGATACATTTTTGCCCTTTTATGTATATCCTGTCTTTTCTGCTGTAATGGTAATTTCCATAGATTCTTGCTTTGACTATGTCATGGAAATTATGTATCGATTAAGTGGTTTCCCTTTTTCTTGACTCAGTCACTGTGTTGATCTTCAAAGTCCTTCACAGGTTCTCCACACTCCATTCTTCTTTGCTAGTGAGATGTTCATTTCTGGCCGTAGCACTTGATGTCAGTTTCTGTCATGCCCTTGTTTGATTTTTTTGCTAAGGACTTCTTGGCACATGGAGGAAAAAAACATAATCATCCACAATACTATCTCTGTATCCTCCTCCAAAACTTCTCTATAAAACTTTTGTCTGCTGAGAAATCTACAGAAAACAGCAATAGTTTAGCAGCTTGAGTGGGATCTAACTGCTCAAATATTAGTGCTTCTCATATAGAAGCTACATGTGAGCTAGTCCTGACTGCCTCAGTAGTCAGGTCAGACAGGAGTCATGAATTTGTCTCATCCTATAGTTCACATGCATCTTCCTACATTGATGGTAAAGAGGAGCAAGCAGATAGTTCCTTTGCAGACATCATAGATATATGAAACCCAGTAAGTATATATAGGATTAACTTCCTATGCTGATTATTTTTATCCCATTATTTTCTGTTATTTCGATTCAGGTATTAGTATTATTTTTTCCTTGGGTTGTCAACTCTAGAGTAGGAACTTCCTATTTTTCCATCTTTGCTCAACCCATAATATACCATGGCTTAATTTTACATTTTTTCACAGTAATAATATACAAAACAGCTAGAGCGCTCAAATAGGTGACTTGACATATTGATCCATTTTATGAAGCACTTGCAGAACTATTCAGTACTTTCAGCTGTTCATCAATATGTCAGACAAATGTTTTAATGGGATAAATATTAATGAAACAAATTATTACTTTGGATCATTTCTTTTGGCTTGACTAATGTGGTAGGAAAATGTATCTGCTGATTTGATTCTAAAAAATAAGCAAGTTAAATCAAGAAGCAAATTAGGCAGGAAAGCCATAGGATTACTCAGACCACAATCCAGTCAATCCCATTAGCCTAAAATACCCTTCAGTCAGAAACAAGCACTTTCCTGTATCTGAATGTGGCACAGTCTACTTTTTAACTAGAGTCACAGACAACTGCCTTAAAATAAAGAAGAGATAGGAGAGCAAAGAAGGAAATAAAAATAGTAAATAGTACATGGTAAAAGAAAGGAAAATAACTAGTCTTAAGCACAGAATAAGAAATAGCTTGGCAATTTGTTTGGTCTGATACAGCAATTACTGTGCTAAATTAAATACATTAACCAAATGCCCCGAGTGGCTGATGCCATGTTGTAGTCAATTCAACATATGTGAGGTCTTCTCAATTGCACCAACATGTTACATTTGCACAAGTTGCATTTTGTGTCATTCTATATTGGAACCTGAGGGCTGTTTTTCCCAACTAGAAACAGAGATATGAGCAAAACACATCTACCATTTTACCAGCTAGCAGCGTATATGTTCCCAGAAACATAGCATCCATCTGTCTTTCTTGTACTCTCACTGTGTCTGATATCAATTTGGGTAGATAAATAGTTATCTTGAAGTGTTTTTCCATAGTCCCAGATGTGTGAATTTTTAATTAGCTCTAATAATTGCCTTTTCTATATTGTTTCTATGAACCATGATGTATAGCATCTAATCTTTATAAATCACATCTAAAGTGAAAATTTCAAAATCCGCTGATTATAATGGGTTATATTTATTACAAGCTGAACTGCAGCTTTCTTTCTACAGACAGAAGTGCACCTGGGATAAAAAGCTAGTCATACTGTGATGATCACATCTAATGTTAAAAAAGAAAAAAATATTAGGGCTGGAGACCTTTCGTGATGATTTGTCTTAATAGCATCAGAAACAGCACGGTTGGCACTGCAAATTGTATTAATAAGGGAATGATTTTCTCCAGGAAAAAATGGGTGTGTTCCCAAGAAAAATACTGTCTTTCTGCTTTGACCTTTAGCCTTCTCTCTTCCAGTAGTGTTCAATCAAATACTCTTTCTCCATCTTCTGCTCCAGACACATTTGGAAGATACAGACTGCTGAGAGAGTGCTGGAGAATCACATATTCCCTGCATGGAGAGGTCCAGAGATGCCCTGCAGGGACATCATCTATCTGATAACAGTTTTTAAAGTGTTTTCCACATGAAGATGCTGAGGAATAAAAGGTTAATAAAAGTATAGGGGTATGATGAACTTTGTTTTAAAGGGTTCTAAAAGATTTGTGGCTTTCCTTGTAGGGTCTATTCACTGAAGAGGACAAGAATATTTAGACTTGTATTACATCATGTGGACACTTCTGTAGATGTACACAGAGAATTAAAAATTCGTCTGTATAAAAAATTTCATCAATTTTATAATTCTTTATTTTACTGTTTTTCTATATCAGCTTTGTAAGAACGGTGACTTACATCTTCCTCTCAGTCTTCATAGCTACTTTTCATTACTTTATCTTCCTGCAGTAATCTACCTTTATCCATTTATCCTCCATTTTATATCTTCCCATTCCACTGAAAGCATGCCTTAGAACAACAAGGAGCTATCTGTTCCTTTGAGGATATAATGGAATATACTTTCTTGTTTTGCACTGGCATTACATCTTGGTGCCTTTTCTTTTAATATTATTGCAAAAATATTATTGCAGAAGATTATGGTGAAAACAGAGAAAATACATTAAGACTCCTCTGAACTGTAATGAACTGCTATTAAAGTTAATGCTGAAAATGCAATGGTGAATGGAATGGCAATAAGGAGGAAACTAGCTCAAGGTTGGACCAATGCACTCAATCTGTGTACCTAAAACATTGGCAGAGTTTCCTTAGTAAGTGCCCAAGCATCCTCCTTAGTCAATAAAAGGAGAAATAGATCTTAACCACTTACATGCCCACCATTTTATGGCTTTCAAGGGAAATTATAGCTTTTAATGAGCTATAAAATAAATTCAGGCACTCAGTAGGAGAACCACTTCCCAACACAGTTAAAATGGAGTCGTACAAGTGGGGTCCCTTGCAGTGCTCTTTCACCTACCAGATAACCTGGAAGACTATTTACTGTAGTCAGTGGCAAATCCTAGATCTGCCTGTGTCAGTGGAAACAGTGTGTTTTTGACAGTATTTTGGAGTCTATTTATGCTGTAATAACTACCTGCATCATGAAAAGCAGTGTACCAGACACAACTCTGATAGCTCAGGGAAAGTGTCAGCTGATGTCTTACCGATCTTTTTATAGACAAGACTAAAGACCTTGATGCTAAGTTTTTGTCTTTCAGATGCCTTTGATATCCTGCCTTTCTTTAATCCCTGTGACTTCAAAATCTGCAGTCTCATTCAATAATTTGTAACTTTCATCATGGGAAAAGTGTGTGTGTGTGGAATTATACTGGTGCCCTGAGTGATGCAACTCAAGTTTCTCATGATGCCAATATAGGAATCTGAGTTGATGTACTGTGGCTGCAGTGCTCTGACAACACTACTTACAGGAGTAAAAAGTTATACATATGGATTTTACTCTCTGCTAGTAGTCAGCACAGGAAAATAGGAGGTCCTACATGGGCTTACATGAATTAATTTGTTCTTCACTCCAAAGAAGTTCTGTTCCAAGCCTCAGTTAAATGAAATAAAACCAGGAAAGTCTTGAAGAAAGCCCTGAGACAGCCCTTAATGATTTAGAGCTTGCTTATATTTTTGAGAGCTCAGACTGTTAGCAGATACTATTATGTAGTAATCAATGCTTCCATTCTCTACAAGAGAATGGAAAAGGAAGGACTGCCAAAAAAACCAACCGAACAAACAAAAGACAACAAGAAAAAAAAAAACAAAAAGAAAGTCAGTTTTTGAGTTGTTTTGGTAAATATGTTTATTAATATGAGCCACTGGTTCCAGCAGGTCTCAGGGAATGATTTAGGTTTTCTTTATTTGATGGACATTAGACAATTTTTTTTTTTTTAACAAAACAGTGCCTAATTGTGTACCACACCCTATTGGACAAAATGTTTCTTGTGTAAGAGGAACTGTTCAGTCTGTAAAGCCATAGAGGAACAGTTTTTGCCTATGGGCTTCTGGAAATGATAGTTTTTGCAATTGTAAATTTCAAACCAAAACACCTTCTGGAGTGTTTAACAGTACACATATCAGGAAACTGATATTGTGGGTTTGCTAATGACATATGCACACAACTTGACCAAAATGCAGGTTGCAAAAGCAGATGTTAAGTCTGTTGGCAGGTTGTATGAAGCAGCATACTGGGTGTGACTGGGGTTTACATGTGTTTTTAATAGATGAATCTGTATAAACTGATTCCAATGAATGTACATCATGTGGAAGATAATGCTTTAGTGCTTCAGTTGAAAAAAAATGTTATTTTCAGTTAAAGAGAATAAAGTATCGCTCTCTGTCAGACTACATTTTGTTTATCTGACCTCTGTTACAGATGGTTTAATGGGAAAAGAGCAACAGGTCAGTTCTCCTTATACTGAGGATTCTTTTGCAGATTCAATATTTTATTAGCCTAAAACACAAGTTACTTTTATCACCAAATTTTTTATGTGACTGAACAAACCTGTCTTTATAAAATGGACATAATATTTTAAGGCTTTTAATGATGCTTGGCTAGAAATTAGCCCATTCTTTTTGAAACAACCCTGAGCATGTGGTGGATTTCTTTTTTTTCCAAAGTCGGAAGTTCCACTTCTTCTAACTCTGATTTTGAATGTTAAGTAATTCATATCAGTTATTCACTGCTCACTGTAAACTTGTAGGGCAGGAAATGATCTGTGTTTTTTACAGTGCCTATGTATATGAATGAATCATCCAGATATTACTGCAATACAATAATATAATGAAGTGATAATACAATGAGCTAGAGACATCCTCATGTCACTGAAATCTGTTTAGAGCATTTTCAAATTGCATTCAGAAGGCAGGCTGTACACTAGATGTAGCACTGTTGTAGAAAAAGGCAATCAGGAGACCTCTCAGCTTGAAAAATGATCACACTTTGGAATACATCCCTTTGGAATGGATACTTTTGTTTCTCTAATTTTTTTCTTCTCTCTTCTGCATCTATTTAGCTGTTTAGGAGCCTGGACGTTTGCAGGGGGCCTAGAACAACGGTGTCCAGTTTCTACTTAAGTTTTTTGATCACAATATAGTAACGATTACCAAAGACAGGAGATGTATTGTGTGAGACATAAAATATTCACAGATTATAGCCAGATCGCTATTGGGTGTCAAGCCTGTTCAGGCTGGCCAGTTACTAAATGGCTGGGCTTGCAATTTCCATGTCATGTTCTCTGCTAATCTTTAAGCAAAATTCTATAACCTTCTTTGTGCTAATAGACTATGTTTTTCTTTGCACAAAGATGACTGCTAATATGAATGTGCAGTTGCCATGTAACGAAGTTGTTCCCGAGGACATATGACATGGAGACTTTTAAGCAATACAAAAGAAAATTTAATGGGGAAATGAAAGAAAGAAATATATTACCTGGAAGGATTGGAGAATAGTCCTGTGAACAAGTGCTCACTTGAAAGAGACAATGAAAGAGACAAATCTATCAGTATGACTTAAAGCAGAATTACAAAAAGCATAGCTGTTATGTTCTGCAGGACTGAAAGGTTTCTTATTTAACCCTAGGACTTATCAGTTAACCAAAAAGTAACACATGGTAAATAACAAGTTTCATTTTTGTCTTAATTTGCATGAAAAGTAGGGAAGGATGCTTGGGAAAAGTCAATAAAATAATATAATCTGGTGCCTACAGTGACCCATAGGTCAGCTTGGCTTTCACAATGAAAAAAACCTTCAAAGTTGCAAACTCTTAGTCATCTAAAATACACTGTGATTAAAATCGAGGACAAATTAAAGAGTTGGCTTGACCTATGTGCATTATTTTTACTGTAACCTCCAGTATCCCCAAATTAAGACCCTGTTCCATTTGTGCTAAAAGCTGCACAAAACCACAGAAAAACAGGGCGCTTATTCAGAAAAAAAATAGGATAACTGCAAGTGTCTTACAATTCTTCACCACCGTTTTCTATCTTATCAACAGTATGTTCTTGGAGGGGCCATTTTATGTAAGATTTCCTTTATGTAAATGTCTGATATTGTGCAACAAGGCTGAATGTTGCTACACCGTCTGTGTCTGTACTAGGGCACAAAGCAAGAGCAGGGCTGGTGTTCATGTTGCTAAACTCTGTAGCCTTGGCTGGACTGTCTCCTGATAATGATTCCTGGCACTAAACCATGGTTGGGGATTGCCTTAAAGGAGGTGCCAGCTAGGCACCGATCAAAATCACTCCAGGGATGTGCCAGCACTTTAAAATGATGCATGATGTCTTTGGCCCTGTTTCATTTACTGCTGGAGAGGTAGCAAAGTGTCTGAGGCATTGCCCTGCTCTGAGTGCACTCCTACACCATGTGGGTGGGAGCATGAGACATGCTGGCCTTTGCAGTCCTAGACATCTTATCTTCTTCCCTGTCCTCCCTTTGGGAAGTCTGCTTGCAATAGAAAAGTACTAATGGTAGGTTCAGGAAGGAGTTCTGTCTCTGCCAGTGAAACCCTGGATATTCCAGCACTGCCAAAGAAGAATATTTAGACAAACAGTCACAAGGGTTTAATGATCTGGTATTGCTTGTGTCCCACATGTTGAATTATATTTGTAGCTCCCAACTCCCAAGACTAGAGTCATGTTCCCTCTGCACGGTGATTTCCTACCAGGCAAGACCTGCGCACACACCATATTCCCCTGCTTGTGGCTCTAGGAAAGAAGTCTGTATCCACACCTGGGGCTCCAGGAAAGATGAAATCTTATGGAAAGGAGTCATGGTGACCTCTATGCAGATTTTATAATCTGGTCTATCATGATATCAGGGCTGCAGGGCACACTGTGGGATCCCCATAGTAAAGCCAGAGCCTCTGGCATCCAGAGCTAATTATTGTCCAGTTACCATGTGCCGGTGGTAATGTTTTAGTCTGACATTATTAATGAAATGTGCCAAATTAAAAGTTGAGAGGAAGCGGATGTTGTCAGTGAACCAAATTTTCAGTCTTCAGATTATTTCTAAATTATTCTGAACATTGCTAGAGGCAGTCTATGTACTTGCTCAAAAATATTTATACTTTTAAAATAGTGAACATCCTGCAGTGCCTTTGTCAATAGTAACTGAAAAGATGAACCCAAACCATATATCACTTGATACACTCTAAACCAAATTCTAAATGTGCAAGCCCTAATCAAGCTTAATATAGCTTCAGACAGTTACAGGCAGTGCAGTAGTAAACATTAGTAATCAGTTTTCATGATTTGTAGAATATTGAGACAGAAAAGTGGGACTGTTCTTTCAAGTTACTTGAGTTTTCCCTTGGAACTACTCTTAATATTAATAAGTTTCCATTCTTCTACTTTACTAACATAATTTAATCAATACTGCAAAGATATTCCTTGTTAAGTATAATCTTCTCAATAGATTTTTTTTTTCCCTATTATGAGAATGTAGGATATCTAATGAGGCAGCTTAGGTGCAAAACCAGGAATAGTCCCACTAAAAAAAAAAATTAAATAAATCACAAGAGGCCATAAAGTTAATTTAGAAGCACATTGTGAATTGAGTTAATTATTTTTTTACTTTGATATAATTCTGTGGAAGGATCTAGAAATCATTAGATAATTCTTCTGAAAACATTTTTTTTTCCCTTTTGATGTTTTGCTAGAAGGTCAGGGGAGGTGATCCTTCCCCTCTGCTCAGCCCTAGTGAGACACATCTGGAGTGATGGGTCTATTGCTGGGCTCCCCAGTATGTGGAAGGTGTGGACATACTGGACTGAGTCCAGTAAAGGGTCATGAATAGGATCAGGAGCATCTGATATATGAAGAGAGGCTGAGAGAGCTGGAACTCATCAGCCTGGAGCCAGACGCTTCTCAGTGGTGTTCAATTAAAGGACAGAAGGAATGGGAACAAACTGAAATAATGGAAATTTGATTTAAACATAAGAAATCTTTTTTACTATAAGGGTGTTTGAACAGTGGAATGGGTTGTCCAAAGAAGTTGTGGCATCTCCATCCTTGGAGTTATTAAAAACTGACTGGACATGATCCCGGGCCACCTGCTCTACTTGATTTTGCTTTGAGCATGGGGTTTGGACTAGACAATCTCCAAAGGTACCTTCCAGCTTCAACTATTCTGTGATTCTGTAAAACTAATTTAGGTGAGAATCCCAACAGTCACAGATGGGATCTCTTCCTCCTTGGGTTACTGATGTTATAGCCCTGAAACAAAATACCATACTGAGCTGGGGTTGTGTGTGTGTGTCAGGAGTTTTTGGCAGTGGTGGAGGGAGCTACAGTGGTGGCCCTCTGTGAGAATCTTCTTGAAGCTACACCAGCTCCAAGTCAGACTCACTCTGTACCAAGGCTGAGCCAATGGTGACTGCACCTCTGTGATATCATAAGTAAGAAGAGGAACCTAGGAGAAGGAGTTGGAGTTGTGAGGAGTTGCACCTATGTGAGAAAGAGGACACCTATGTGAACACCGAGGTCAGTGGAAGAAAGGAGGAAGAAGGAGGGGAGGTGTGCCAGTGCAGAGTCCCCCCTGCAGTCTGTGGTGAGAGGAAAGGCCGCCCTCCTGCCACCCATGGAATTCACTGGTGGAGCAGATGCCCATCTGCAGTCCATGGAGGATCCCGTGTTGGAGCAGGTTGCTGCACCTGAAGGAGGCTGGGACTCTGTGGGAAGCCCCCACTGTTGTAGTTTGGCACTGGGAGGACTGCAACATGCTGAAGGGAACCACACTGGAGCAGCTCAAGAAGGGCTGCGGCCCATGGGAAGGGCTCATGTTGGAGAAAGCTCATGAGAGGGACCCTGTGCTGGAGCAAGGGAAGAATGCAAGGAGTCCTTTCCCTGAGGAGGAAGGAGTGGCAGACTGACCATAACCCCATTCCCTGTCCCCTTGTGCTGCTGGTGGAAGGATGCAGAGATATCAGGAGCAAAGCTAAGCCCAGGAAGAAGGGAATGGTTGGGAGAAGTTGTTTCTAAGATGTGGTAATACTGTCCTACTCTGTCTGCTAAGTGTTGTTGTTGTTAGTGTTTTATTTAAATTGACATTCTTTTTCTTACCCTAATGAATCTGCCTTTTGCCCATGACCATAATGGGTGAGTCATCCCTCCTTGTCTTCATATTGATTCCCGAGCCTTTTGCCTTTTTTCTTCTTCCCATTCCTGGGAGGGAAGGGGTGAGCATGTGGCTGTGTGGCTCAGTTGTTCTCTGGGCTCAAATCAAGATACATAGCTCTTGCAGTTATTATACACTTTCCATAATCCTACTGAACGGCTTGATATTGCCAGTTTATAATTTGCCTTTTTAGGACTCCATGATAAACACAGCATATGAACATACAGAATCTATATCTATGCTACCAAATTAATCATGTGGTTCTCTGGCACTGAGGCAAACTGGAATGAAATGGTCAATATTCACACTGTTCAACTATCCTGCCTTCCAAACAGGATGGCCCCATCCCAACTGTCTACTGGAGTGCTCCTTGCCAATGCTTGCTCCTGCACCATGCACAGGAATTGTCTGCGATGGGGCTTGTTGGCCTGGGCTAGAAATGTTCTGGGACCATTTTGACAATTTTACAGTGTAAGTGATCAGTTGCCAGCCCTTGGGAACATTTCCTGGCACTGCATAATTTGTAAGTGTAGAGTTATCCATACAGACCTGTGTTCTCTCTTTTAAACACTGTTGTCTTTAACTGAAAAATAAATATTACAGTTGTATTGATTTAGTAAAAAAACCCCTCAAAATTAAAGCAAAAAATGCAATTATTATCCTCATTTCCCTGCTATAGGCCAACAGTTTCATGGTCTGGACCATTCTTCAGGTTTGTGCTGGAGTCTTATTGGAGACTTTTCTTTCCCTACTTGAGTTTTCTCCATGAGTTTTCTCCAGAATCACAGAGTTTTTTCTCTGAAACAGGGCAGCTTGTCTTGAATTTGGCTGGTTCCTCAATAAGCTCAAGCTCCCTACTGGCTCCCACCAGGAATTACTGAATTCCCAGCTCTTCCTGTCTTCTGTCCAGAAACTTCCTGTGTGGGACCATTTTATATGTCCCTGTTGGTTCCATGGTTTCTTTGTTTTGCCTCTGGAAATTCCACGCTGTCAGAGGATTCTTTTCTTGCAAATTAACTGGCTTCTTGATTTAGGCTTTCTCCTTTGCATACTAACTATCTTATGAATATAGCCATTAATTGCCTTCTATTGTACCCATCAGTCTGGTAGGGGTTTGCTGGAGCAGTGGTTCTCAACCTTTTTTAATCCATAGAAAATGTAACTTTTAAAAAGAACTGAAAGATATCTTAACCCTTTCAAATAATATACATGGATCATTTTATGCAGTACTACCGTAACAGCTTTTTGAAAAAAAACCCAGTTAAGCTAAAATAAACATACATTCATTACTTTTTTTTTTCTGTCATTTATTTGTTTGTCTGGATACAAACATATATGCATATATTTCCCCCTTCTTCAAACTCAAATGCACCATTATTCTGTGAATTACCTTCCGATGTCCTGTGGACAATCTGTGACCAATGAATGGAAGAAAATTTCTTAGATTATTTGGGGTAAAAATGAAGAAATATGCTAGGAGTATTGAAGTAAATGTTGTACATGAGCACACAGCTCAATGTCTAAAGATATTCTGAAGTCTAAAAGTGCAGATAAATGCCTATGGAACTGTTTAAAAAGAAATAAACAGGAAAAGGTAAAGATAATAAGAGATAAAGTATGTGTGCATCTCTGTACAAATTGTATCTGCATGGGCAAACAATTATTTATGTGCAGGACTGAAAAAACCATGAGTTTATTTCAGGAAGTTTTTAAAAAATATGATTCATCTTCATTATCAATAGTAGCTTGGAATAAAATTTAGTTCCTCCAGAATCTAGGTTAAAATTTGATTGAAAAAATGTTTGTGAATATCTGCTTGCATTATAACCACTTTTTTATGTAACTATATTTGTAGCCTGTGGCAATTTAGATGTTCTTGGCAAGGTGTTTATGGTACCGAAAGATGTCAGTTGCTTCCCATTTGTTCTTCTTAGAAACCTGTGAGGTAACTTAAAGCTATCTCTGTTTCTCCTATCCTTTAATTTCCAGGCTTTTTTTCTACAGAAAAAAGGTTTGTGTACACCTTTGGGATAACTAAGCTGGAGGCTGAAAACATTTAGCATTTTCCTTAATACAGAAAACATGGGATGTGGAATTTCATTCTTAAAGTTGGATACTCTTGGGACTTGAAGGTCCTCACCTACTCCCAGTCTGCCAGAAGTCTCTGGTCAGTGAGATGAGGTTGCTGAATAACCATGGTGTGAATAACTACAGGAAGCCAGCAGATCAAAGAGCTATCCACTGTTTAAAATGCTCTTCTCAGGAGAGAAATGAGTGGATTATGGGGTCAGTCCTTAGATGTTGATCCTGTTGAGAACAGACAGTGATGGAAGAGAAGGGATCCTCTGGTGAAGGAAACCAAAAGTTGTTTTTTTTCTTGTAGAGTCTGCTCAGTGCTCTTTATTCTCCACCAAAATCAAAACTTCTGTTGTGTCCTCGGTGTCTTCAGGCTTTATAGATCTATTTTATCTGCATGTTTAATATTGTTTATTTTGGTACCAGGAAGGTTGGTGTCAACCCTTTAGGTGAATACATGCTAAAAGTATGCTCCCTCTGGAACGTAGAATGAAGCAGTGTGTGGTTTAGTACAAAGACAGGGCCTCAGTCTCTTGCCTGTCTTGGTTCACATGTTCTCAGACTTGTATGTTCTTTTTGTCTGTATATGGGTGAAAAGGTCTGAGAAAAGAAACTGTGTTAAGCAGAGAATCTGTTAGTAAACCCTCAGTATAGCTGCACAAAATGATCAGCAGCTGTAACCCAATTAAATGCAGCAATTTCACAGTACACTACTGCTCACCAGAGAGTATATACAGATATTCTCTGAGTAGTCAGCAAAAGCATTTTGTACCAGTGCTTGCAAACTTCTCCTCAGGAATATTTAACATTTGGCTAGAGCTCCTCAAACACAAAGGGAAGATGAGAGGGAAGAGAAAAAGCACAGGAACATAGTGCAACAAGAGCCAATTAGTAAGCAAATCCACTTCGTCTCTTGAACACAAATTAATAGCTTCACAGGTGTGCACAGAAAAAGTTGCAGACATAATTAGAAGGTTAACTATTTAAAAGGTCATCTCAAGAAACATTTACACTAGGGTAGCCTTTCTTCTTCAATTTAAAGCTCCTGATGCTGGTTTATGAGTCTGAAGTGAGGAACCAAGCTATCCCTTGGTTAATGTGATCATTTCAATAGCTAAGTAATTTCTAACTTTGCTTTTATAGATGACATGTCTCCAGTCTCTCCTGATCTGAATGCTCTTCTGCTTACCCATATGTGTGTGTCAAAAAAGTAACTATTTGGCTACCAATTACTGGGGTGAAGAAAAACCACCACCAAAGTACTCTGTTGCAAGGCTGAGATTATACATTTCATACCAATGCATTCAGTATTAAACATGCTATGAAACATCTTTTTTCTAATAAATTCTTTTCAGAAGAGTATAGTAACATTCGTACAAACTTGTGATTATATGAAAGAAAATTAGAAAAACACCTTTATTAATTTTCTTTTATACGTTTTTTTTAGTGTGATTTTTGTCCTACTCATCAGCCAGACAATCTCTGGAAGGCTCATCACGAAATGTGAAAAGTAGGATTCTTACATTTCCCAATCAGTGAAGAAGACCATTCTGTTCATGTATCTCCTGCTGGAATCACTTATTGGCAGTCATCTTGCAAACATGGGACTCAAAACAGAGGATCATATAATATTTGTGCAAATTACAAATGTCTTCATAAAAGATATAGATAACATTCTCCCATGTTTACTGTCCCTTAGCATACACTATCTAGGATTGCAGCTCTCTGTAAAGACTAATATTTTGCCTGTGGTTATGTGGCATAACACCATATATGAAGAAAATGACATAAGAAAAAAGAGCCCAGATGACTGCAGATCTCTGTTGCTTCGTTCTAGTTGTCTGAGGCAGATGCAAACCAGTAACCTCTTAAAACTTGTCAGAGCCCTGATTGTATCAGTGGTGCTTGGTTGCTGCTTAATTGACACGCTTTATGACATTCTAAATGCCACATGGACTAGGAGTCACAGTCCTACATCTGGGGAGATGAAATACTAGTAGACAGGGGTTTCAGTCCTGAATTTTGTTTCTATAGAGTGTCCTTGTTCTATAATCACTCATTTCTGTAAATAAATCACATAACACTCACTTCCCCATAAACTGGTATTTACCAGCCTGAGGTTATCAACACTATGGTTTTTCCTCATTTCTTTATGTCCATATGGTAAAGTCCTAGTATAAATTTTATTTTATCTTTACAGACCTCTGTTTCAGTTCATTTTAAGTGACTAATTTGCCTAAATAGCCTTCAGTTTGCCTTGGAACTTTTTCAGCTGAACATGGTAAGAAAATAAAAGAATGTATATGATCTATTTAAATAATTGCCCCTTAACATCGTTAAAACTATGCAGAATATTTTTCTAAGCAGCAATAATGCCCAGTACTCATTTTCTGCCTATTTTTGTCCTTTGTCCTCATTTCTGTAACCGAGCCCACTGTCATCTGGTAGAAATATTTACCAGTTGGATCTGAATTGGCCTGGTAACAGTGAGAACACATCTGGAGTCTAGACTCAGCGGCTCTATGGGCAGGGTCATATCTCTGTGCTACATCAGCCCCAGCGCCTACTTCTGTTTACATAGGTGGTGTGCGGCATCATCTGTTTCAGCTGTCAGACACCGCCAGCCCCCTGCTCCCCCAGCCGCAGAGGGACCGGCCCCCTCCCCTGCTCCCTGACCCTCCACCGTCCCAACACTATCAGCTAGAGACAGGAAGCAGGGGACCTCTGGCACACACAATTGGAGAGGAGGGGGAAAAAATCCCTGGAACCTATAAAATCTAGCATTATCTGCATATCAGAGCTATACTTCAGCTTCACGGGATTCAGTTGACAGGGGTACCTTTGACACAGGAGGAGGCTGCATCAAATATGCAAGGGACAGAATAACCTCTTGGCACGTGAGGAAGTGTGCTCTAAATTCTTTAAGAACTTTCGGTTTGATTTTTTTTTCCTCTTCTAATTAAAAGTGTGTGCTTAAACCCCTTGGACTTCAAAACTAGAAAGTGTACTAGTATGTTTTTCGGAATACTGCTATTTACCTCAAGGAATAAGCTTAGAAATTGTATCATGACACAAAATATAGTTATAGAGTTTACTATGACAAGAATTTTGTCTCATAACAACCCTGAGGTACTTGAATTTCTGTAATGTGTGCAGCAGTTTGTGTGTATGTGTCTGTTTGTATATGAGTCAGGATGTTTTGGGATAAAAAGCATTATACAAGAATGCTTCATTATTGCTTCTTTAAAACTGTATGATGGGATTTTTTTTTCATCTGTCTTTGCTAAATGAACCAGCCCCAAACAGTAGGAACTATCTCATCAAAATAATATTATGTACAGAAATGATCACATTAATGTGATGCCCAGTTCTAAAGTCCTAGAGAAGCTGTACAATGCACCTCCAGTGCTTTGTCACAGAGGGGTATGTACAGCTTGAGCTAATCATGCAGACCGCTGGTGAGAGGGAGGTAAAACATTATACCTTCTGTGGACTGGCACAGTATGTCACTCCTAATACATTCTTAACAATGCGTTATGGTATATTACTGTTGCTCTTAAAATGATGAGCAAATATTTATAAGTACACAATGGTAGCGTGTCTGTTTCATTCCACAGTGTGCAAGCAGGTCCTATTAATGCTAAGAGGAATTCTGTTCACAGAGAAAAATAATAAACTGATTTATACAATCACACTTTTATTTGTAAACATTTATCTCTTCTATGTACACTTGGAACTAATCTGCTTCAATGGGAACAAACACACTTCTGTTAAAAGGGAGGAGTGTGCTAGTCTACTGTTTTTCACATCATCAGAAAAATGGTAAACGAAGTTGCTGGACTAAATTCTGTCGTCATCACTAAGAGTTTCACAATATTCTTCAATGTAATGGAGCTGTGTAAAATTAACGAGTTAAAGGGCTTGCAAAGTATTTTGGTATTGGTGATATGTCAAAAATCATAAAGAATCCTGCTTGACTCAGTCTGCAGAACAGTTGGCAAAGCAGGCATTATTTGTCTTTTTTCAAACATACATTTTTTCTTGTAAACTCTGAATAAAATTTTGAAAAGTGAGGCTTGTTGACTCAATTCAGCCCATGTTGGAGATGGTGTTAATACATCTTTTGACTTTAATTGCATCAAAGCTTAGCTAATGCTAAGTATTTCTGAGAAAGCCTCAGCATCACTTTAAAAGTACCACTTTTCAAAATACACTTTTTTTTTTTTTTCCAATGAAACGATGTTGCTTTCAAAGTTGAGAGCCAAAAATTGTCAAGTCTACAAAAGACCTGTGTATCTGGTTTGAGTTTTTCTTTCAAGCACATTGGTTTGGAAACAATGACAAAACAAAACTAGCTGGATCCTCCATAAAAGAGAAAATTTAATTCAGATCATATATCATGGCTCTTGGATGTAATATTTTCCTGTATAAAAGGTTGAAAATTGCTCCCATTATGATACAAGAGATTAGTTTGCAAAAATATAATATCCAGAAATTACTTGAGCATGTTTTTATCATACATCATATCATCACAATATTTTCATGAATTTCCATGATAACTCCACTTGGGGTGTTAAGGAGGCACTCAAAAAATTACATAAAGTAAAAGGAGAATAATTAAAAAGTATTTCTTTGAAATTGATACATCTATAATTTTAATTGACATATGATAATGTGTAGAGGTAGCTGAAAGAATATGGTTCAGTTCACAAAAATTACTTGTGATAAAGATCTCAAATTATTGTGAAATACTGAAAAACACTCATTCCCTAAGACAATTTTAGTATCAATGTAAACATTGCTAGGCTAAGGTAGGAAAAAAATTGGTTGCTATCAGAAAAAAAAAAAAAAAAAGAGGAATATATTTGGAATTGATGTTTTTAACTTGGTCATGGTATTCATCTGCCCACTTCAGACTGTGTTAATAACATCAGAGGTAAAATGTGATTAACAATGGTATTTGACCAGGAGTGCTCGGTGGTTGTAGAACTATCAGTACACTAATTCTCATCTTCTATCTATTGTTTTTGCTAGTGACAAGTATGAAAAATTAAGATCAAAACCAGCTTTTCTACCTTTGAGTGAATGAAGGAGGACTTCCTTCCTTTTTGCCTAGATGTTGCTAATAGCATTAAATTTGCTTTTCATTAGAAAGCATCAATTTTTGATTTTACTTTTCCTCCCCCTTGTCCTATGATAGGGAAACTCAGAAAAGTAAGAAATATGACGTACATTTTTTTTTTTGTATATATGCAGCATCTCTCCAAATTATGTTGGGGAGTGGAAAATACACTTTGCAACGTGTTAAGGCAAATTTTTGGTCTGACATGGTCAGATTTTTTGTGCTTGATGCTGAAAAGGGGCCAAATTTTCTGAAGTACTCATGGGCCTTTGCAGTCCTCACTGCAACATCTGTGATGTTTTTTTTAGAAAGGTTGGCACCTAAGGTGCAAAAAAGCCTGGCAACCTGTTTTGGCATTAGAAAAGAAACTAAGAAATTTAGAAAGCAAAGACTGAGGACCTGCTAGAAAGTATATACTGAATATTTTGAGTAGCAATGAAAAGTTACCTTGCTTGCCTTGCAACTTTCTGGAAAAAGTCTGTCTTTAAAAAAATGGAGTTAAACTGTCTTATAGAAGGAGGGGTGGTATGAAAGCGCTAATATTAAAAGTCTAAACCAGAGAATAACAAGTAACATTTCCTCAGGAATAACCACTTTGTGGTGGAGTTGTTTGGTTATGAGATGGGAACCTCTGTGATCTCTTTTCAAAGAGTGAGCTCAGGTAATGTCTGCAACTCTCAGATGTTTGGCAGGATTCAGGAGACATAAAGTGAATGGACAGAGAATATGCTCTGAGTTTCAGGTGTTCTTCTGATGCAGATGACTACCTTCAGTCGAGTTATTCTGTCAAAGACTTTGTCCTGATGTTCTAACCCTGGCTTCATACCCATGTGTATTTTTTCACAGACAGTATGAGCAACATCGTGGAGCCACACAAGGGCACAGGTTAGTGGGAAGAAGCTATCATTGTTTAGCTTTTAGGAAAAGAGGATTAGAATAAAAATCTGACAAAACTGAAGGATTTGAAAGGAATAACCATGAGCAGTCAAATTGCAAAACATTTAATGGTCTCATTTGATCAAAATCAAAAGAATCCAAACCAATTATAATGAATGGTGGGAGAGGGAAACAGTGACTTTCTAACTTGATGGTCATGGCATAGTAGGCACGCTTATTTCTAGACCACCATTGCAAATCTGGCTTAGCTAACAAGGGTGGAAAATCATAGCTGTGTAAGAACTGTTTATTCTCAGAAATGACATGAGATGAATCAGAGATCTCAGTCAGATTTCTGTGGGTAAATCCCTGTGTATTTAAGCTTACCACCACAATGGACAGCACATGGCACTTGGCACCCCACACACACTCTAAGTGGGACACAGGGACAATATTAGCATGGTAACTCCTAGAAGTAATCATATATTGTGGGTTTTTGCTCAGTCTGGAAAAAGTGGAAAGAAACTTGAATTCAAAGCACCCGAAAGACCAGATTACATTGTTACTCTGGAAATTTTTACTGTGGATAAATTCATGAGATGGTGAGGGGGTCATGAAGATGGTGGATGTGGCCATAATTTTGGCCTGCTGTAGAAAGTATGGAACCAGATGTGAAAGTTAATATAGGAAGGGAACACTGAAGGAGTATAAACAGATGGTGAATAAACTAAGACCTTTCTGTCTCATATTTATGAAGAAGTCACATGTAAGAAAATGAACTTCTAAGGACCTACTGTGAGCAGTGAAATAGGAGAGTCTGAAAGAATGAGTCTGGGACTGATCCTATTAAATAAACTCCAGTGTCAAAGAGCATCATGGGATGTATTGCTCAAGAACAATAAACCCTATCACAAAGATTTCTGTTGCCAAGATTTAGTGTCTACAGTATTCTTCACATACTGCTGGATCAGCTCTAGCCGGCAAACTGGCTGATAGTTCTTTGAAAAACAGGATATTTTTTGGTCATCATTTCCACTGAGAAGTCCCACTTTCCATCAAAACCATTTGAAATTCATTACTTCTCAATCAACCCAACACTTTACTGTGTATATTTTTTCCTTAGGATTCCCTTTGCAACAGTAGCATTTATACTGGTAAAGGGTCCTGGTCCAGAGTCCTTGCCCTCTAGCTAAATAATCCACCTACTGTAATTTAATTCAGATGAGAAAAACATTAGTTTATTATGAATTAAAAAGGGATATAGTGTTTCCACCACTACATTTTTTTTTTTTTAAATCATGAAATTCAATGAGAATTCAAATCATGAGGGAGGCCTTGTTTTTACATTTACATGCATGTGGATGCTGCTGTAGGGACTGAAAATGTACTTTTGTAACTTGAGGGCCAAAATGAACCCACAGCATTTTTAGTTTCACTGATAACACTACCAGAAGGGAGACTTTTACTTTACATTTCTTTGTTCATATTTGACTCCTTTAACTGTATATATTCTGATGAACAAATGATACATGTGGTTGAAATTCTTTGTTGAAATAGTATGTCAATTATTACAAATTTATATTAACTTTTAAAATGAATTACCATCTAATATGTGTTCACTCAAGATTCCGAGTTGAAAAAAGTAGTAAATATGCTGCATGAAGAATGATCATAATAATAAAGAAAAAAAAAGATCTGGACATAATTACATAGTTCAATTTTGAGTTTCCTCAGTGACTAAATACAAAACATCCCAATTTACATAATCCACAGATTTTTCTATGTTTGCACAAAATTGCAACAATTAAAAAAAAATCTAAACCCTGCAATAGATGTAAAACACAAGCCAGTAATATGGGACATATGCTACAGCAGTGTTGACACTTGAACTCTTAATGGAATTTTACATTTGAAATTCTATCAGTTATTCATTTTCTACTGATTGAACACAATGAGCTCCTCATGGTTTCTAGACTTTGTCCAGAAATTAATTTGGTATGAAAGTCTCTTAGACTCTTAAAGAAAAAGATAGCACTTAACATTTTCTTGGGTACTTTTAAAAAACAGCAGATGTGCAGTAAGGAGAGGAACTCAAAATGAGCAAGATATGAAATCTTTTGTTTTATCTTTTAAAAGAGGGAGATGTCATACATCACAGAAGGCCATACAAATATAGAAGAGAAAGAGGTGGAAATTCTGAATACAGAGAAAATTTCCTGGTTTAGAAAGTATTCTTGCAACAGCAAGTGAGAATCAATATTATGTAGTCTCTCTGTTGTATATGTAAAAACTCTTGATGACAGGAATTTGGATTGCAAGCCAGCTGGAGAACAATGAAGTTGTTTCTTTCAAAACTGTTCTTATTCCTTTTAGGGTAAGAAGGATATATAAAATCTTAAGTGCAATGATCGTTAAGTTGAATGCAATATTAACTTCAAGGTTTATCCTTGCTAGGAATACCTTCTTAGTTATTAAGTCTCATGATACCAACTGCCCTAAAACTTGACCTCGCTTCAAAAAAGATAGAGGGTAAAATCCTAGTTGATAGAGTTTTGTAAGTGACAGAAATGGGCTCCAGCTGTCTCAGGGAAAAGACTTGAAGGCTAATAGTCTGGATGGAAGTGAGTTCACAGGAGTTCCTAACTCTTGGGTCAGGTGTGTGTCAAGCCTGTATCCGCACTCTGTATTGGAAGAAGTCCCACGGAAGGATCACATCACACAGAGAATCACAGGATAGCTAAGGTTGGACGGGACCTCTGGAGGTCATCTGGTCCTACAGCATGTTGCCCAGGACCATGTCAATACAACTTTCGAATATCTCCAGGCTTGGAGATTCCACAGCCTCTCTGGACAACCTGTTCTGGTGCTCAGTCATCTTCACAATAAAAAAATATTCCCTTGTGCTCAAACAGCACTTCCTGTGTTTCAGTTTGTCCCTGATTTCTCTTATCACTGGGTCCAGAGTGTGGCTGAAAAACAGGGAATAGAGGTCTGACCAGAGCCCCCACATGCAGAACAGGCAGGTAGGGCTTCAAAGCAAGGCTCGGTGAGCATGGCCATGCAGCCTGAGAAGCCATGTCCATGTCTGTGGTGGGAGTCTTGCTCATCTTGATGTATGACAGTGGAGCCTGAACTTCTGTTAATGCACACATGGAGCCTCTGTGAATGCACACAGGAAAGCAGTGCCACCATGGTGCTGTCAATGCACTGCTCTCCCTATATTGCTGTGTCATGATTGAGCAGTAACTTTTCAGAAAAAAAGCACTTTCTAAGAAGAACACTTCCTCCTTTCTCTACCTATGCCTTGTTTGCCCATTCTTTCCATTGCTTCCATCATTTAGTTTTTCAGTTTTGAGATGTTAAAGTAAACCACTATTCTTCTTGACATTCCCCCCCCCCCCCCCC
>NW_020799097.1:17448819-17485397 GCF_003259725.1 Athene cunicularia
CCTTCTTCTGAGACTCTATGACACTAACCAGTTAGGGGCAAGAGATGGGATTCGTTTTTAGAAGCAATGAGTAGCAATGGCTTTTTCATGCTTTGCCCGTTCAACAGTTCAGTTGACTAAGACCAATCTGCAGAAGACTGAGAAGAGTCCCTGCTTCTCTTCACAGAACAAACTGATCATGCTTGCTGACTACACTTGATATTTCACCAGTTTGTAGTTGGCCTATTCTACACTATACTACAGACAGCATTAGTGAAGAACTGAGCATTTGGGTCACTGATTTGAAAGACAAACTAAGAAGTAAACAATTAAAACAAAGAGTTTAATTTGGTCCAAGGGGACCTTGATGTGACAAAACCCCAGAACGTCTTTGCAAGGACCTAAGTATTGAACTTCATAATAGCTGATAGACATAAACACATTTTTTTAAATGAGAATTGGGGAAACTGAAAAAACTGACGCTACTGGTCTTTTAACACTGGACTTTTACACAGGGTCATTTGGCAATATAGGCATGAATGGGTTATAATTTCTCACATTTTTTTAATTCCAGTATAGATATTAATATTTCCTTTAACTAAGTCAGTAGTTTTAAAACAAACTCTAATCCGTTAGTATGTCACAAGTCCTGTTTTCACAATGATAAGGCATAGCAAATGATAACATAACTGGAGAGAGAGCAGTCTTAATCTTTATGAAACATCAGAGGATACAAACACGGAGCTTGCTACAGTTTATATGTTGCTCTCTTTATTCTGCAGTAAAAGCTCTTCATAATACACCTTTTCACCTTAAAAATTCTGATTTGGACTTTTTTTCCTTATATTAGAAATGTTAAAGTCTTAAGCATGTGCTTTTATATGTATGGGTATATGCTGTTGGGAGACCAGGGAAATTATTTGTTTAGGGCTGTGACATTCCCGAATATGTGTGCTTCTGGGTAAATCTTATTCTAAACTCATTATGAACAGACAGCAATGCTTCAGTAAGTCTTACACTTGCTATTTTCTTCAGCTATTTTGTTAACACTTTCTTCACATCTATGACAAGTGCTGCTTGGCTAGTCTGGTAGAACTAGGAACTCAGACTAGTAGTCCACTGAATATAGACAATGAACAGACTTCTAAATCTATAGTAATTTGACATTGTACAACAAGTTCAAATCTGGGCTGCTAGAAATCTCTCTAGAGGCAGATTGTTCTCTCACCATGTTTCTTCTCTCTTCCTCCTTTCTATCAGTAAGAGTGAATGTTGTCAGTGAACTAATCTTTTGGTGACCCACATGATTTCATGTACTAAATATAACAATGATTGAAAACATAAATAAATATAATGTAGATACGATGGATCCCACTCTTACATATGACCTACAACTATATACAAATATATTTATACTAAAAATGTATATATATAATACAATTCACAGATGATAAGTCTCTGAAATAGAATAGCTTTGAATATTTCTTTTAGAGATAAATGTCTAATACCCTAAACTATGTACCTCAGACCTCCAAACAGTCATACACTTTTGAGTGTTCTGAAATGTTTGGTTAACCTTTTTTCCATTCTTCTAGTTTTTACAAGCTTCTGCACTTCTGGTTTCTGTCTGAGACTAGAAACCTAAGTACCAAAATACCACAACAAAGACAGTGCTCAAGATATTTCAGGCTTGATTGAGAGCAGGAAGCATTTAGATTCTTTTAAGATTTCCAGTTAAATTTTCAAACACAAGAGCATTCATGTAAGCATCCAAGCTGACTGGTGCTCTTCTGAACTAAACCCAAATATGAAAATTTTAGAATCTACCCTCTCACAGCCAATAAAGAGAGCTATTTATAGGACAATTCTGTATTGGTATCGTGTAATCAATAAAATTTCATTATAATAACTGTTGAATTAGACTAGCTCAGTTCCATAATTTCTAAGCATTGCTTGTGTGAAGCACACTTTATATTGATTTATATAAACTACAGACTGTATACTGAAACCTTTTAAGAAGTATATTTATGAGAATAATGGAAAAAATAGTTGTCATATTTATACACAAACATCTATAAATCAATTGGGCCCTTAAAACACAATTCAGCATTCAACATTTGTGATATAACAAGATTACACTGTTTTGAATCATTACCATATATTTTTTCTAAGAAAGAAACAATTTCTTCAAAGAAAGGGAATGATCATATACATTGGCTGTTTATCACACTATGGTATTTGTCTTCCTTGTAGCATTTGCATAGTTTCTTAGAGCAAAGAATGGTAAGCATTGCAAAAAGTACAGTGCAATAAGTATAAGTACCTTCTTTAAATACTTATCTGAAAATTATCTGCATGGCTCAGAATTTTTATTCAGATCCAGATCTCACTTAAATGAAATAATTTCAACTCTTACTACGGTTTTAGTACTTTTATTTGAAAGGGTTAGTGTTTGCCTTTCAGGGAGTAGCTGAAATAAGGCATACCTTGGCTAAACAGGTGTTTTGGCAAATACACACAAAAATGTCTTGAACCAAGATGATAGTTCCCTTGACAGAAAAAGTGTATCTGGAGGAGAAAGGGAGTATTTGGTGATTGTGTAATAAGGCCTGAATCCAGAGTTCACCAACTCACTTGACCAGGACTTCGGAAGAGACTAGACATTTACAGAAGGTTGGCAATTAATTAGCTTGAAGGACTGTTAAGAAAGCCTGGAAAGAAGATCCTGATGACCGTATATGGTTAAGTTCTATCTGTATGGAGGGAGGGAGAAAAACTCATGTGTCCAAACAGATCATAAAGCAGCTGAAGTTTCAAATATTTTGCCTTTACCTTCACATGGAATCCAACTTCTAATGCTGAAACAGAAAATCTGCAATTGCCACATGAAATGCTAAATGGTAAGGAATTAATAAACCCATGCAGATTCAATTGGCAGTATAGGAAAGAGTTCTCTACTTTTTTTAGTGCCAGAATGATAGATATAAAATTCACACAGCAAAGCTTCAGGATGGTAAAATTTTTAAAGCAATAATGAGACACTGAGAACTTACTCTAGATGATGGAGAAGACTAAGGAAAAAACCAAATCCCTATTGGGATGTCTAGGCAGCTCTTTTATTTACCCTGTAAACACACTAGATATGTCAGACCAGGCTGTAAGTTATCTGGCTCAAGAAATTTTGGCTACCAAACTGCTAAACCCCATCTATCAAAGAGATTAAGTTATAAAATGAAATAACTGATCTCTGAAGATCAGTGGGATGCTATGTGAGGCTGCCTTGAAGGGCAAAGGAACCATTTAAATCTTGCTGACCTATATATAACTTCCTCAAAACACAAGAACAATCCACCATGCTGTAGAACAGGAGACCAGCTTGACTGAATGTGGAACTTAAACTGAATTCAAAAGCAGAAATGAAGAGGTGCAAAGTGAGAGTGGGGATGGCCAGCTAAGGAGGAATATAGCATCACCCAAGCACTCTGGGACAGAGTTAGGAAAACCTTGGCTCAGTGGAAACTGGTGAAGGATGCAAAGGTCAATATGAATGGCTTCTACAGGGCTTCATATCAGTGAAGGAAACACCAGGGCAAATGTAGAGCTGCTAATGAAGAGTGCAGGCAGCCTCATGCAAAGGGCAGAGAAATGGCTGAGGTACTCAGAGCCTTTACAGAAAAGGTCTTTCCTCAGATCTCTTGAGTCTGCATGCCAAGTAACAAAATTTGTGGACGTAAGGAACATAGTGAAGCTTCAAAGAGGATCACCTTAAGGACTACTCAGGTGAGCTGATCATACACGTATACAAGTTCACAGGACCTCACAGGATGCATCTAAACGTGATGAAGGAGCTGGTTAATGTTACTTTGTGTTTGATACCAGGGCTGGTAAATTCTTCATTCAGATGAGGGCAACACCAGTTTAGGGGAGTGAGACTGATAAACTGGAGGACAGGACTGCCATACAGGGGGACCTCAACAGGCTGAAAGAACAGGAACCTCATGAAGTTCAACAGAAGCAAGTGTGAAGTCCTGCATATGGGAAAAAACCTAATCCTGCACACCAGTACAAGCTGGAGACTCACTTCAGCAGATCTACAAAAAAGTACCTGGGAGTCCTTGTGGACACAAGATTAAACCAGTTCAGTTGTGTGCCTTGTAGTGGTGAAAACTAAATACAGCCTGGGCTATAACAGCAATAACATGGTAAACCATCACTAGCACTGACATAAGAATATTGTGATTACTTATTACTTACTGTCATTGTTTACTTCAAAACTTTTTAGGACATTCCTCGCTCCTTTGAAGATATATTTAGTTGTATCAGATCACATATTCACAGATAATAATCTGCATGTGGTTCAGGTAACAGATTAATTATGGTGTTTCAATATATTCTCATCAGTGATGATCCTGCTTCAGCTTGGCATCCTGATTAAATCATAAAGTGCTTGATGGAGCATCCATTTTTGCTCCTGAAAAGTGGTTTTATGTTATTTCTCTCTATATAGAACAGCCTGTGTAAGCATAAAGAGCTTCTGGAGACCTCCAGATATATCAGCTATGCATTATCTGCCAGGAGAAAGAGGCTGTAGCTTAAGTCCTTTCCAACGAAATCCATATTAACAAAAAGACAGATATTTCTGTCTTCTTCCAAGGTTCCCATGCTCAAAGGAGAATCAAAGGTGAATACTTTCAATACCCAAAGAGGCTTAATTTACAATCTGCTAAGGACAAAGGATGTCTGGGCTCTGGGTTTTTTTGCTTTGTTCTGGTCAAAAACAAGTTATCAAAGATGTGAATTTATTTCCAAACCAGCAGTGACAGAATCAATATTTTAAAAAAATGTTTCTTTCATTCAGAAACTTATAGAAATTTCTGTGTACAATTAGCACAAGATTTAGAATGGTAATCATTCATATGAAAGTACAATATGCAAAACATACAATATTAGAGCAACATATTGAAAATGGGCCACAATACCTAATGGAGTAATTCTGGTCTGGTTTTATTTCCCAAATTCCTTCAAAACTATTGAGACATCAGGACCAGTAGTATTGAGCCAAGTGCCTAATGACTGCTATACCTTTCTCTAAAGAAACTTTAGTCATTATCAAAATGAAACAATGGAAACTGCTCTGCATGTGAAGCCACAGGTATTAGCTTTTTTTTTTTTTTTTTTTAAGCAAAGGGATTTTAAATAGGAAAATAACAAAGTGTTGAAGTTACTGCAGCTGTTTGTGTGCTGGTTAGGCACAGGTTTAAGCTTTTTGCTGGCTTTGTCCTATTGAATGCCATTATTCACTTACCTATATTCAGAGAAACTGAATGCAGAGATAAAAATTTCTCCTCTACATTGGTGAATATAAGAAATGAACTAAGACTGCCTACTCCTGAACAGATGTCAGTTGGCTGTTCTTTTCACAAGACTCAAACCTGAGCAAATACCAAATTTCCAAATCCAGCTGAAAGGCAAAAGAAACAGAAATGTTATGACAGACGTAGAAAACTGCTGTCCAGGCTGGTAGCCAGGCCACCTGAGACCAAACAAGAACAGCTGGAAGCCAGCAAAAATCATTACTGCCTCAGTAGAGCCATAGTCATGTATTTTAGAAATGGAGAATGAGTGGTACTGGAGGAATCAGTGAGATATACTTGAATTACTAGAGAAATCCCAGATAGCTCTTTAAAGTAGAAAAAAAGTTGAAAACCTGATTTTTTTTAAATTAGGCGAGAATAAGTCACACTATATCCTTTTCAGAGTCATCATTATAAATACCAGAAGCACTGAAATGACCAGTACAAATTGCTTTCAGCTGAGATTGCAGCCTACCCAGTCTTTTCATTTCCGAGTCACGAGTATTCTAACAAGGTATGCAGTGAATTTAAATTGCACCTTGCTGGCAAAATGTTATAATCTCAGAAATGTACTCATCTCTTAGGTGAATTATGTCATGATAGCAAAATGATGTAATCTAAAATAATTCATCAGAATGGATCTGAAAGGGTTAAATGTTAATATTGATGTTACTGTGCTACTGGTGCTGCCAATACTTTGATCATAGCAATGTAGGCTGAACATTTTTCAGAACCCAGCAAAGTGATTGTTCAATTAACGAAAGGAATTACTCCATTTTTATTTTAAAAATTCTAGAAGTGAAAATTCTTGGCCATTGCTGCTGTAGACTAAGGTCAGTTAGACTCTGCCTAACACCACTTCAATACTGTAGGGATAGGATTATTTTACTGAGTGTTGGACATCCACTTTTGCATTTGAGGACTAATCTCAGACTCTCCTTCTAATGAAAGGAGAACACAGGACAATTTATCTACTCTGTGAAGTACCTATTTTTGTTTGAGGTCAGTAATGGTAGGTGTGTCTCTTTCCACTTTGTTCATCATCTGCCTATCTATCTCCCAGTCACAGATACAGTGATACAGATGTTTTAAGCTGCTGTATCATGATAAACCTGCTTCTGCTGGGCTTAGACAACCAGCTCTTGTGCATATTGTGCATTATAGATGAATGATTTGGCCAGATGAATGCCACTACAGATGCTGAAAGTGAGAAATTCAACTTCATATAATTCACATAATTTAATTATCAGATTACCCTAGGGCAACCAAGACTGTGTGTACTTCTTCCACTGTTCAAGGACCTAAGCAGATGCATCTACATTTGTCTCTTTGTATAGTCTTTTTGATTTACCACATGAACATATTTTATTGTCTTGGAAGAAATTGATGACAGCAGAGAAATATACTGCTGTCAGTCAAAGCCTCTTAATCTAAATGAAAGAGCTCCTGGCGCTGTAGTCAATGGATGTGGGATTGTGGGAATAAATGGTCAATCCTTTTTCACTTTTGTATTCCTGCTGAAATGTCTATTGTATTTCACTGAAAGTAAAAATGACACATTGCAAAGGCATTGGATTGTCCCATGAAATACAACAATCCACAGCATGTTAACATATTTTTTTTTTCTTTTCGTATTGGCCCAAACTGCAAGTAAAACATTGTTTTCAAAAAATAATAATAATCATTCTCAGCAGTTTCTAAGTAATGGAGTCTCCTAACATTTCAGGCTTTTAATTCTGTTTTTTTGTTTTTTTTTTTTCTTCCACCGAGGAGATGGAAAAACCCCTAGATCAATTCAAACTCATTTTTCAAATGTGCTCACTTCCCAAGCAGAAACAAATTGCCACCATCTCTCTGAGATTTAATTACTTTCACTCCAGAAAAACACCCCTTCTGCACAGAGAAATGAAGCAAAAGAAGAAATGCTAGATGAATCAGTAAAGAATGAGTGGTTTTGAGTTGTTTTTTCCTTCTCCTAAATTAACTTAGGGTTACTTGTCAGTTAATATATAGTAATTTGCACATCATGAAGAACTCAGTACTTGTTAAAATCAGGAGCTGAAATATCTGTTCACCTACAGAGTTCCAAAGGGAGGAGTTTTTGCAGGAAAAAAAAAAAAGGAAAATGAAAGAAAGAGAAAAAGGAGAAAGAAGGAGAAAGGGAGGGAGAGAGAGAAAGAAAAAGAAGGCAGTGAGAAAGCAAAGAAGTAAGAAAGTGTGCTGGAAGGAAGGAAGGAAAGAAAGAAAGAAAGAAAGAAAGAAAGAAAGAAAGAAAGAAAGAAAGAAAGAAAGAAAGGAAAGAAAGAAAGAAAGAAAATTTGATCTAAATTTCAATATTTCTGAAGCAGCAGATCCAGTATGAAATAATTGGGCAATCATGTGTAAGATAAAGGAGCTCAAAGTAATAAGATTTGGTAAGGTCAGAGTCATGATTCTATTTTATTTTTTTCAAATGAGATATTGTTCTTGAAAGTGATGGTGAGCTATAGTAGGCAGTTGTAGGAAAGGAAACATCTTGTTTACAAATGTCAGCCAGCAATTAGCGTCATTTAAAGAGTGGAACCACAACTGCTGTTTTTTGTTAGCTTTGAAAACCCCATCTCTTTCTTGTGGCCACGTTTTAAGAGGCAAAGTAGACAGCAAGACTCTGAAACCAGTTCATAAATAGTTGATTTCATATTTTAAAATCTTGCCTATAACTGTCACCCCCCTCGTGTGGATCACAGATGGTGAAGAACTAATTTGTTACTGTTTGATAACGGCTTTTATGTATCAAAGCTCTTATTTACTACTCTGTGGGGGGAAATGACAGACTAAAAGCAATTATGTGTTTTTCTTTCAGTTTTTCTTTAACCACTATGCTCTTTGGCTTTTTTTTTTTCCACTCCCGACATGTTTCTTATTTGAAATATAGCATTGTGAATCTTTTACATATGTTGGTTCTCATTTAACCCTCTTTCTGGGTTTTCAAGAATGCATCTGTCCAGGCAGATCAACTGTAATCTTTCATGATTGTTTATAATGGCCCAGTGATAAGTAATAACACTCAGGGGTGTCTCCCGGTAACAGCGTATTACATTTCAGTATTAAAAATGTAAATTGGGACTTTTCTTTTGAAGATTGTAAGGAAAATGTTTCAAGGAGGTAGAATAGCTACCAGGACGCTTGTAAGTGAAATAACCCCCACTCCCCCCACCATGTGGGGCCTCCTGCCTGCAGGTTTTCTGAAGGAGCCCCTCACCCCCTCCAAAGTCCCCCAAAATAAATAAATAAGTGAAGAGACTTTTCTCTGTGCATGGTGTTAAGTAATTGATGTTAAATCTTTGGCCCTGGAAAGTCATGAACTCCTGCATCTTTCTATTTTTTTCCTCACTGGCGATACACAAACCACTCACTTGGTGTTGCCACCAAGACTGATTTTGCTGTGGGTTGTACTTTCTGGTGTTGCACTGCAGCAGAGCTGATGGGGCTAAGGGGATAGTTTATGCACATATCTTTATTTTGAATAAACACAAGAGTTTCCAATTTGGTGAGGATCAGGGCTGATTTGCTGGTGAGTTTCCTTAATGTAAATCAGTGGGTCTGCTTGTGTGCTTAAACTTTAGGGTGTGCATGAACACCATGGTGAATTCACTCCTTAGTGTAGAATTTGTCCTACTGAAGTAAGAGTTAAATTTAGAGGCAAAATAATGCTATTATAGATAGGAAACTTCAGTATAGCTATGTAATATCATAATTATGGTTATAGGCTGAAGGAAACACTGCCTAATGCCATTGAAATCAATAGGAATTTTCCTACTGACTTAAATGTGAGAAGGAGTAAGTCACCATGGAAAAACCCATGGAAAGATTACAAGCTTTTGTTTCTCTCATTACATCCATTAAATTACCTCCTGGCTCTCTTTGCCTGTTTCACCCTTCTTTTCCTCCATATTATGCCCACAATGGCGTTAGGAGGTACGTGTTAATGTCAGTGGGACTGCTTGGGGGAAAATATACAGCTCAACATAAGGAAGGACAGGAAATTCTCACCAAATAAGAATATATAGAGCATGCACTTCCATCCTCTCTGAAGCCTGCCTTGTAACCAAAGCTTAGACTACCAGGAAGGAAAATGAAAGAAATGCAGGAAAAGAAAAAAGGAGATAAAAATGACAATAAAATTTAGGAAGCTTGTATGCCTATTTAAAGATGAAACATCATAATATAACCCATCTTACAACCAAAATATAGGAGTAGCACTTATTTCCAAGCTTTAATACCAGAAACCTTCAATAGAATCCATAAATCAGTTCCACATGTTTTTGAATAAATATCTGTCCTGTATTTTACAAATTGCTTTCTCAAGACAGTTTGAGTAAGGTCAGAAATCCTTCCCTCCTCTTGTTTGACTTTCTCAGGGTGAAATTCACCCCTGGCAGTTGTCAAGAACAAGACCTGTGTCACCGAACTCCTGCCTAAGCCAATTGATTTCCAGTGAGAGCTATATTTAGGCTAATCAGGTCCACTGTGTCTGGATGTTGCAATGAAATAGCTGAAGCATGCTCTATCAGGCCCCATTTGAAAATGCTGGCCCAAGCGTGCCTGTCATTTCTGCTGTATTTCAGACTCTCCATCATTTTGATAATTATACAGCTTGGAAACTTTTTTTCTTTTTATAGTCTTTGAAACTATAATGAAGTCTTCAGCGCTGCCAACCCAAACCATCCAAAAATCTTGAATCAGGCTTGAAATAATCATGAGATTGGCCTGAAAATCATGCAACTGAATGTACTTGGCTTCTTTTTATTTGCCTTCTGGTTTTGAGTGTTTAGGGTGCAATGGGGTCACATTTGCAGGGTTTCCTTTGCATCTGTGTGGGCCAGAAATGCAATAATTTTATAAGACAACTGAAATTCCTTGGGTATTCACATGACTCCAGGAGCTGGGATTTAACAGGGGGGAAAAAAAATCCACTGTGTTTGGGCTTGTGATAAAATTGGAAGCCTTGGCAATACAGAGCGTCTCACATTCAAAGTTTGTTTATAAGGGGAGTATAGTTTGATGGAGAGAGAGAACAGAGTTCCCTTCTGTTCTCTTCTGACTTGAAATTCCTCCCAAAGGGTGAACTTCACTTCGCAGAGCCAGTACAAGGCCTATTCAGCATCTGAAGTGATGCATAGACCTGGCTGTGGCTTTCTTTACATGAATTTACTTCACGCTACATTAAGAGAAGCTGCAGAAGTTATTGTAGCTGAGATAGTTTAATGTTCACAAGGAAAAAAGAAAATCTTTCTAAAACTGCCCATTATCAAGGATTTGGAAGCAAAGTCTAACAAGGAGGGGTATGGACTGAAAGCCCTTGTGAAATAGGATGGAAGAGGCCCTTGAAGGGGGGTGAGAGCTGGAGGTGGAAGCATATCAGCCATTTGGTATAATTAAAGGTAGGAATCCAATCTCAGGACAAGTACATGTTTGTGGAGTAGGAGGCATGGAGATGCAGGTAGGAGCAGAACATGGAAAAGTAAGCAAACAAAGATCTAGATGAGAAAAAAACATTTCCCTAAGATCTCCTTTCTTACTTCTGTCAAATGTGGGACGTAAAACTTTGCATGTAAGATTGAGACATTCATTCTATCAGTTATAAATATCTACAACACAAGAAATTTAAAGTGGGATTCACATCATCCACCATCTACATGTGGGCTAGTTCCTTGGTAAGTGATGGCAATTAATAGATACTTATGGGGTGCAATTCATCTCATCCTCAAACAGGCATCTAGAACAGACTGATAAACTACACCATTAAAATGTCTATTTCTATTGGCTATGTAGTAAACTCAAATTCATGGATTTTAAGAGGACTAGTTCTTATGCATATTATTGCCAGTGCAGAAGCCTGAAGTTAAGCATTTTTTCCCATGTTTTGCTTAAGAAAAATGTTAGCTGACATCTTTTTGAGCAATTCAGGATATGACTGTGAATGTTCTTGGTGCAGCAGTATGTGTGTATGTGTATATGCACATGCACAGGGTGTTTGGATAATTTTTGCTTATGTTAATGTTTAAACTGGGATGTAGCAAGGGTAGGGAGTTTATTGCTGCTCCTGGAGAAGACTGGCATTGAACAAGATTGAACTGTATGAGAGGGAGATAAAGGTATGGCTTTGAGCCATTTATACTACATGGTAAAGTGCCTGGATATTGCACAGTGTCCAGACTCTGGATCCTCATGTCCAAACCAGTCCTAATATCCTAATGTCTCAGACCAGTCTGCAGCACTTTAAAATCATTTGATTAGCTTTGCTTTTCTTCTGTGACTACTGCCACCTTTAAGTAATGCACCTTTAGTGTCTCTTACCCCAGTTGTGTATCCCTTAAAAATTGGCAGAGTGTTTTCACTCAAAAGGTATCACATTCAATTTAAGTACAGGATTTAGAGTGTGCCAAGCTAAGTAGTCTTTGCCAGCAATTTGACATCCTGAACAAATAAGGGTTGAATTCCTGCTCTGAAACAGGAAAAGGATCATTTAGTCTGTTTGAATATCTTTTAGAGTAGGATAGTTTTATTTTTTTGATGCAGCAGTAGTGTCAAGTGTTGATTCTGACAGATTTATTGAACTGATGGTTGTACATTAAACATACAGCTTTAGACACAGCTTAAATATATATTCAAGCTTTCTATGAAATCTAAGTTATGAAAATACTCTATGATAGGTAGATTATAAATGCAACATAAAATAAATCATAGGCAAAGGTTCTTAGGGCAGAGTTTTTCCAGCACAGCTATGACAGAGGTTAAGAACAGGGACCAGGGAGATCACACATGAAGGAACAGATCCACAGAGAGATGTAGGTATTTATTTGCCAATACAGGCATAGACGTAAGACCTCATACTTTCAAACCCTGCCTTCCTCCTTCCCTCTGTGTTATCTGTTGCCCATCTTTTGAGACACTGTTTCAGTCAGTAAAATTTCTTGGGTGCTTTAACATGCTACAGAAAGAATAAAATACTGACAGTGCCTGCTGCCCTAAATAGCCCCAACCTGATCATGTGTCTGTGGAGCAGTGGGACAGGAGATAAACAGTCAAGTGAGAAGATACCTTCTTGGACCTGAAAGAAGTGTCATTTTATTAATCCAAGGTAATATGCACTGACTCTTAAAGATAGTGATCAGCTTTAAGTCAGGCACCCCACCAACTGACGGTACTATTTCTGGTCTGAAAGTTGGCTTAGTTTACAGCTACCTTGGGCAGCTCTGTCACAAACTCCACCAGGAGGAGGTATGTGGATGCTCTTAGCGTCCAGTGTCTGGTGAGAGACAAAATGGAGGAATTAGGGGACAAGTGCAGGGGACAGCACAAGCTGAGCCAGGCTCCTTTCCTAAAGCTCTGAGACCACCCTAGGGTGCCAGCTGTGACTGCCTGCCTGCCATGTAGTGGTGTTTTCATGGTGCTACAATCCTACATGTCCGTCCTTACAGGTTTATTGTGAGGTGTTACCATTACCAGTGTTGTCCAGCAAGATGGAGTGGTAATATAGGAGTGCAGATAGACGGGAGCAGAATTTTTGCTTATACATATGTATACAAGAATGTGTCCCATCTTTTTCCTCCTACTCTTGATTTAGACTTCAAAATAGTTTACAGAAATCCTGGTGTGGCATGGTAACATTTTCTAAATCTCATTTGGCAGACTTAAACCACATTTCATTCATGGTCATGCTGTGCCATTGTTCAGAAAAAAATCATACAGCATTTTCTTTCTTATGGCTGCTGCAACCTTTATAAGGAGTTTCAGTTCTTACCTGCATTTTTTCTTAAAAAAAACCCACAAGTTTTTACAGATCAGTTGTAAAAATAGTAATAATAGTATTAATAAGAAGAATACTAATAACTCCCCCTTCTGTTTGAGTTCTGAGGTTCCTTGATTCATATGTGTCCCACACTGAGGCTGGGATTGCTGTGAGAGACCCTTCATCTGTGTCTAACTCTGCATCTGCTGAGGCGAATGGAAGCCAAGGTGAGTCAGTGTGGGAGGCTTCAAAAGACCTCACCCAGGAAACACTGTTACTTTAAAAAAGAGCTACAGATTCTATTGCTTTGGGATTTAGGTGAATAATATGATTTGTTGTCTATTTTTGTTAATTAAGCTTATGTGTCTTGATACTTCATTTAATTAAAGATATGATCATGCAATTGAAATCGACAGTACACTCAGTCAAACTAATTTAAGTGCTCTCACAGTTTATGGAGAATACGTAGAAAATTTCCTTAATTTGTATTCAGCCTGAAAGCACCTAACAACAAAATATTAAACAGAAATTACTAGATGTTTACTGTCAAAGATAAGCTGAAATACCACACTTAGCACAAACACTGTGTCACCCACAGTATATTAAGTATAATAAATACTAAGCCCCAAATTTACTCTTCCTGCATTGTACTTACAATGTCATGGTCCCTTAGTTACACAGACTCATTTGTATTAAGATCAAATACATGCAAGATAGCCCCTGTGAAATAAAAAGTCATTTTGTGGCTTCTTATTTGTAATCATATTCAAAAATATAGTAGAATGACACACAAAAAGGAACAAATACATTAATGTTACTGTTGTGCTTTTAGCAATTGTTAATTTGACAAATGAGTGGTTTAGAATCTAGCTCTGGCTTTTGCTGTTATAGATCTGCTCTACCATATGCTATTATTCAGGCTAGCAATGGTGACGCAGAGCTCATTTTCTGTCCTCTGATCAGTGTAACTTTCTGAGCTTGTTCTGTGCTATTGATAAAAAAATCTCCCTTTTTTCCTGGGCTTTCTAGCAATTAAAAGTGATCTCTCATATTGCTATTCTGCATTGCTGCTCGATGTTTATTTTCTCTATCACCAGCACAACAAAGGAAAGGCAGCTTTAATTTGCTGTATGTTGTGTAATGCAAACGTGAGTTACTGTATATCCCTTAACAGCCCATCATTAATTTCCCTTGCATGCCGTTTCCAGGTTTTGTATATTGCTGGCTGTTGTGATAGTATGTAAAGCATCAGCTGCTGTTTCACAGCTTGGATTTTAAGGAGTCCACAAGGAGAGATCAAAAGCTGAAATTCTAATATTGCCTCTAATGGAAGAACTATTACCCAAACAAGCAGGATGTAGATTTCTTTCCTAGCAGAATGCTGCTATGGCACTCTTGCACTATTAGCCTTGCAGCATTCAGGACTCTGGCAATGTATGGTTTCCAGTTCTGGGAAACAATTACATGTTTTATACTTATTCTTTTGCCTAAGGAAAAAAAAAATAGTCTAACTAGTTTAGAAGCAAATTTATTTTGTACAAATTCTTAAAACATGCTCATCAGCTTAGGATATGGATGTAGTACAAAAAAGCAATGTTATTGACATTGGACATTTGTGGCAAACAGAGATTAAGGTTAAAGCCAGAACTGTATGACTATGTGAGAATCTGACTTGTGTAGAGAGCTAAAACTTGGTTATTAGTAAAGTTATAGATTGGGACCAGTTTCTATACTAATTCTAATGTTCTTCCTGAACTGCTGAGCATCTTTAGCAATTGCCTTGGAGGCAATGTGACTCTCTCATTTGACTCACAGATTCAAAACCAGCTTTCTTTTCTACAAATTTGAAAAGTATTAACTAGTCCAAATGAAATTGGCACGTCATGAGAGTCTAATCTTTTATTCTCTAAAAGATTGTTTTGTAAAGAAAGCTACCAAGATGTTTGTTTGCTAAAACAAAAGCAAAGCAAAGTGTTGGAAAGAAGGAATTTTTCTTTTGAAACATGGAAGAATCCCTATCCCTAAAAATAAGGAGGGAATGTATTGTTATGGTTTAATTAAAACAAAATCTGATTTGTTTTCTTTCATGGTTGAGGGTACAGACTCTAGTTCTTGAAGGAATGCCTGAGATTTTTTAAATTCAGTCTTCATCACTGTTCACAGCACAGTTCTGAGTTAAAGACAAACACAAACCTAAGACTGCTACTGCAAGACCCCTCAAATTAAATTTGATTCCATATTTAGGCACTGAATGCCTTTTAGGAAAAGACCACACAGAGCTTCATGTATGGGATTATGATTGCTATTTCATGTACCTATTTCTGAAAAATCAGTTGAGAATCTTTGCAGAGTTCATCCTTTAGAAGGAAAATTGTTTAACACACGGAAACTGTCATGAAGAACTGATTACCAACAAGGTGGGTTAGCATCTCCTGAAACCCATGTTTCAGAAGACTGATGACAAGTACAGCCATTCATGAAGTAGAAGGAAAGAAATCAAAACAAAAACCTAGAAGAAAGTAAATTGCTAGGGGAAAATCAGAGGTGCAGGACAGTTAAAGACATTCTGTACAACCCCTTACTGTATAAATATCACTCTTTTGTGTTAAATTAGTGCCTCCTCTGCTGTTGCAGCTTGAAGTTGCTTTAAATCTCTTTACCTTGTTGAACCCAGTCTCAAAGTATCTATCTATTCTGGAACAGTGCAATGGAGTGTAATGGGCTTTTAACTTAATCACAATAAAGCCCAGAGAAATTAAAGAACTTGGCACTAGAGTGAAGATAAAGCTTCATTATCACATTAGGTATGTAGATAGCTGGTTTTCCTTGTCTATAGCACAGAATTTCTCTTGACATCTTTCTATAGATGTCTTACTTGTAAAAGGATCAGTTTTTCCCCAGAAACCTTTTTCCTTTGCTACAAAATGACTCATTTGCAAAAAAATCCAAAAGTTGAAAAAAAAAAAAAATCCAAGTTGCAAATTTCATGCAAAACTCTGGGTCTTTTTAGCTTTTAAACTTGATGCACAGGGGAATGTATGTGATGGGATAGAAATCTGGGTCACAGCATGAAATTCCTGTTTTTGTATTCATAAAAAACAAACTCCATATATCAAAGGAAGGAGGTGTGAAGTAGTAAAAAAGAAAAAGAGAAAAGCAGTCTAAAATACTCTCAGCTCTTGATATTTCTCAAAAACATACTGAGATCTTTTAAGACACTACATGTGATTTCCTCTGACCATTACCAAAACAAAAATGTTCATTGCTGTGCTAATAACTGCTCTAAATGTATCTTCTGAAGATGAATTAGTGAAACAGTTCCAGTTTTCCCGTATTTTTTTTCTATCAAAAAATAGTCCTAGGCCCCGTCCTCTTGAGAAGTACTCAGGTGGGTACTGATTTATATAGCAAAGCAGGACACAGACAGTGAATACATCCTTCTCTACCCATATGTGATCAAGAGCTGCAGGGATGATGGTATGCAAACAAATCCTTTTTGGTACCATAATGTTATCCTGATAACTTTAAACCTTCAAGGTCTAGAGTGTCTTATCTAAGTATAATGCCTAAAGAAACAAATCATTAGGTACATACATTTAAATAAAAACGTAACTTGTATGTCTCCTGCACAGCAGACCAAATTTTGGACCAATTACCAGTGCGATCTGAATCTCGAGTCGATTATTTGAATGATTTTAGTTTACAGCCTAACAATGTCTACCAGGTAGTTCAAGGTCTCACACTATGGGATAAACCTTTGGTTTCTAAATGAGCCTACATGTTATAGATGGAGCTAAAAATACCAGTTTGAGACAAAACACTTCAATCTGAGGATGACCAGTAAATGAGAAATAGTTCTTAAAGAAAACATACTTCAAGCATGGCATTTGTAGTGGTAAAAATTAAGATTCTTTTAGGCAGCAGCAGGGAGATTGTTTTTTCTAATGCAATTCTATTGCAGGAAGACAAGGAAATACATTGTGGTTTGAAGAAGAACAAGCCAGTAATTACATGAAGTGCTGTTCTAGTGCTCTGGGATTTTTTCTATTATAAAATTACTTAATAATAACCTAAAAATAACCTAATGAGTGAGTGAAAAGTGTAGTTTTAAGTTGTTTGCAGGAGAAAAAAGTAGAAACAAGGAAAAATAGTTGCCACTAAAACTCGGTGGTTCTCAATTATTTCTGAAAAGCTTGCTAAGCTCATTAATGCCTTTTGATGAGGAGCTCCACTGGCCACTATTGAATTTACATCCAATGGATGAATAGCATCAGAGAAAGTATATCACTACATCAGCCTCTTAGTAACTGTCCTTGTACTGTCAAACCATCACAGCTTGCTACTAATTATGTTCCTTGCACACTCATTTGCTGTGGCAGGATACAAGTGGTATCAGCCATCACAGGACAAATCAAATGGAATTCCACAGACCAAGAGAAGAGACAGATTCTTTTTTCTTGGTCTCAGTAAACATTCACAGTGCTCAGATCATTTAGGACTTTGAACCTCTACTTACTGTTCTCTTTCAAAACTACCTCCCCAAAACCCTGAAAATTACTGTGGGTGGTAAGTGACAGAAAGGAAGCATTTTCCCTGTGTAGTGGCCATAGACATTCATATTCGCAGAAGAGAGATGGGTCAGCTTCTTCCACATTTTCCCAAAGATACACATGTCCTCAAAAGGGGATAATACCATGCTGTAATATCACTAAAGGGAAATAGTATTTCCAGGAATTCATGAAAGAATTGTATCTTCATAAACCTCTTGGGCATACTTCTCCCTTTGGGTGGAGGCTGTGCACTAATGGCATAATTGCACACTCATTGTTTTCATGTTATAAAACTCCCTCAATAATGAAACATCAGTAGAATTCCAGCTGAATGTGCTAACCCCTGAGAGACACAACTCCTCTCTACTATAATAGTCAGACAGAAAAAAAAAAAAAAAAAAGATTCATTGATAAAAGCCACATGTTTACCCAGTGGCAGAATAGTTAGATGTTGATACCAGTTCCCAAAAGCGATGTATGGTGAGCTACAAATTAATTATACACTTGGATTGCCAGAGATAGAATGTCAGCATTTTCTGGGATGTGCACGAATGCTGATTTAGGCTTCAAAACAGCACTTACGCTCATGCTAAACTTGAAGCACCTCCTTTAGTCCCAAGTAAAAAGTCAGGACCTAAATTATATTGTGTATTTCATTTGAAACTAATAAAATGTAAGTACAAAAAGGGAACATTTGAGTCAGTTTATTATACAGTATTTGACCCTATCTACCCTACTAAAACTTCACATTCTTTCTCCAGTGGTGCCGTATGGGAACACAAGATTGCAATTGTGCCCCAAGAGCATGACAGCAGTCCTCATAATAGTTTCTTCAGTCTTTTTTTACATTGCTTTCCAAAATGATGCTGCCATATGTGCTGTTATATTTAAGCAGCAGATGCTGTGAACTCACAAAGTTGAAGAATGCTGAAGTATGATACCATTTGAAAACAGGTTTTCTAGGGAAAGCTGACTTCTTGCAAGGCTTTGGATTTATTTCAGGCATTTCATTACTAATTACAAAAGACCATATAGGATGCATTTATACCACTTATTGGTTCTGTCTTGGGGCACCTAATATATGGGCTATCTAGCTTTTACACTATATTGCTCTTCCCACAGCTACAAAGCTGCAGTAATCTCTATTTGCAACAGTGCTAATGCTTTAATTTTGAAAAGGATCTGGGAATGGGTCTTCATTTCCACTCTTTTACTTAACCAGAGTTTGAGCTAAGGATGATATTGCACCATAAACCAGACTCATAGTGTTAGGCTATGCATTAGCTAAATATGGGTATTATGAATATAATGTTAGAAAATTCAGATTACTTCAGGTCTCATTGGTAACTGACTTTCTAATCATTCTCATGTTTGTAAATTAAGCAAGCAAATTCACAGCCTATTCTGAAGTACATTGAGATTGGCAGACCTGCTGGACTCAGGGAGTCAAATCAGTTCCTATAGTATACACATCACATACACAGGCTAGGAGTTGAAAGAGGATGCAGTAGATACGGAGGAAAAGATGACCCAGGGGAACATTTCTAATATAGAGGTTGTTTCATGGCAGTTGTTTTAGGAAAATAACAGGATCTGGGGACTGAAGTAAATTGAAGCATTCTTCTAGCATGGATGACTCGAGTCAGTTTAATTTCATGTGTAACTTCACTGGGTTTATTAGACTGAAATACCAGGCTCTGTAAGGTGGTTCATTTCCACACATGGCTCGCTCTGAGTACCTGCAAATAGGGCAAGTTGCCACCATGTCTTGTATTAGTCTACAGCAGTTCTTGCACTTTAGGGGAAAGAGACTGGTTTGGAAGGAAAGGAATTACCCATTGACGAGAGATGTCCAGTAGTTTGAAGGTCCTGCACCTTTGCATCCTTGCATAATGCATAGAGTAGTTTGTGTCTTCTCTCACCTGTGGCACTGATTAATGCTCCCCTCAAATGTATCAATGGAAGTATAGTCTAACTTTCTCACAGTCAACTTCCAAAAGTTCATTTTCTTCGTAAGTGTATTTGGTATAAACGGCAAAGTTTTGGCAGTGGTGAGGACTGCACAGGTGGTCTCTAGGGGAATAGACCAGGGGCTGCCCTGTGTCAGATACAACCAGATCTACCACAGGACACAGCTGAGCCCATCAGCTGAGTTGGTAGCATCTTTGTGAAAACATTTATACGAAAAGACAGAAAACACAAGAGGCAGGGGAGGAGGAAACAAGAGAATGAGAAACAACACAGGGAACACCAAAGGCAGAGGAAAGGGTGCTCCATGTCAGAGCAGGTTCAGAACTGAAGGGACTGTGGCCTGAGGAAAGCCCACAGAAGACAATAGGAAAAGAGTGATAAACAAAGAGAGAAACCACCTCTGGTGCTGCTTGTTGCCTCACTAAGGGGACTGAGTGTAACCTGTGTCAGTAATGAGGGTGCAGAGGAGTCTAAAGTGAATGAGTGAAGTGGAAACAAGGAAGGGGGGAGTAGAGGAGTATAAAGTGAGACTGAGTGTGGGAAAGTGGAAGGAAAGATGGTTTGTCCCAAAGTGTTTCAATGCTTTTTTAAAAAAAATTGCCAGTGCTCTAATCAGTAATTAAATACTTATGTGAATTGGCAATAAATTAAATACCTCAGGTTGAGTTTGTTTTGCCCATGACAATACATGGGAAGTGATTTTCCCTGACTTTACCTTGACCCATGATATCTCTTACTCTATTATATTTTCTCCCCTGTCCAGCTGGGGGGGGGAGGAGGGCGGTGGAGAAGGGAGGGAGGGAGTGTCTGGGTGGGTGCTTGGGTGGTAGCTGGGGTGAATTCAGAACAGCATGGATTTTTATTATAATTTTTCCCTCTCCCTCCTTGACTCTCCTCACTTCTCTGTTTATATTTTTTTTAGCTTTCACTCTTTCATCTTATTTTCTTTCCCTTTATAATATTTTGAATGGGAGGAGTATATAAAATATACTTGACATTAAGGCAAGTTATTGTTCTTGTAATTAGTTCTTGCTTCTATCAGTTCCACAATAAAAGAAATATTATGAAATGGTCCTATTGTAGATGATTCCAACAGTAAGCTATTGGCATCCAGATCGCATCACGCAATGGGATATTCTAACCAGACTGCCAGCACTGGAATGAAAATGTAACTCTTTGTTCCAAAGAGCTGTTAGATCAATATACTCAGTATGGTTGCCACCTAGAAATCATGTAAATGGGCTTGTATTTTATGCCTTTTCCTGCTTTACTTCCTCTCACATTGTGTTTCCCTCTTTTTCATTCATCTGCAATTTTTGGGGTGATACATTCATTTTTATTAAATGTCCATCAACTCATCCTTCTTTTGTTGCTGGTCTCTTCAGTTCTTCTACAGCACTGACAATCCAGCACCACTGGAAGAAGTATTGATTCTGGTAACTTGGTAATGTTTAACTAGAGTTCTTCACTGACATGACTACTAGCAGAATTTGGATCCTTCCACCTGTTGATCCCCCTGATGGGTGCTGACCCTCCTTCCAGTTAAGAGCTCTGTGTGGTGACCCCTTCCTGCTTGAAGAAGAATGAAATACAAGTGTGATGAAAACCCTTCTCCCCTTGGAAGGGTTCCTGCAGCATGGCTGGAGTGCAATACTACAATGTTGTGATAAAGAAATAATTTCTAGTGAAGATGATTAAGGTTCACAATATCATAAAGAAGAATGACTATTGCAGTGGGGTTCAGACTCCTTTGTGTGAAAGAAATACTTGTTAACTATATTCTGGTCTACAAGTTTTGTGTCTTAGCTGCAGTCTTGTGGTAAATTGATAGGCATAGAGAGAAAATGGTCTGAGAGCCGAAACTCTTAGGTTCCCTTGTTTTGAGAGCTATCACGGGCCTGCAGTGGAACAAGAAGAAAGATGAAGATGAAGTTGAGGGAGAATAGGACAAAGTGTTAAATATGCTGACTTGGGCTGCTGGATTGAGCTGTTTGAAGGAGGATGAAGCTATAAAATCGAGATTTAAATTTTTACAAATTCAAGGGAGGATGGATCCCATCTGCAGTTTGGCTTTGAGTCCCTGTAGTAAAAAAGAATTGGGATTAGAATGAAAGTAGTGAAGTTTACTTAACAGTGTAAAGTTTCCAAAGAATCCCTCACTCAAAACCCCCTCACTTATCTAAAAAATAGAGTATATAAGAATATTTCAGTATTTGTGTGTTTCTAACAGAGCATATGAAGCAGCTGAAATGCTTGTATGGTTTTGCTTTTCTTTCCAAACCTAGCAAGGGTGCTGCTCTAGTAAATGACAAAATCCAGATAGAGTGTGGGAGCAGCAGGAACCCAAATTAAACAACTGGGAGGTTGATAAATGCTTCCAGTAGCAGATTTAACTACAGATGGAATCGTTTGACCATTCGACACGCCACAGTCCACTTGTTGGGGGCTTCCGACCATCTCTCTGCAACATTAACTTCATAAAAACTTCCATCAAAGAGCCCCCACCAGAGTCATAGTGCCTTTTTTAGAGCATTTTCAAACAGAAGAAATAAACATTAAAAGATTCTGCCCTTCCTTCCTTGACATTTTTCTGACAGTAAATTAGAATCAGATGGAAGGTATCATTATTTCCACAAAGATTATCATGCAAATGAATTCCTTTACAATAACTTAAAAAAAAAACCCTTTAAAAATTATGTACGCATTTGGCCAATAAATTCAAAGACAGAGAAGTTTTGTTCAAGGCTGATGTATCTCAACTTGTATTCCTGTCCTTGGCCAGAGAATGTTCTTCAATAACCAGCACTTCTAACAAGGAGTTTATTAGTATCCTGGACACCTGATAATTTTGTTCTTAATTTATTTATTCTCCTTTCCAGGTCTGTTGTTGTTTTTTTTAAGCACTCCACTGATGTTCTGCACTTCAAAGTGACAAAATAATTGCTACCTGGCATTAGGAAAATAAATCTGCAAGAAATTAAGAATATTTTGATTCCAAGAATTTCTAAGAAGTGGAGATGATGTAATTTTAAGACAACAGTTTTTGAAAAGCAGAGTTTCAGGCATAAACAGGTGGTTCCCCTGCCTTCATGCTGGTGAACACTAAGCAAAAGACTGTCACTGCTCTCCAGAGAATCTGTTCATTGAGAAGGTGTTTTAACAGGATATCAATTTTGTGAACTGGAAATTTAACAGAGATATGAAACTGAAAAGATGTGGTGGAATATAAGTAGAGACACAAGAGAGGACTGAGGCATATACATTTATGGCGGATTATATTTATTAGTATTGACTAACTGATTCCCCAGTAGCAAGGTTTATGACAAAACCATGATATAACTGCTAAAGAACACAGCATTATAACTTCACCCTTTAATGTCTGAGTTCTCCACAGTACTGGAGTTAAGAACATCCACTTTTTTTTTCTCTGTGTTTTTTTTTTTTTTTGTAATTTGATTTGAAACGTCCCTGAAAAAGTGCAGAATGATGACCCAGAGACTGGTTGTATTTCCGAGTTATTTGGTCTTGCTTTACTTTGAGCAATAATGACTTTTTAGAGTTGTAAAAATCAGAGATATTTGAGCTCTTCTCTTCATTTATACTGATTTGGAAATATTCTCAGGATTAGTAACATTGATGCTGCATCTAAATTCTAGTTTTGAGATTACTTCATAATAGTGGTCTGGAGTTACAACTAAGCAGCTATGTGTATAGCTATTATTTTATTAATTGTATGCTGCAGTATTCACAACACCCTATTCACCTATGCATTGTACACACATACAAAGACTTGGTGCTTATTCAAAAATACTCATGATCTAAATAAACAAGAAGATACTCAAAGGTCCTCGTAATTTTAAATTAATTTCTAAATACTTATATTCACATATTTATATAATTTTTTACTGTAAATATAATTCTGTTTCAGCTATAGCATAAATTACTTGTTAGGATTACAAGCCTGGTCATCTGTCACCTCCTTTCTATTCATACATCATCCAGGTGTTTAGTCTTGTTTTCTGAACTGTATTGAGGTAGAAAGTCACTATTTATTTTTCTGCAGTGAAGATACCTCTTAGTATCTAGCCTTCTCACAGCTGGCCTTCTAAGGTGTACCATTTTCAGGCTTCTAACCTTTCCTCATGTTACAAGTCAGATCTTTATTGTTGTTCTCAGTTGCTGTTGAGACAGGCTGTAGGTGCAGTGTAGGTATAGTGCCTCTGCTGAAAGGCCAGGCCAGGCCAGGTGTTCAGGTATGCACAGGTCATAATTGACACATAGGGCAATGCTCCCTATCAAGCACTGCCATGCCCATATCAACTGTTATACATGTTTTAGCAAATTTTGGAACTGATCAGATGAAAAGAAGTGGTAGCACAAAATGTCATCATACTATTCGACCAGTGTCAGAAGGATGAACTTCATGAAGATGGCTATACTGAGCTCCTTTAGTCTGAGGCTCCCAATGAATAGCCATAAATTAGTTATTACAGTTAAAGGCTTGCTGGGATGCTCATTTTACAAACACCAAACAAGAAAACTCAAAGGTTGTGGTTGTGGTTAATTTATTTAAAGATGATTTAGGATCCCCACCCAATTTGAAATGGAATGACATTTCAGCTCCTACATATTTACTTAGGTTCTCTTTCTGTTCTGAAAGGCTCAAGATCATGGAAGCCAGGCTGCCTGTGGCAGAAGTATCCAGACCTCATGTTTCCTATTGTTATCCTCTGACCACAAGAAATAATCTTCCTGCCTACATTTATCCAGCACTGAGGTAAAACCTAACTTCCTTCATAATGAAAAGTAAACTAGAAGTATCTAGCAAAGACACAGAAATACCCTTAAACAATTTTCTGCTTATATTTGTTTGAATGTCCTTCTGATAGGTGACTATGCCTTTGCTAGTGGCACTCGAAGAGCCAAAAGAAACATATGTTGTGAAAAGCACCTTTAGCAAAACAGACAGATGGATAGGTAACACTTTAAAACAGGGTGGCCAATGATGAGCAATTCATTTGGTATTCATTGTGATAACCTTAATTGTGATGAATAAATTACATTTAGCATCACTTTGAATTTTGTGAAAATAATGTTTGCCTTTTCTATTTTTTTCATTTTGTGTTATTTTTCTCATCTTAGAAAATAGTTCATTTAACAGTGGTCTGCACAAGAAAACCACAAGTGGTAGAACAATGTTTTAAAATTTTAGACGCTTCTGATGTTATTATCACCTATAAGTAAATTTTGACTCAGATCATGCTTTGGAGCTTTCTCTTTTTTTTACAACAATTGAAAAATTTCTAAACTGCCCAATCCTTTCAGCTGGTTCCTCTATTCTGTTAAATACACCGCAGAAGTGAAAAAATATACCTATTGCTTGTAAGCTGTAAACAGTCAGTGGATTGTGTTCTGTTGATTACAGACGGTTTATATTGGCTGGACCAGGCTTTAGCTGTCAGCACATAAAGAGAGAAATGGACAAAAGAGGCTCTGAGAGCAGATGTTGACACTGGAAGCTCAGATTCTGGGATCCTCAGCCTGTGACTGTGGAAGCCCAGCTGGGAGAAAGAGACAGGCTGCATTCATAGAGCCTCTCTGGGATCCCTGCCCCATGCAGGTATCCAGCCATTGAGAGACAGGAAGATGAAAGGCTGCTTCACAGATGTCACCTGCTGAGGGTTCAGCAGCCTGTCCAGAAATGTCATGTTTGGCAGCTGGTGGAGGATCCCTCCCACCAGCTCTGGCGCACAGATTCTCACAGTATTCTGGGAAAGATGCTTACACGGGGGCTTCCTAATGAGATGACATTAAAGAGAATTTCTGGCTTCTGCCTCTAACAGCACATTGACATTAACCTAGCTGTCCATTCATTACACAGTTCCACTGAAGATCAGTCACTCTAACAAAATGAATTTTAGGCATAAGCACTGAGCCAAATTACCCTGGAAAATTGTCGAGATGGCTATCTCTTCTTGTTCTGTTAAACTGATGCTTGCATTGCTTTGTTTCTGTGCAAGTTTCTGAAACTGCTCTAAATTCCACTGATACAGGCTCAGTCAAGGCACTTGGCCCCAAAAGCAGCAGAAACTGCAAAATTCTGGAGGATATATGGCACTCAAACATGGCACACCAAAACTCCTGGGTCCTATTATCTACTTGGGTAATAATACATGACCTCATCAGAACACACATTTAGAACATTGGCAGAAAAGATCAGAGAGTACTGGTAAGAAGATAACAAAGAAAGGCAATAATAATTTGGCAGAAGGATGCTAAGATCTAAGCAGAAAGGAGCTAAAGTGAAGCAGAAAAGGTCTATTGCTCAAATTAGTTGGGAAGGGTTAGTGTTTGTCCTTTTTCTCACCTATGGTCCTCAGGTCAAAGCAAATGACAACTGCTTTGTCCTTTGCCTTTTGGGCTACTTCTAATCTGCATAGAAAGAACAAGGGGTCCTTCTCCATACTTTCCATAAAGGCTCAGGGAAGTGCGAGGACCTGATTCCTCTCTCATGAATCAATTACATTCTCGGAAATATCTAGAAATATTACTTAAATGTATGGCATTTGGGTGACCAGGAACAGAAAAAAAAAAAATAAAATAGAATGGTCAAATTTCTCATGCATTTTTTTAAAGCTTTACAATCTTCACTTTTTCTTCTTCTTTCTGTATTCAATGTACTAATAAGAATAGCTGTGCTTTCAACAAGTGCGATTTTTGACGTAGAATCTATCTAGTAGTGAATTGCCTCTTAATAGCATTCAGCGGTATCAAAATGCCACTGAGTTCAGGAGAGGACTTTTGTCACCATCATCTACATTTTTTCACATCTATAGTTTGTGTTATTGTTTTGGTCCTTCCCAAGGAGGCTGCTTGCACACCAGGCTAGAGAACAGGCATTGCTCCTTAGGACCTATGACGTGAAATAACTGCCTGAGGATACCAAGTGGAAGAACTGATGAGAAATTTGTTCAGTAGTTACATCAAATGGTCAGAACTAAAATCACTTTTAGTGCTAATACTGTTTCTGTCTGGTGAGTGAAGCCTTAAAGCATTAGGATCATATTGACAGTTCAGTCATTGTTTTGCAAAGGGGAAGGAGAAAAGGTAATGACTGAAAAACTAGAGAAGGGATTAACAGAGGGAAGTAAACACATACTGAACAACATGATCCTAAATAAATTCACAGCGTCCACCAATTAGAGGAGCATATAGTGTAAAGGTCTTGAGCTTGGAATGACCCACTAATGTCAACAAACCTTGTTGATTAAAGTTACTGAGGACTCTCCACTGAAAATGTAATTATTTCCTTCTTTTAAAAGGGACTGGATGTTCCAATCTGTGGCAGTCCAAATTGAGATATCTTTTTAAAAAACTGATTTTGAAAAGGTAAAAGGTTTAGCATTTTTTTGAATATTGGATTTTTAATTTGAAAATTTGACTAAGGGAGAACTGTAGTTCCAATAATGCTCATAACGTCAGGACAACTAAAGAAGAATAAAACCATAAAATAAAAGCATGTAATAGACAAAATGAGAAACAAAACCTTAGGTCCTGGCATTTTTTAGCGTTTTTAGTGCATTTCATACCCTCTTCATGAGTGAACCTTAGCAAATGTTGGAATTTTCTCTGTAGGACACATTAATGAACTGAACTATGGAATATTATATATAGGTAAAAATGAATATTTTTATAAAAGTAATACTTTGTTTTAAATACAGTTTTATATTCTCTACCACCAGGTTAGACTTCCATCTAGTTGAGAGGGAGTTTTTAATTAAGGAACATAAAATTTAAACGGTTCAGAAAATGTCAACATGGGTTCCTATTTTCAGCCCAACACAGATGATAGAACGAGAGGGCATAAATGAAAATTAAAGAAAAACAAATTCAGAACAGATGTCAGGAAGCATTTTTTTCAAGCAGCGAATCATAAATGTGTGGAATGGCTTACTAGGCAAGATAGTTAAGGCAAAAACACGGAGGTCATTAAAGAAACAATTAGAAGACATCATGGTGTATATGGAAAAGGGAATGAGACATGATGAGCCAAATGGCCTCTACTCGCTCCAAGAATGTCTCATGTTCTCAAGAAATCTGGACACTGGTAGATGTTTTTAGAGCACTAGAGTAGGTGCTAGCTAGAAAATCAGGCAGCTCTCTCCTTCTCTCCTCTTTCTCTTTCCCTTTCTTTCTTCAGGTACCCTAACACAACTTTAAGGATTATTGTCAAATCAGTTTTAATTATGGGAGCATTTGCATTAAATATGCAATACAGGTGCCAGCGAAACCTCTGAAACATTTCCAATGAGAAGTGATCTTATTATCGTAAAACAAGTTTGGCAGTGTAGAGCAACAGGCAACCTGTATTAGCAAAGATGTCTTCTACTAGGAACATTTTAATGTCCTTTTTTGTGACTATTAACATTAGAAAGAAACATTCAATATCATACGTAAATGCTGTCAAAGATGGTATGGTAGAACTACTTAAAAGAGAAAGCCAAGTCTTATGAATAAGTCAAGACAGTGCACCTGGCAAGTTTTACAGCAGAAACAATGACTCAGATCTTGCTGTTCTGTCAGAATGCGTGAACCAGAGGATCAGGCTTAGGTGAGGATAGATAATGGAGAAGAATTTCGTTTACTATCAAGCACCTACAGATATGAATGGAAAAGGAGGACGAACAAATAACCCCTGTTTGCTCAAGATTATTTTGAAACAACATAGAAGATCTGAAGTGATAGTTATATCTAGAAAGCGACAGATGTTAAAACAACAAGATGCTTTATAAACAAGTACAGGCTAGAAATGAACTAAAATGGGAATACTGCACTATGCCAGCTGACCGCAATTATTTCCAGCTTATGCTATTTCAATAACCTGTACAATTCTAAATATGTGGGAACTAAGAGTCACATTTTTACTTTACAAGACTAGAAATGGTTCTTTAAAGGGCTAGTGCTTTAGGAGGGGAGGATGATTTAAAATGTTTGGAGATCCAGCTCATGCTTGGTGAAAAAATTGCTCTCATGTTAATCTGTATATTATAAATGGAAATCTGCATCTTGCAATGTTCTTGATATAGATGAACTGATATGAAATCATATTAGGTAATCCCAGATAACAGGTAGGATTTGGTCTTTTAGGCCTGTTGAGATCATGATTACATGCTGCAAAATTTGAACATTTAACAGTAATACGTGGTTGGCTTCAGATCCAGTCCCCTCAATGCACCACCCACATGTGAGGCAGGTGTCTGAGCTCCCCTAGGGGATGGGGTGCGTGTGATCTGAACAATAAAGGCAATGCAGCCTAAATAGCAATTTAGTCAATTAAGTGCCTAAAAATCATTCAGCTCACCCTAAAGTAGATAGTCACGTCTGGTAAGCTGAAGGTTATTTAGGAATAGTGTCAACTTAAATCACAGTGGCTGTTTGAGAAAACCCTTTGTGTGGATACTGTTATTTTCACTTGCCTTAACCCATTTAGGAAGTGATTAAATATGAAATACATTGATCCTTCCCCACAATCCCCAGACTCATTGGATGAAATGTTGCTGCCTATATTTAAGACCTCTGTAACTGATTTAGCCACCATAAGCTTCATCATCAGGAGAGAGAAATTGGCCCCTCCAAAGGCCAATGTTTCACCTCAGTCTAACGGACATCAGATCAATCACATTATAGAAGTGCCCATTTCTCTCTACTAAAGGGATAAAAAGGGATCTTAGGGTGACTAGGCTGGTGTTGAAATCTAATTAATTCCAGCCATAATGTTGAGTTCTCACCTTGCTACAAACACTCTTTTGATCAATTTACACATGTAAGATCCTTAGTTTCTTTAAAAAATGTTCTTTACTATTGCTTCTTGCAAGAAGGTAGAAGAATAGTGACTAAAAGTCTCAAATGCCTGATTATCTTCCTCTCCATTGAAGGAACAAGAATTGCTAAGAGAAGCCAGCAAGCATGTCTTACCTCTGGCTGCATGGAGTCCAAATGGTATTTCAATAAAATCTACTTCTGTAAAGAACATCAGTAGAAAAGTAAAAAATTTAAAAATTTGCTTAGCTCTAGAATTTACCTGTGTCTGTTCTTAAATTGTATACAGTGTTTGAACATTATTGAAGTTATATCCTGAAATGTAACATACTTATTTTATTTGATCTCCCATATTTACAGAAGGGAAATTAATACAAAATTACAAAACTGAGATATTATTTGGAAGCCAAATACCATGTAAGGATGGAACGCCTTTCAGGTGATTAATGATATATGAAAAAACTTTATTTGTAAATTGATGACTAGACAATATCAATGCTCAGCAGAGAGAGATGGGCCATCTCAGAGCTAATGACCCTCTTTCTCTTTGACAGTTAAGCTTAGGGCAGGACAAATTGTCTTCTCAAGGTGCCTGCATCGCTCTGTTGAATATATAGGAAATTCAGATAGCTCATGTTTGAAACTTAACTTTTGACTGCAAGTAAATGAGGGTGAAGCATGGCTACAAAGCTAAGCTGTCAGCAGCAGGAGGCCTGCACATTGATAGTGCTCTCAGATAGTGCCATGAGAAACACATAGAGCAAAAAATATTTTTCAGACTTTTAGAAGGAAGACAGTCACATGTCTTGATTTGCTCGGGCACTGTTACGTATGTTGCCAAAGTTCACATCATTACATACGGTTTTCAGTAAACCAGAAATGCCTCAGACACAGGAATTAGCAAGAGGTTTACAATTGTGTTTTGAGTGGGTAAGAAAATGCTCACCAAGGTTCATCACATAATGTGCCAGATCTACTCTGACTTAGTGATTCTAACCACTGTGGAAGTTTAATAAAACAGAGAATAAATTGGCTTATGCCATTGGAGCTGTGCTTTTGGCTACATGGCTGAGCATTTGTTTTGGAAGCTGGAGACTCTGGTTTTTGTCCCAGTGTTAATTAATTGTACCATGCATTTGCACTGCAGTCCACTAAGGAAGGTGTAAGACAGTGTCTGGATGTGGATTATTTAAACATTACTGACTCATCCAAAGGGCTTTAGTGGTCAGGTAATGACCAGCTGGAGCAGTTGAGAGCTGTAGGTGAAGCCAATTTTTCTGCATTTGTAAGGGACCTCCAAGTGACTCTGTGCTGTTCAAACAATTTTGGACTGTTTTTTTTTTTTTTTGTTGTTTGTTTGGTTTTTTTTTTGTAATTTGATTTATTTGTTGAATGTTTTAAAAATCTAAGTCTTAATGTCATTATACTGCTGCTCTGCTCTGCCAGCACACTCTGTTCAGTGGCCGCAGTCTGCTCATCCTTGCTTTATCTTGAAGCAATGCAAAAGCAAAGTATTATGTACGAATTATCTTAAAATTAAATGTTTCTCTGTGGAAGGAAGATGTCAGCTCTCTGTCCAAAAGATAAATTGAGAAAAATAGTTTCTGAATAGAAAACCAGAAAAAGCCCATCTCTCCAAACAATTACTGGGCAGATATTCCAATCTGTGGAGCTATCAGTGCCTTCTCATATCCTGCTTTAAGAACTGATTGACTTTCTAGAGCAGGTAATTCCACTCCTCACACTGCACTCAGGACTCCTGAGGCTTCTCAGCCGTATGGGCAAAGGGCACTCCATAAGAGGCAGAGAGGCTCCCCGGTGAGCAGTGAAGAGCAGGACCCGGGAGGTGCTGAAGGCCAGCACCTGCTCTGCACCATGGCATCCAGCTGTACTTGCAAGGCACTGGTAGTGTTGAAGCCAATGCCACTGCATCCACTCCCCTCTTTGAAAGGGGATTTAGCATGCCTATAGCTGGTTTTACTTCTGTATGGCTGGAGCCATTGCAAAGGGTAGACATAAAGTATATAAGCTTTTTTAGCCTTTAGACTACCCTAATGTCTTTAGTGGGTATATGCTGCCTAAAATATTAGGATTCAAAATTATTTCTCCTCGTTTGTTATAACTTAATTTAGAGGATCCTGTTGAATAGAAGGGCTCTGAAGAGCAAACTTTTATTTTAAAAATATGCATGAACCTGAGAAAGACAAAGCAGTGGAATGTTCTACTGTGGGGCCATGGATGCTTTCCATGGAATGACCAAGTGCTGATGGAGACTTCCTCCAGGTCCCTGGTTGTCTCAGGCTGCCTTCAAAGTCATAACATCTTTTGGAAGACCAAACTGACTAGTTTGGCTTCTCCTCTGAATGTGAATCCATCTGGGAGGAGCTTGCCTATCTCCACAGACTTCACAGGGTTTCATGGTCTTCCACTGACAAATACAATTTTACACGTGTAAAGCCCAGTGGAAGCAAGTCCAGCTGAAAGCTGAGTATGCACTCACTTTCTGTGACATTCACAGTGAGAAAAGGAGAAAATATTTACAGGGAGTGAGGAAAAGATCAGAATCAAAAGACTGATAAAGAAGGAAAGTAAATGATACAGAAACACAATATGAGATGGGAATGACACTGGAGCTGCAGAGGGAGAGGGAAGTGTCTTAACATAGGAAGTTTTAATAAAACCCTCTGTTATTGATGCTAGTTTCTTATTTCTTCATATATTATGGGATCCAGTGAACCACATTTCTTCCATTTCTTGCTTTTCTCTTGTTTCAACTTCTACTAGAAATAAGCAGCAAGTAGGTAACTGGTACTTTTTTCTTCTGGCACATCTTTCTTCTAGAATAAATTCCCATATGTTAAAAGATTCGTTTTGATTTTATATGCTTTAAAGATATTTTTCTATCAATACTGTTCACAATTTAATTACAATAATTAACATAGTTTTCCAATAATTTTTTGTGCCTTTGATTATATGCCTAAAAATGTTGCAGCTGTGTTTACCTATATTCTTTTTGTCTCAGGCTTCATCTGAAATGAGAATATCATTTTATATATAGCTTTCTACTGGCTTTGTGAACTGTTTTTCATAATACCCCAGTTTAGCTTCATATACATTCATACAAAGGAATGTACTCAGCGCTCTCAATTTGAGTGGTTCTGGAACAGAAATCAGTATAGGCAGAAATTCCCGGTGTAAATTGTGTGACTTTTCAAGAAATAGGAAAATATGTTTTGTGTTTGAACAACACAAAAATATGTATTACCCAGAGAATGCTGCAAAAACACCCCAGTAGTGGAAAGATACACCTTTGCCTATCACTATTCAGTGGAAGAGGTAATATTAGAAAAAGCCATTGATTAGAAACTGATTTTTTCTCCTTGTTTCTAGTAATATATACAATGACCGAATGCTCTTCCATCATCCTTTGTCCAGAGATATTAGTTTATCTTCCATGTAGCTGACCTATTTCTGGGAAAGGGGCAAGGTGAAATATAATTAAGCTTTGTACAGCTGATGTGGACAAGAGATCTCTCTCTCATTATCCAAGCATCAGCTACCATATGTGGTCTGTAGAGCAGCCAAACATTTGCGGTCCAGCAGCTGCTAACACAAATTTCTGATGGATTAGGCTTAAGAGTGTCTTCGTAAATTTCACTGGGAATTGGAAAGGTCCACAGAGTTTCTAGAGTGGTTATTGGGATTCCCTTCCTGCATGAATAGAATCCAAAAGGGCCTATCTAAAAGTAATTGTTTCATCTAGATTGCTCTGTTGCCAGCTCCTGGAGGCTGCTAGCAGAAAGTGAAGAGCTGCTGTTGCGGTGGGGAATTTTAATACAATTCACCAAAGGACTTGAGAATTGCTAGTTATGCAAAGATAAGAATGGAAAGCAAAGATCAGGAGAGGAAAAAGAGGACAACATTTGGGAGAGGAAGGAAGAATGGACAAAGAGATAAAAAGACATGAATGATAAAAGGTGGGTGAACAGGACCTCTAGGGTCCTGAAGTGGACATAGAGGAAGCTTCCGTATTTCCTGCTACCATTTTTCGTTGAAAACAGTTTGCCAGAACTGCATGTTCTGAGCATGCAGTACCTTAAATCTCCAGCTTTTACTGAAATACACAGATTTCATAGTCCTCTGAACAGCCAAAGAACAAACTGAGGGATGGAGGCAAAGTACTTAAATGGCTTCATCTTCTCTGTAGCCTGTACAACATAGTGGAAGTTTTCTACTGAAAAGTCATTGTGCTATGGATTGGCATCTATATTGTGTCTATCGAGTCTGTGATCCTTCTTTCATAAATGCCCCCAATAGGCTATTTGTAATGAGACTGAGCACTCTTTTACATTTCTGTAATGCCCGTGTCTATTTTCCAGGGAAATGATGTTCTCAGAGGCTGTGATTATGTAATATTATCAACCTCAAGCCCTCAGTAATCATAAAACTTAAAAAGTGTGGGATATTTTTTTAAAACAATTTATTTTCTGGTTTATGTTTGTGTTGTATGATTCAACCTGTTTTCCACAACTGTGAGGGTTAGAAAGCTGCTAGTTTCCACTTAAGCAGTGCTACTTTTTCAAGAGAAGTGACAAATAGTTCAGTATTCATAGAAAATTAATGAATTCCATGATACTCTCTTCACTTTCAAAGACCTCTCAAATTGCTGCATATGTTTTGTGGACAGCCTGTATAACTGATCATTTCCTGTGAAAACTGCTGGTTTTATTTCTTGGTCACTGTCACAAACTGTTGATGAACAACAAGAAACTGTTCATAAAGAGGATGTCTCAAACAACTCAAGCAAGATGCCCTGTGGAGGAGAAGCAGAGCAAGCTCTGCAGAGGTGGGGAGGTGGGCCACTTCTCCTCCCTCCTGTGGTTGCCCAGAGATCGAACTTGCCTAACTGTGCAGCTAAAAGCCAGAGAAAATGAGAACCTTCTGGAACAACCTACTGCACATGAGTAAGAAAGACAAAGTCAAGACCCCATGTGTATCTTTGTTGATCCGCCACCTACGGACCACACAAGCTACTCTGCAACAATGCGGGATCCAAGGGTGGTGATTCTCCTTTTCCTATCCCCTCCTCCTCTCTTTTTCCTCTTTCTGATCTCTCTCTCTTACTTATTCATAAGTTTTGTAGGAGTTGAATTGGGAACAGTTTTTCATTGATGGGTTAGTAAGAAAATAGTCCGATCACTAAAGTACCTTTATTTGTTCCTGGGATGGTTATCAGTTGATTGTTGCCAAACTGTCTCCATTCACTTACTGAAGTGGTCAGTTAATAAAGTCACCAGCACAATTGTTCCTCTAAGTCGTTGTGGTGACTTGGCCTGCCCTGTGGCTCTGCTGAGCAGAGACTGGCTCTTCCACCACCACACAGGCTCTCAAAAGATTCACCCCCATTGTAACCCACATGTGGGACGAGACAGTCACATAAGACAGGCTTCCCCCTATTCTTTGTAGCTTAAATACTGATTTGGCAGAGTTTAGTTTCTTAAGGCAAAAGGAATTAAATGTTTCCTTCAGGAATTTTAATGAGCCTGATTTTAATATTAAAAACAATACTTACTTCAGTCATAAAATACAATCAGAACACCCAGAATATCATAAGGTATTTCAATACTCATATAATAGCATATCCCAGCATTAAAAATAGTCTGAGTTAATTAATATTGTGCTGTAATTCTGAAAACCGTTTAATTTGCAGAATGTTTTTTGAAATTTGGCTGTGATTCTGGAGCATAAATATTTGGTTTACTACATAGAACATTACAGAGCATTGAAAATGGGAAGCAAATCATTCCTACCTCTTATGTCTGTGTTCACTGAATGGGGTCAAGTTAAACTGCACCAATGCATGTTTCTGATGCACTATGAATTGGTCCAGTGGCATTGCCTTTTCCAGGAGTAAGCCCTATTATTTAAGGTGTGTATTTTCTTCTTTCAGGACATCCTTATGAGTTCTTTGATTTTTCTGAAATAATTTGAACTTTTGGCTCTTACATTAAAAGACAACATCACGTCTAAGCTCAGCTAAGCACAGACTAACACAAGTGCTGTAAGCTGCTGAAGAACTGGTTGCAGTGATGAAATTGAACAAAACTTTGGGGTTCCTCCATTTCTGAGTTCTGAAGGTCGAAAGTGTAGGTTTTGTTTTATTTGGGGATTTTAAGAGTGTGTATCAGGAAGCACAGTCACTAACAATGTTTGAACAGTCTTGGGTATGAAGAGGTACATGCCCTGGCCTTGGCCTCTCTTTTACTTTTTATGAGATATTCATAAAAATTTCAGGTCTGAAAGATCCTGAAAACTGGATAATTTCCCCAAAGGAGAGTTTCCCCATGGCTTATTCTTTAACTGAGCTGGAGAAAACAGTAAGAGTTTATAATCACAGAATCATAGAATAGTTCGGGTTGGAAGGAAGCTTAGAAATTATCTAGTTCCAACCCTCCTGCCCTGGGGGCACCTTCCACTAAATGCTCAAAGCCTTGAACATCTAGATGGATGGGGATCCACAACTTCTCTGGGCAACCTGTGCCAGTGCCTCACCACCCTGACCATGAAGAACTTCTTCCTTACATCTAAATCCACTCTGATTTAAAGCCGTTACCCCTTGTCCTATCATTACATGACCTTGTCAAAAGTTCCTCTCCATCTGTCTTACAACCCCCCTCTACGTACTGGAAAGCCGCTATAAGGTCTCCCTGGAGCTGAACAACCCCAACTCCCTCAGCCTGTCCTCGTAAGGGGGGTGCTCCAGCCCCTGATCAACTTTGAGGCCTCCTCTGCTCGCTTGAGCTGGCCCATGTCCTTCTTATACTGGGGGCCCCAGAGCTGGACACAGAACTCCAGGTGGGGTCTCACCAGAGTGCAGTAGAATCCCCTCCCTCGACCTGTTGGTCACGCTTCTTCGGATGCAGCCCAGCACCCGGCTGGCTTTCTGGGTGATGAACCTAAGATGGGTGAATTTTCCCGCAGGAGGTGTGCTGCAGGAAAGCAGCCAGCCAGGCCTTCCACACGCGTGACCCGGGCTCTGCCTGAGGGTGACAGCGAGGGACAGCCCCAACTGGAGCGCAAGGCCAAGAGGGGCCGGGCCGGGCCGGGCAGCAGGCGGCCTCCCTCACCCGC
>NW_020799097.1:17485447-17539283 GCF_003259725.1 Athene cunicularia
GCTGCCGCCCGGCGCCCCAGCGGCGGCAGCACCAGCTCGGGAGGCGGCGCAGCGACCTGGGGAGGCTTCTCCTCCGCTCCTCGAGGGAGGGTTTGGAGCCGCGGAAGTGAAGAGCGGATCCAACAACATCTTGTCTCCATGTTTAAACACGCTCAGTGCTTACGGAGGGGCAGAGAACTTCGAGATCGTCCAGTCTGCACTCTGAGAAGCTGATGGCTCTGGAAGCTAAATATCCCACGTGAAACTGCTCAAGGCTTTTTCACTCCTCTGGACTTGAGCCAGGATTTTTTTTCAAATCTTGTCTACTTTATGCAGTGCACCTCAGTAAAGGTGAAGCCACGTAAATGCCTCACTGTAGAGCAAGATGTTTAATTTTAAGCAGCGGAAATGGAAAAACTGACCTTGTGATTTCTTGTTTAAAGGAGGATGTTATTCTGCTCTGTGTGTATAAGTACTGTCTTCATTCGATATCCTGAGAGACTTCCATCAGACTTGTAAAAGTATGGTTCAAAAGCTTTCTTAAGAGTGTCTGTACAGTGTTAAAGCATATGGGCATAAATTGTTAATACAGCATATTGATGATCTTGAAATTATACATTAAATATACTAAGTTCACAAATATAATGTATTTTTATAACTATCATGAGCTCTCTGGGATCAAGGACACTGGTGGCTTCTTCAGCTAGATCAAGGGTATTCAAAAGCCAGATTGTCAGTGGCAACACTATAGCCTCAGTGTTTTCAGTAGGTTTGCCTGGGCAGGGCTGAGTGGCTCCTTCAAAGACATTGTTGCTATAGCAGGAGAAATAAAGCCCCAGCTGTGTCAGAAGGAGTGAAATGCCCTAGAAGCCTTATTGTCACCAACAAAAGAAGCCAGGAGACTTCTAAAAAGATGCGGGCAGCAAAACTGCTGATAAATGGGGATTTCATGTGGTATCTGATGCAATTTAAAACAGCTGTACAGCTTGAGACAGGATTTCTCACTTTTTGGACCACAAAGCTACTGTTCAGCCCTCAACAGTTCTGGTGAACCAAGAAACATTTTTGCCAACCATAGAGCATTCCTGTGGGCCACCATGTATCCTGTTGGTCTATGGTTTTACTGAATGCAAAGGCGACTTGGTATGGCTGATTATTACGCTTCACCAGGCTTCTGCTGATCATTACCACAACCTCATGGCCTGCTAGTGGTACACAGATCACAACTTGGAAGCCACAAGGTCGGAAATGAATCCATTGTCTGATGGAAGAAGAGAGAGAGGAGTTTGTGGAGCAGGCATCTGTATCCAGGGTCCTGTTCTCACCTCACCTTAGGTGAGGTGAGAGACATTCTTCTCATCTTCTGGTGGCTTCAGCAATCAGTTTCAGCAGCACACAGCAACATACAGCAAGTAGCAAAACATGTCATTACAGGGCTGTTTGCATCCTTTTATTATTATTATTATGATTATTATTATTTCCCTCTCTTTTCTCTCATGTCATTTACAAGCTGTCTCAGTACTGAACACAGACAGGAGAATTTGATTCAGACAAATTATTGAACCTCTGCAAAATTTAACACTCGTTTTCATGTGTTAAAGAGAAAAACATGAAGGGGACAGGAAGACCATTGTGAAGGGAGGAGTGACAACAATAGAGATAGTCTGTCTGGATAAATCCTATCCAGAACTCCAAGGAAGTGTGGGAGTGGAAAAGATTTCATTCCATGCAGACTACTAGTAACAGAAGCCAAACACTTTCCCCAAAGAGCAATTCAGTCACTCCCAGAGATCTCTGGCATTCTGGAGATCAGTCTTCAATGAACCTGTGGAAGTAAAGAAACTCTCTTGCTTCAAACACTGTTTACATTTCCCACCACCAGTCTCTAATGGCCAGGATGTAGCCTAACTTCTTCATTTTATCTTTAAAAAACTGGTACTAAGAAAGAAAGAAGCAAACTGGTGTTAAGAAGCATAAAAAGTGTTTTAGAAGTGGTCAGGAGAAGGGCGGTTCAAGGTCTTCACCTTCTTGTAACAGCCAAGGGCATCACATAGAAAGGTCATGTACTGATGTTGTTAGATCTTGTTAACAAAACCCAGACAATGTCTCATAATATCAGGACAGCTGTACTCCTGACAAACCTAGAGGTTTATGGAGGTTACATTTGGAGCACTGTGTGAATTCTCAGTCAAATTAAAAGTAGGATTCCCAATCAAGAGTCCAGCCCCAGCAGGGTAGAAGACCCCAAATTAGAAAAAGAAAGTAAAGAGATTCGAGACAAGATGAAAAAGATAAATGACCTGACCTGGCTTCTGGGAGCCCAAAGTCACCATCCTGGCTGATAGAGGAGGATGAAGTCATGGTAGAGACCTGAGTTGCTGTTACACCTGATTATGTGCATGGTCTGAGGGCTCCCACAGGCCCCCAGCATCTGGGTGGCCCAGAAATGCCTTGTCTTTCTGCTGCTGGGCTCACAGGAGCACAAAGGACAAAATTAGGAATCAGGCAGTTTATTATCAAGGATGGACATGCCTGCAGAGTCCCTCTTGTCTAGCTTTAAGTTTTAACAGAGTTAATATTTGAGGTAGTCAGGCTCATTTTCAGTCAAAATGGAAAGGTGGATACATTTTTAAGATGCAGTCAACCTTGGCTATTTTAGACATTTACTTAAGTGATGAATTGCAATCCAAAAACTCCCTTTGTTGGTTGACTATAGAAAGAATCAAGGAACTAACTCCAATTTTAGATGTCTAAGTTGGTCAGATAAATCCTGACCCCAAGACAGAACTGGTCATTATGAGTCTCTGTATTTGTCATTTTGAGTGTGCGTCATGCATGTTGTATAGTCTTTTCAATGTCCTCCTGTGTGCTTCTTGTCGTTAAAGATCTCCCACCATGAAAATTTCTGGCCCACATTTTTCAGCTTTTTTTCTGTGTCATTCTCTTACTTTTTTTCCCCCCAAACGCTCATGTGCTTCCAACCCCGACTACTGTTGTTCAACAACACTGTCCTTATTCTCCCCCTTCTAAAGTAAATTGAACTATCTATATGCAGGGGTGAAAGGAGGAGGTTTTCTTTTGATCTAGCAATAGTCTTCTCTAGTTTCTTCTCTTGTATCTGGCTGCTTGGGTCAGAGACACATGATTTGCTTTGTGTTTCTATAGTGCCTGGTACAATGGAGCCTGATCCACAGCCAGAGCTCTAAGGCACAATGGTTGTAAAAGAACAGGAAAATAATGAATAGTAAATGAAGTTAAAGCTAAGTAAATAGAGAACTACGGTGAAAGAGAGGGGAGTATATGGACAGTGATATGAGAGAAGACCAGAAACAAGAGAAGGGGATTAAAAAACAGGAGATGCAGTGAGAAACATATTAGAGACTGAGGGTGAAAAGTCACAGTGCCACAGGAGTGGGAGGGGAATGGAAAATAGAAATCAAATGGGAAAAAAGATACTTTATGAAATTAAGTGGAAAGTAAATAACACAGAAGTAGTTCAGAAAGCCACTGAAGGATTAAGAAAAAACCCCAAACACTCAGAAGAATATAGAAGGATGAGAGGTGAGAGGCAAAAAAAGAGGCAAACAGGACAACAAAGACCTGATATGGCTTGGAATAAACAAATTGACTCCAGGCCTGTAAGAACACAGTGTCCTAAGCTAAGGCTATCAAGCTTACTTCACCAGTGGACTGTTTGCATTTTCTTTTTTCTTATTTTCTTTTTTTTTTGTTTTGTTTTCTTTTGGCATTTATGCAAAGCTCCTTGCCATGGCATCTTTGTCAACTTATTTTCCTGAGGTGATAGAATAGCCACTTTTTCCACCTGGTTCCTCTGCAGCTTGCATTCAGAAATGGCTGTTAGTGGGCAAAGATAAAATCCACACAATGAATTTTGCAGCCCAGGAGTGACAATCTTCAGTCCTTCCTTGTCAGCCAGAGCCCGCCCTCAGATGCATAGCTACACGTGTACAGTTGAGGGCAGGGTTTAGTACTGCTCTACAGCATACAATTAACACAGAAGGTCTATACATTATCTCATCTTGCATTTTTATTATTTGCAGCTTATTGTTCAGCTGAGCATGTATTATTGGTTAATTAATGCTGCCAACACTCTGCTCCACTAAATGATTGTTTAGCCTAGAGTGGAATAAAATACTACAATGACTAATACAGTATCATTATGTAACAGAAAATTAAAAATCTGATAATTTGATTGGAAATCTCAGGTGAGTTTTTTGTATAAAAGTGTTAACCTCAAGTAGCTATAAACAGGTAAATGTTTTATTCAGCCGACTGATAAGGAATAAATGCTTATGATATAAATTATGTATAATTGATACTCCTGGGATAAAAAAAAATGTATGCTAATAGGTTGTCAGTTAATTAGGAAAGGAATATGAGGTAAACAAAGGTGATTAGAATATACCCTGGGACCATAAACAGAAATTGTGCCTTAAATAATCTGTAAAAAATCCCCTCACATTAAACAGCAAATAGTTCAATTTTAATTCAGAGCAAAAACATAATGCTTTATGGAGAGAGGCATGGTGGAGATGTTAAATGAAGAAAAATCTTGTGGTAACAGATCTAGGGGCTGCAGAATAACTCACCTTTCCTGTTCTGCTCTACCTTGTTTTGTGTATTGTCTTGGTCTGTCCTCAGATAAAAGAAGTCTAAAAGAAGCTTTGTGAAAAATATAGCAAATAATGAGCTAGAGGACCAATCTTACATTTTAGCTCACAAAAATGAGAGCTTGTGCTGGTTGGTCTTAAACGGCAACATGGAAAATGTTCCCCAAATCAAGTTACACTTCTTACCTGCCCCCTGACTCATTGTTCCCCCTTGCTTCTGCCAGTATCTTCATGTGATAAATGAGATCTTCTTCCTTCCTGCTATTCTGTAATTTCATTTGGGCTAGACATTTGAGATATTTTCTCATGAAACAGGACTAAAGTAGAGAAAGACATGACAGAGATGAACGCTCATTACAAGGGCAGCCAAGTCTTTCCTTTGTGTCAGAAGGGGACAGATCTGCATTGCCCTTAGGGCTGGGTGGTGCCTTGTAAGAACAGCCATCCTGGAGAAGACTGAAGATTTGTCTTCCTAGTGCCTTGTTTAGGACAGTAACCAAAAGCAGCTGTTGAGGAAAGAGTTTAAGAACAAAACAAGTATGTATGATACTTCCTTTCAGATTTCTCCTAGTCTTAAATCACTTGCAGCTCAGGGGCTTCCTGAGCTGGATATTGTTGGGTTTGAGCTTGGCTGGCAGCTGAACACCATGACACCACTCGCTCACCCTCTCCGTGCCTGGAAGAAAATTGAAGGGATAAAGGTAGACTTATAGGTTGAGATAAAAAACCAGATAGTAGTTTTAATAAAATAATAACAATAATAGAAAGTACAATCAAGTAATGCACAATGCAGTTTCTCACCACCTGCCAACTGATACCCAGCCCGTTCCTGGCTAGCAATCCTGAAAAATCCAAGATGCTGTCATCACAGTCCCAGAAGTGAGAGAGAACCCCCCGCTTCCTGGTTCTACCTCCTTTATATACTGAGCATGACTTTACATGATATGGAATATTCTTTTAGCTAATTTGGGTCCAGTGCTCTGGCTATGCTGCCTCCCATCTTTCTTGTACATCTGCGCATGGACAGGACATGGGGAGTTGGAAGACCATGATCTCTTAGCAACAACTGTAAACATCAGTGTATTATCAGTATTCTTCTCATACCATATCCCATACTGAATACAAAAACCAGCATTATTTGAGCTACTAAGAACAAAAATCACTCTATCCCAGCCAAAACCAGGACAGAGATATATGCTAATCTCTGATGAATTTATCCTCCATTAGTTCAGCCATTTTTCCTTTGAATGTATGTAAACTTTAGATATTCATCAGACCATCCAGGGATAATGGTGAGACCACTGTCCCTGCTGTGAAACCCACCAGAAAATACTGATCTGAGCCAGTAACACACACTGTCTCCCTGCAATGCCATGCAAACTAAAGAAAGTAATTGCCTAAAGGAGCATAGACTTATTATGGGTTGTAGAAGGAAAAGAATTTGGGGATTGTTCAAAACACAACAGGATGTTTTAAGTGGATTACAAGACATATTATGGATAGATTAGGGGAAGGACCAAAAGTGGGGAAAGGGAATGATCAAGGGGGATTGAAGATTAACAAACATAGGAAAATAAAAGATAAATGGGGTAAAAGAGGCTGGTTGAGGGTAAATGGGTGGCTGGTTGGTATATTTGTCTGATTGCGTCCTCTGTTTGCTCTCTACACCTTGTGAGTGTGACAGACAACAAACTTCAAGTTGGACTGGCTAGTGGATAGGAGAGGTCTCAGTGCCAGCCACTGGAGAGAGGCTGCCGACTTAAAGGGCTCGGAGATCCCAGTTCCAGTGACTGCTTAAGAACAGCTACTGGCTAGACCCAAACAGTTCATGTACATACCAGTGGATTTCAATCCTGATAGATGGAGAGGAGGAAAAGGACTGAGCTTCTGTGCTGTTCAGGTTTGTGGAGTGGAGTGTGTGTTTGCATGGTGGTTGTTAAAGGCACAGTTCTCTGTTCTGATCTATGCGGTCAGCCACATGTCTATGTGTCTGTGTGCATGCTGGAAATACGTGGCCATCTGCCTTGCCACTGGCTGGCCCTGGGGACATGTCACGGTGGCAACCTCATACCTATGGAGGACAGGAGGGATCCCCATGGGTGCCAAAGCCACTGCATTTGGTTACCTCCAACAGTCTACAGCCTACAACAGATCAGATTCATGTCGAGAGGAATTGCACGGGACAGCGATATAATGCTGGCTGCTCTGTGCCCTCACCCACAGGGCACAGTCCCATGGGGCTGGTAATGGGGTCCGTCGACAGACCTCAACACAGCAAGTGATGAACTGGGGCCAGGGCACAGCCGGGGGCTCCAGCCAGGAGCAAAAGGAGGTAGAGGCAGAGATGTGGCTGGAGACCAGCGCTGCTGCACCATCACTGGGGCAGGGACTTCTGGCCCCAGGGGGCTGCCATGGGTTCCTGAACCATGGGCAGGATGGGGTGAGATCCCAGAGGGGCTGGGCAGGAACAGTGCTGGCGGTGCCCTTGGGGCCCTGACAGATTTTTATTGGATGATTGCTTAAATTATGTGTGATGAAGAAGTGTCATAAATTTATTGTTAGTAGTAATATTTATATCCCTCTACCACCCACACAGACTAACAGACAATTACCTTTTCCAAGATTACTAGGGGAATTAACATCTGAATAATGAAAGCTAGAAGACACAACCAGATATATGTTTTCCCTGAGCTTTTATCCACACAGGAATAAAATCAACTTAATGTTGACTTGAGTCAAGATATTTTACCATCCAACTAATTGCTCTCTTCTAGTTATGGTATCTTTACAGTTATATAGAAATCTACAGAAGATGATATAGCAAAAGACAATCTCATGAAGGCAGCTAGCTTTTCTGGGTGGTGCAGATGTGGCCATATGCTTACATACATTTGGGCTATCTGAAAGTGCCCAAATTGATTTCACCCAGGTATCAAGCTACCACACAAAGTGATCTGAAATCAAAACTCTTTCAAGCGTAGTATATGGCCCCTTGAGCTCCTTTTAATGGATGGAAGATAGGAAAATACTTTCAGAAAGAAACTTTTAAAGTCATAAGACTTGTAAACATAAATCAGAATATAAAAGATCTCAGACACCAGGATCTGTGCAAGTTCACATTTCAAATTATCTCAGCTCCACAAATCAGTGCATTTCCAAGATTGCTTTTGCACAGATTATATACAAGTCACTAAGGCCGTATGCTTTTTCTTTCTCTGAAGATGGGAAGTACAAAACATTTTGCCAACCTTAAATATGGAGGTTTAAAATTACCAAATGTAAAGCTCTAGCAGTGGGCTTTTAATTTGGCTCAAGCTTTCAGAGTCTGGCAGGCTGATGAAGTGCAATTGCCATGGGTGAAAACAGAGCATCAATTAACAGACACATGCAAGGTTGGCACCTACCAAGAATTCACCCTGAAAGATTTAAAGACAAATAACTCAGTGATCAGACACACCTGGAAATCTTGGAACAAACTTCATAGAGTTATGAAAATTTAACTTGCTAAAAACTTCCAATCGAATATCTGGAACTATGCTGTGTGGAAGCCAAGGAGGGAAGTGATACTGTGTATTATTTATTGTAAATAGCAGATTATTTATGGACCAGATTTTAAATAAATTTCTAGTGATACAAAAGACAGTCAATAGTAAAGGTGGAGAGCACAATAGCCAGTCTGTTCCAGAAAAGGTCCTCTGAAGACCCAATGAGTCTGAATCAAAACTACTGATGTCTATTAAAGTTTTTTCCATTTACTTCAAAGACCTTGGAATTAGACTAACAGTTTGAGAAGTTAGATTGAAGCCTTCACAGATGCACAGGGGTCTTAGGACTTTCCAAATGAGTTCAGCCTACTTTTCAAGGCATTTTACCATTCAGTAAAAGGCAGAAGTAGGGACAAATTCTTAACAAACACTTGACCTTTGCCTTAAGATGATTCAGGACTTAAATCTGTTTAAAAACACTAAAGCAACTCTGATTGTTAGAATTTCTGTAGTGTCCTGTGAAGGCTTCAGGTCACAAGTAAAATTCCTAAAGTAGAAATAGGTCACAACTGAGAAGTGTGGAAATACTGCCCTCAGTGATGTGGATGACTGTTCTTCAGCACTAGCTCTTGTGCATTTTAGTCATATCCTTTATAGGATAACAGAATCACAGAATCATTTAGGTTGAAAAAGACCTTGAAGATCATCTAGTCCAACCATTAACCTAACACTGATAGTTCCCAACTACACTGTATTCCTAAGTGCTATGTTGACCCAACTCTTAAACACCTCCAGGGTTGGGGACTCCACCACCTCCCTGGGCAGCCCAGTCCAACACCTAACAACCTGTTTCTTTAAAGAAATGCCTCCCAATATCCAGTCTAAACCTTCCCTGGGACAACTTGAGGCCATTCCCTCTTGTCCTATTGCTTGTTACTTGGTTAAAGAGTCTCATCCCCAGCTCTCTGCACCCTCCTTTCAGGGAGCTGTAGAGGGCGATGAGGTCTCCCCTCAGCCTCCTCTTCTCCAGATTAAACACCCCCAGTTCCCTCAGCTGCTTCCCGTACGACCTGTGCTCCAGACCCTGCACCAGCTTCGTTGCCCTTCTCTGGACATGCTCGAGTCATTCAATGTCCTTTTTGGAGTGAGGGGCCCAAAACTGAACACAGGAATCGAGGGGCGGCCTCACCAGTGCCGAGTACAGGGGTCAGATCCCTTCCCTGTCCCTGCTGGCCACGCTATTGCTGACACAAGCCAGGATGCCATTGGCCTTCTTGGCCACCCGGGCACACTGCTGGCTCCCGTTCAGCCGGCTGTCAATCAACACCCCCAGGTCCCTCTCTGACTGGCAGCTCTCCAGCCACTCCTCCCCAAGCCTGTAGCGCTGCTGGGGGTTGTTGTGGCCCAAGGGCAGCCCCCGGCATTTGGCCTCATTGAAACTCCTCCAGTTGGGCTCAGCCCATGGCTCCAGCCTGTCCAGGTCTCTCTGCAGAGCCTCCCTGCCCTCGAGCAGATCAACACTCCCACCCAACTGGGTGTCATCTGCAAACTGACTGAGGGTACATTATGAAAAAAAAAAAGTCATAAATTAAAATATACTTTCAAATAACATATTTATATGATCAATTCTCCTTGTTATCATAAGAAAGTTTATGTGGATGAATTCTTGAAAGGTAAGACCAAATCTCTTAAAAAATGTCTATTCATGATGAATATGTTACCAGATAATTCATAATTTCTTTTATGAAAATTCCGAACCTTCTTCATTATTAAACACAATACTATCTGTTACAAAGACACTGATATATTCTAGAGTTTTTAAAATTGCTTCCTGACTGAGTCAGTATTGCTTGGTCCCCAGTTCAATAAAGCACTTCAGAGTGTGTCAACCTTTAAGTCTGGCAGGATTTATGTGCCAGTAACTTGATCTTAATCAAGCATTAGCCATCAAATAAATACTTAAATACTTTGCTGAACAGTGCTGTTTTTAAAGCACACTGCTGAATGAAGTCCCAACAATACGTCCTTTTCTTATTGGCCTTCTTACCTCTTACTATTGCTGAAAAACTCCTCTGGTTTTCTTTTCTCAGTCTTTCTTTTCAGATTGGCTGCTTTCAGCAGTTCTCAGAGATCCCAGAAGTTTTGGGGGACTTAGAACTATTAAAGTCAGGGCCTCTAGTGTCTTCCTTGGGATACAGTGCTGTGACCTTTATTCCTTCTCAGCAGTTTCACTGGATTCCAAACCAACTCACACAAGTAGGGATATTCTAAATCACATGTTACTTTTATGCTGCATCTACTTGTGTATTCAGGTGGCTCCTTCTCCTTTTGTCTATGCTACAAGTTGTAAATTTGTATTTAGGAACAGCTACTCAGAGCTGATCCTGCCAGGAGTATTGCTATGTTAAAAATAACTGTGATGTTTGTTCTAGTATTAACGTTAGCCTAGTAATGTTATGTATATGATGCTGAAGGTGAAATTCACTCTATTAAATCTCTAGCAAATTCTGGATTGGCAGCCAGCATCGTTGCAAGTTTCTCAGAAACCATGTTCTGCTTGAGATGGTTTGAATTCTGTTTGAATGAATTCTGATCAGGGTCTCTTGGGGAAACTGAAGATGACAACTCAGGAGGCATTTCAGAGACACAGATAAATCTATCAATTCCAAAGTAATATTTGAAAGGGCGGAAGACTTATGGAAGGCTGGTATGTTATAGCTGAGAATACAGAAAGGCAGAGACCAGATAGATGCAAACAGGTGCAGCCCTCTTGAAGTCAGGGAAAATATTCTTATTTGAACCAGCTGAGGTCTTGCTATCTGTAGTTTGGCTTAAGAGATACAGTTTGTTCAGGTCCAGAGATTCAATTCGGACCTTGAAATAACTTTTTTTGGGGTAGAAAACAGGTGTTATTTCCAAGAGAGATTTGGATTTCATCTGTACTTAGTCATCCTGTGTTGTAGAACATCTCTCTGCCCTTTTCTTGGATAGGTCTAGTAATTCATACTCTGAAATAAGAGGTGGTTTTTACTCCTTCAATTTCTTTAGCTGTATAGGTATGGTACACTATAGTGCCTATCTCTTATTCATAGGTCTGTTTCAGGAGGAGGGAGAAATGAAGGGAAGAATAAACACGGGGTAAGAGTAACAAAATGAAAGAATATTTAAATTATTTCAAATGGATTGTAAAGTGTTGAATCATAAAGGATTGGCAAAAAAGCCCTCTCCTCATGAGGTCTGGCTAATATTAGGAATTATTGCCTCAAACGCTGCAGGTGTGGATCCATTTCTTTCATTGCTAGCAAATGGGGTTGCAACTGCCTTTGACAATGTAAAAGCTGCACAATCCCCATGCCCCAGGGCAGACAATGATGTTGGTGAGATGCTGATTTTAGGATAGAAAATTATAATGGTTATATAGTAAACAGCACCTGGAAGTTTACTAATGATTTTTACAATTAACAGTAGCACTGTGGCCTGATTATTCATGCATGCTTTCTATGAAAGCAAAGAGGCAGATGTTGAAAAGAATCACAGTGGTTGAGGGATTTTTTTTTTTTTTTTTTTTTTTGTAATTGGAGGTAGTCTCCTTCCTCTTATCAGTACTTGTGATAGTAACATGCCAAAAAAAGTGAAATAAAAAAAAAAATGCTTGGAATGCTCTAATCTCCCATTAACTCCAGATACTCACAAACATATGTTCTCATGAAATGCACATGAACATGGACAAGTATGTGTATATGTATATGTATATGTATGTATTCTTATGCAGACTTTAAAATCTGTCTGTGGTTTGGCATGCATCTAAAAAAAGACCTAAATCCAAACACCAAAAACTGCATGGCCATGCAGTTCTTCAGCTTTAACAACTGGATTGTCTATGATAATAATGGTTGGATCTCTCTCCTTAGAAGCCCACCAGGTGTGCACCTGCCAGGTTAGTTATTCCAGAGTGCTGAGATTCGAAAACACTCCACCATCTGCAGCATAAATTTAAAAGTACAGTAAGGCATACAGGTACCTCATATATTTTCTCTCTCTCTCTAGTCATCATTTATTTTCACAGCTGTTCTCGACCCACTGCCAAGCAAAGACCTCTTCAGTTTCTTTTCTATCATATAGAGGCGTAGTCAGTATCTTAACAAAGAATGGGTGAGGCAATGATCATAAAATACAAACTCTCTTTTCCTTTAATCCTTTGTAAATTGTCACAACTAAACGTTTTAGAAAGCTTTGAAATGTTAGCTAATGTTAGCTTTGTCCTCGTCCTTTCTCAGCAAAAAGCTATTGCACCTTGTTCTTACAGGACTTCAAGCCTAATTTTGCAGGTCCAAGAAATTATAGCAAGAAATTATTAGCAAACTTCAGATAATCATGCCGGTGTGCTAGGGGCTATATGAAAGACTCAGCAGTTCTGGGGTTTGTTGATTACTAATCTTGTATATATAAGAGCAGGTAAAAAGCCATGAACATTTTGTTCTTATCTCTGGTCATCCAGCCTGTACAAAAGTTGTAAAAGACCTTGGTATGAGGTGAAGTCAGTATTATGGTGAATGTGAACTCAGGTAAATCCCTTCTCTGAACTAGGGCCAGGGCTGGACACACTATGTGCTGTTGTCTGTACAGCATCCTGGTTTGCCATAGACTGAAAGTTCCTTGTTGCTTTTCTGGTTAGTGTCCAGGAAAGGCAAGTGAGACTGAAGGTAGAATTTTATTAGTAGTGGCTGAGAGATTGTTGGATATTTCAAATATCTTTGGTATCTTCTGAGATCTTGGCCATGCTGGGTTACTGCCTCTAGTTTTGGACCTATCCAAAACAGGTGAGAGAGATGTTAGGCGCAAGTAAAGTAATCGTAAACACTTGACCACAACAGGTCGGATGAGCTGAAAGGCAAGATTCATCCCCTGCTGAAAGAGCAGCTGGGGAAATGGGCAGTTATGAGGGGGTATCCTGCTGAGCAGGACAGGGCTCTGGCTTGACACAGGACCTTCCTGTTTTCTGCATATTCTTGATCAGGCACTTACCTGTAACTGCTGTAACTCAGCCCAGGGAAAGGGGCGGTCTCATGTAGGTGACACCATACTTTTTCTTCCTTTATTTGCACAGATATAGGAGAATCTCTTTTTAGATTTCTTCATCTCGTTACTTCAGCAGGCATTTTGACTCCCTCATTACTCGACTTTCATTGCTTATTCAAACTAGGACACAACATTTTCAGGTTTAACTTCCACATGTTTGGCAAGTACAAATATACACTTATATATGTAATCTATTATCTGTCTATCTAAGCCTATTCAGGGGCAAACTGAGAATATAAATGCCTGAGAGATGTTGTCTTGCATATGATATGTCTGACACTGTTAATGAGGTCAGCTGAAATAGTTCAGGTATGCAAGTACTTGTCCTGTCACTGACAGGTTCTCTCTCAGTTAAATTTGGGCACTGTCCTAGCCAAGAGCTTCATGCTTTTATGAGCTGAATATAATATGCTGTTTGGGTACATAGTGCAGCATGAAAAAAGGTTGAATAATGTGAACATAGAGATATTGAAATATCTAGATACTTAGACTTTAATTTACATCCTCCCTGTTAAACTGGACATATGCACGCACATGTATATGTACTGTAGGTGAAAAGAGCACATAAAGTTTAATGGCTGAAAATACAGGTAAGACAAATGAAGTCACATAGATTTCAAGACAGTTGCCTGAGTTCATTGAACTGCCTCCTGGATTTTGGACAAAGGACCTTGTTCATGCTGGGGCAGATTTACATGGGGGAAAGGTGGATGAAGTAGTCCGAACTCCTTCCCACTCCAATCATGCACACTATGTGGTGACAGCTGTTGTAGTCAGAGGAAGAGGAGGTGGCAGTTTGGCTGTGTGGTCTCTCCCATGTCCAATTGTTCCCACATCAGGTGCTGGTTCTTTGCCATACTTAGCACTTTCTGTGTCTGATGGATCTCACTTGAATCCCTTCATACTGAAGCCTTTGGAATGCTGAATTTTCAAAACAATTTGTAATTGCTCTTTACCAGGTAGGATAAGGTATGTCATTGTTCTCAAGATGTCAGATAAAAGACAATAATTGCAAATACCACAGCGAATGAGACCTTTGAGACAAATTATTCTATCTCATGTTCTTCTGTCAAACCAAGTGTTTAGCATGAGTACCATACATACTGCACAAATGATGCACATTACTCAGAATCATCCTGTTATGCCAAGAAAACTGTGGCTGACTTGCATTTCCTGACTCTTAATTGCTTTGCAATTTTTTCTTAAGGGAAGATCCTATGGACAAAGATGTTAGTCTGAAGGAAGTTGGTGTGTAATTTAAATAATGTAGAAATAGGATCTTTAGGATTTGCAACGCATGGAGAGAAGTCAAAGTAAGCTATTATGCTACAGTGCATTAAGTCCATCAACAGAATGATGGAGTTGTGAGCTCTACAGAGTGTATGAACAGTGTGGCTTGACTAGCTGGGGAAAGCTGACCTTCTGCTTGGTGCAGAGACATCAGAGATACTTTTCTTTGGTGTTATTTTGAGGATCAGCTCACAGGCTTGTAGATGGTGAGCAGAAAAGAGTAGGAAAAAGGATAATTTATTAAACTCAGTTAAACCTTTCTTATGATGGTATCTGTAGTGTTTGGAGAGTAAGGACACACTTTGCCACCTGTAACACTGGAGTTTTTTTATCTTGATCAGCCAGGACAGTGTTCTCTGGCTGTGCAAGCTATGGACCATCTGGGACCAGCTGCACTCGTTGTTGACCTAATAGGAATAAATGGAAGACAAATAAAAGAGCAACTGCCTGTGATTATATTTGCTGCCCTTGTGAATACTGTTGAACTGTCTTTAAATTAGTTTGTTTCAGCTTGGGGCCTAATCCTGCCAAGCACATTTTTAGCATGTGATCATGTGCCATCAATAGGACTAAACTGAAATAAACAGAATCTGAGCATGCTCAGTGCCTCTGAAAACTGGACTGTTTATTAACGTGGGGTTTGAATTCAGTAGCATATGAAAATTACGCTTGCTTTTTTACTTCCTTTGATTTTTTGGTGTCTATTTTGGAAATGATTACATCACAATATACAAATAGGCAGTAATATATCATACCTGAATTGTGGGCATGATAACAGCCATAGCCAAATTCTCACCTTTATAACCCACAGAACTGGAGAGGTCAGAAAGACAGTATTTGGACTGACAAAATACATGTTAAAATGTTTCACTAAATAGAAAAGACTCTTCTGACAATCTAAAACTGTAATTGCAAAACTATTTTAAGGTCTTTTACTAACAAATGCAAGTGATTAAAATTACTAGAATGGTTCACTTTCTGCTTTTGTGTTTCTGGTCATAATTATGTTCTCTCATGTCAAGAGTAAACTCCACTTTACTGTCCTTGGTTAGCTCACCATTCATAGTCAGCCAGTACCCATTGACAGATTTACCCAGCAGAAAATACCAAATGGGAACAATGATGGCTGAACCACATACATTTGAAAAGCAGTTTTCCTATGTTCTGCTCTACCTGACACACAGTGCTTTGCTAAGCTTTGTGGAGTGAGTGAAAACCACAGAGAGCAAGGTACGAAAGAAGAAGGTGGTAGTGATGCTGCTGGTGTTACTCTTCTGTCTGAGTCAGATCTGAACTTATGCCCCAGCATTGTGTTAGGTAGTATGGTGCTGCTGAGATTGCTATGTTTCAGCTGAGATATCAAATGAAGGTCCTGACCCTGTTCTCATTAGAGATCCCTGGGTACTTGTTCTCATTAAAGATCTCCTGGCACTTTTCAAAAGGGAAAGAGTGTTAGCCCCAGTGTCTTGGCCAAATTCCAGCTTGGGTAATTACGTTCTGCCTACCTAAATTCCCTTGGCTGTTTCAATTCAATGTTATTTTTAATTTCTTCCCTAAATCTGTGTGTAGTATTATCATGTGTTGGGAGAAAACTGCCTCTGGCACCCTAGATTTGTTTGCATTTTTGAGTTAGAAGAACTGATATTTGTATATAACATTAATAATTTGTTAAGTCTACAAAGTATTTGCAGTCTTATGATTTAATGCAAGTTCATCTTAGAATGTAATCTAAGTCTTTCATGTCTTGCAATGATCAGTTTCACACAAAGTATTTCTACTGAGAAAGTACTTTTTCAGATGGATAGTTTAAATGTACCATTTACATTGTTTATTTTAGTTGATACTTTTTTAATCAAATGATGTAGTGTGTATTGAATGTCAACACCCACAAAATATTGGAAAACTTGTTCAGCTGAGAAACCATTTGTGTATTCATTTTTTTATGAGCATGAAGAGACAGAACATGGAAGACAGGAGAGAAGGGTACTGACATAGAGTGCTTTAAATGATCTGTTTGCAGAAAATATTTCTATAGAAGGAACATGAGCCCATCACATACAGAAGATATTAATCCCATCACTTAGAGTCTTAGTGGAAGATTCTCTAGTGGCAAAGACAATGGGACAACCCACAGAGAATAAAATAATTAGTGTTAATCAAATACAGAAGGTGAAAGCCCTCTTTGAGGTTCCAGCCTTTTAACATATTAGAGATAAACCCAAGCTAGCCTATTGAATCTGAAATACATTCTCAAATGCATGTCTCATAGGGTTTGAAAAAGCAGTTGGTTTGGTATGGCCTTTCACAGGAAAAAGTAACTCACAGTTAAACTTAACTTGCTCAGTGATCTTGTGGTAACATAATCCTCAAAGGCTGCTGGTTGGCACATGGTGGATGTACCTGTGGTTTGCTGATGCAGTGACTTTTGTCCCATACTGTCCAGCTGTGTTCAGGTGTGCAGTGTGTGCAGGTGATTTGGCCCACTGTTCAGGACTGATAAATTTTGGCTCCCTATACAGCCAGTGGAAACAGATGGCTTCAGGCAGCCTACTGCAGATACAACTCAACCAAGTACTTATACACATCTTTTCTGAATGGAGGTTGCAATATATGTGCAGGAGCTGTTAATCTGTGTTGGGATTTCTTATGTTACTATTTTTTTCAGGGAAGCTCCTTTGTTTCTTGCTACTCCTGCCATCATCGCTGAGTTGCATTTCCTCAAAGAAGAGGATCCTGGAAGGATAAGAAAAAGGGATTGTGAGCCTGATCCCACACAGAGCTACACAGTGGTTTAGTTTTGTGAAAGCTGAGGGTGCTTAGTTGCCTGTTTGCCACATGCAGAGATCTACTTCTATCCAAATGTTGAAACCTCTGGTGGGAAGAAATGATTTTTTTTTTACCTGGAAAGGTTATTCAGTATCAGGTTGTTTTTTGATCTGTGCTATTAACTTTATGTTTTACTGGTCTGTGCACAAATTCCCCTAAATTACTCATTATGTTAATTATAATTTGTATCTGCTTTTTAAATAAAAACTCACCAGAGCTGTTGTCATGAAATAAGTTAAAATTAAGAAGTCTATAATTACAACATTAGCCTGTAATTATTACAACAAAGTACAATACAGTATAGAGCAACAAAATAGGAGCAAGAAGAGTCTAACAGCTTATACACACAAACTTTGTTGAGCAATGCTAACCAGCTGATTGTAAACTAAGAAAAACCAGAAAATCCTGAGTGAAGACTTCCACTCAGACTGAAGCCCCTGCTCTGGATAGTCCTGTTACATGAGAACACAAGCTTTTCTGAGAACCTTACAAATAACCACGCCCTAAGAGAGTTGCAGGTGGAATGAGACATTCTTACTCTGAAGCTCTGAAACTCTCTGGTAATTGTTAGTATCTAAAAATAACTATCATGATGAACACTGGAAGGATATACCTCCACCCAGAGCTTCTCAAGGAGACTCCTTTTTGCCTTATGTCTATGCAGAGATAGGGACAGCAGTGTGCATATGAAGAGGCAACTGTAATTTCAAGTACCGGGTCTTCTCTCCTTAAAGGGGCACCTTGTAATCTGGCAATTTATGAAGAGGTCTGCCTAGAGAACAAGATCTCACACCAGATACGGTGTGAAAGGTACCCAGTACCATGTGACATTTATGGTGATGGTGATACCCAATAGGAGAGTGAGCGAACATGTGATGATCTTGATTTCATCTACCCTTAGAACACTCTTCTGAAATGTAATTGATGACAAGGGGAACATAGGAACTAATTTTCAAACTATTTTAGTACCTACCTATTCATACTTCCCCGTGAAGTCCCTATGAAGCTTTTTGAAATCCCACTCAGCATCTTATATACCACAGAAGTCTTAAGTTATTTAAAGTCTGCTCTTGGGTAGAAAATAACAAACAGAAAACAAGGCTAAAGCTGTAACACAAAGATTGGTGCCTTGATTTCTGGCCAGCCCTTCTCCCTTGAAAAAGGGCATTATTTCTGTTGAAATGAGAGATTTTTGTCTGAAATATTCTGTGGAGTTTTACCAATTTTTCAAATAAATTAATCTGAAACATAAATAGCATTATATACTCCCTTGAAGCTGGGAGCAGGGAAGAGGGCTGTGAGCTTCAAATTTCAATTTTACCTCTTAATTTTTAATTCATTTTCTACAGTTCAGACACTGTTCTTATTAATTTTATTTCCTTTTAAAAAACAAGTCAGAGATTTAAGAAACAAAGTATTTCAAGAACTTTTCCAGTCATGTTGTTTTGCTTCAGGACATACCTATGCTGGGACTGCTGCTTGCATCCTGGATATGGCCTCTGTTTCTTGGAGAGCTTTGCCATTAATGAGCTGAGGTCTGTGCTGCTCCAGCTGGACAGCCAGCAGGACCTGAGACATGTAGCTGAAGGCTTTCTTGAGTTTTTTCAATTACAGGCACTATTTTACATCTACTCAACAGAAAAAACTTAGAATGAGAACATAAGTCTTAGAGACAGAAATGATACCTACTTCAGATGCTCCTGTTCAATGCTTAGGAGACAACAAAAGCCAAGGTCTTCCCACTATGCTATTAATTCCTGAGAAAAATACAATCTCTAGGACTAGCAAGAAAGCCTGCTTCATGGGGCAGTGACATTTGATATTTGGGAGGAATCTTCAAAAAGATGTTGTCACCCTCTTGCCACGGTAACCAATTCTGACCATACCTAAAAGAGATGCAAATGGAACTTACAGGGCATATTTTGTTATCTCTCATTTTATCCCTCAGCTGTGCTGATACAGAAGTTAAAGACCTGTTCTTAATTCTCTGATTGCAGGGGCTCAATTTATACAAACAGCCAAAATTAATGGTAATGGTGTCTTTTTCTTGCTGAGTGGTCTTAGTTCAGGGTCCTGAGTGGAAATAGTATTGACATAGTCAGCTTCCCCAATTCTCAAAATCCCATTTTTCATGCCAAGATAAATAAACTTTCCACAGCGTAGAAGACTTATTCCGTAGAAAAGTGTCCACCCAGGGCAGCTAAACTGGAATGGTTAAAATATTGTTATCTTTTCTGTACCTACCAGGTGATTCTCTACTTTCAGTAGAAAGTAATTATTATGGAAGAAATTATTTGAGAACAGACTACCTGAAAAAGGAATAGAATTGACATAATTATAGTAGAACAGCATCCCTAGCCAGCCCAGCCCTCAGTGTCACAGCAAGTTCTCTGATCTTCTCCAAGGATACTGTAGCCACAAGCTTGCTTTTTCCCTCGGGACAGAATGTCAAATCACAATATTTCCCAAAATTCTTTAAGGAGGAAGATTTATAAATTAAATTTAAAAAAAAAGTGTAAGGAGAATATACCCTGAAGGCACCAGTCACCATAGACTTCTTTAACCAAATGTGGTTTATTTCAAATAATAACAGTAATTAAAAATACTTATTTAAGAAGCCTTAGCAGTTTAGTTAAAGAGCATTTTAGGATTATAAAACACTTCCAGTTGCATCAACCAGATGACATTTCAAACGCTGCTGTTTGGATTAATTAACTGAGTTCAGGACACCACATATATTAAAACTGGTAGTTGTACTACCCATCCTCCTCAAACGCTTTTCTAATTTGTTATTAAAATCTTGGCCAATTAGAAAAACACAATTTATTAAGTAAACCAGCACACTGAACCAATCAAAAGTAATTACTCAGACTAAGATTCATTTAAATGATTTATGGCAGCAATTAAATGATTTTAAAATGCTTCATAAAGGTGTGGTATGTTTTACACATTCATGTATATATTATGCAGAATGTATGGAGTCTGTGTTAAAAGGCTATTATTAATTGCTTTTACAGAAATGCCACAAATTGTGTATTATAGCAAAAATATCATTATAACAGAATATAATTGATTTAAAGCATTATTCTGGCTAAGAAATACAGCTATAAAGTCCTTCAAACTTTAGTGTAAGAGCAATTCTGTCTCTCTTATAGAGGTACTTAATTACTTTAATAAGTCTGTAAAACTATTTTATAAAGCAGTAGCTTTTAAATTACTTTCACCTAGCAGAGATTGAGATCTCTTCATGGAATATAATGCAAATACATTTCTCAGCATATTAATAAAATCCCGACATTTGCTGCATTGAAAGCTGGAGGAAAAGTACTATCTTTATTTAAATATGGGTGGCCATCATGTAGATTTCCCCCAGGCTAAAATAAATTAAGTGTTGATTAAGTACTGTATGATAATATATCCTTATCTAAACCAAAGACCATAGCATAAGTTTGGTTACTTTAAATGGGGTCAGTTCTCCATCTTGGTTAGGCCCAATGTCCTGTCTCCAGTGCTGGCCCATGACAGATGCTTCGTTTAGAATTTAAGAGCAGGGTATTAACAAATATTTTCAGCCTTTTGTCTTTAGCCTTCCCATATAGTAAGTCATTCTTTTCTTCCCTTTGCTGCTCTGGTAGGTGCCGGACCTTCAGCTGGAAGACCTGCCCCTTAAAGAACCCAAAATCAATGGTGAAGAAATTTCTCAGTCATAACTGTATCTTGGTCACTGTCAGAAGAGAAAATTATTTTTAGATGTGGGATGTCATTACCACATACAATTGCTTAAAGACTAAATCTAGCATTTAGTAAAAGAGATCATTGTAGCTACATAAGGGTCTGGTTCCTTTGTTTTTTCAAAGAATGACCTAACTGGTGAAAGGCATTGGAAGCGTTTGCAGGCTCTTACCAATGTACAGTGAAGTTCAGTGAAAAACTAGAATTAAATAGTTGATAAAACCTGTTGCAAAACAACATACAGTAACCACAGATTTATAATAGATGACTTTTGTCATTCGGTTTAAAAATAAATTATAACTTCCAGTAAAGGCATCATAGATACTCCTTTATTGAACCACTAGTATGTTCTTTTTGGTGTATTCATTTTATCTCTGACAGCATGACAAAGGTTTTAGATGATGAAAAAAGGTGATAGGATCCAGTAATATTTTATCTGGGTGTTCATCAACTTCCAGAAGTGATATTATCTCTTGAAACTAGTACTGTGAGCTATGATGGCACTGGAACATTTATTTTGAGAGCATGGCAATATAACACAATTGAGCATGCTCCGGAGGTGATTCAGGGATGGTGCTACAGAGCATCTGGTTTGTAAATATACAGAAATACTATTCCAAGCTTGATCTAACTGCTTCCAGTAGAAAGTGCATCTTTTTTTTTTCCTAATAAGAGGCTGCTTGTGAGGGGAAAACTAATTTAGATAAAGTAAAACAAATGCATTTCTTCCTACTTCTTCAGCCTCTGCCCACTTTCAGTCTAAAGATGGGATCAGTCTGTAGTTCTCTTTCACCTCTCTTTGCAGCAAGTCTCTCATTTAATACTGAACAAGAAGAAATTTGATTGTTGAAGAAAAGGTTTGCAGAATAGATCAGGGTAGTTCCCTAACTGCAATGAACTGTTCAATTTCTGTGGTCACTGGAGTTAAGTTTATAGAAAACACAGAGTTGCAGACAAGTACTTGAGAGCAAAGCACATGGAAATCATACCCTTATATCAGCAGAGCAATCTAAGATGAAAGACAGTCCACATTAAAAGAAAGACAAGGAGATCCATTTCTGCTTTCATTTAAGCAATTCATACTCAATCTGCAGATATAGATAGATAGCAACTATGTTATCAGACACATGAAAATGTGTTGTTTAAATTAATTTTTTTTCAAGATATTCAGTTCCAACAAAATTTTAATGATTAATTAAGAGTATGTGAATAAATCTGAATATATTAGTTTTTTGAGTGTTCAACTGTTTATTATCTTCATAGTCTTATTTTAGGGAATTTCATGGCTGTACAGCAATCCTTTTTGGTGGGTTATCTTTGTAGAAGAAGAGGCAGCAGAGGAATTGGGAAAGGAAGATGCTCAATTAATTAGTAGGGTATTAGTTCCTGTTCCTAATTAAAATCTAGCTAAAATAGGAATTTGACAGGTGTTTGGCCAGAACGGAAACATTAGACACTTTTTAACCTTTAGGGAAGTGAGTAGGAAAAGACAGAGCTTGAAAGGCATTTTGAGGGCATTTTATAATAGCTTTTATCTCATTAGTTAATAAATTCTTTCTGACAGCAATTCTAATACAGGCTAATTTTAATTATTTTTTTGGGGGTACATTTTTATTTTTAACATCAAATCATTGCATTCACACCCTTTGTTTCTCTATGGGTATGGTAACTCAGTTGGGAGCCTGTTAATTTCGTCTTTTTGTCTTAAATTTTTTATTTTACTGTGTTTTTTTCTGATTGCATTTTATTCCCCACGGATTACTCCCTGAGAATTCAAAAGCCTAGAACTTACACTGTCTCACCTTACTCTGCCAAACTTTCTAAAAGCCTTTTTGAGGAAGGGCGTCTGTTGAAGCTTCTCTTTGCAAACATCCCTCCATTTTTTCCTGTCTGGACAGGAAAGATGAACTCCACTACAGAAAAAGTTGCAAGCTACTTTCAAGTCAGATGCTAGAATATGTTTCATAAATATCTAATTAACGGAATAACCAAAATAATTTAGTAGCAATTTACCATAGGCTATCTACAGGAGTAATAGCTTTGCTTATAATTTGAATTATCTGTTCTGAGCATGTAAAGAAAACGTTAGAGCTTGACTGAAGTGAGCTGCTTTTTATATTTGACAGGAATTCTCTTTGGGGCTTCATAAGAGCTTAACTCTAGCTTAATTCTTATTATAGGTTTGAACACAGGCTGTTAGGTGTAATAATTTACAGTTGCTTCAAGAGAAAGTGGAGACTTCCCTGGGAGACCACTTCTGACCAGATGCCTTTTTGGTGGGCAGGTTATTTGGCTGTGCAGGCTGCCCAGCTATGGGTCTGCATGAAGCCTTGTGGGCAGGTGAGCTGCCCAGCTCTGCACCAGTTCCCTGGCTGCACATGCCATCACAGGGTGGAAATAAGGAGCACATTTTGGTTTGGAAATGCTAATTGTCCCCACAGCAGTGATGTTAGCACCTCAGTTCCACAGTCAAATTATGCTTTCAGTGAGGAAATGTCATCAGTTTTGAAAGAAGCTGAAGAGATCAGCTAGGCCTTACCTAGAGAAGCAAATAGAAATTTTCAGTTTGTTGAACCAGGGGTCTAGATAAATTCAATTCAGGCTTTTGGTGAAATAAAATTCATAGTTTAAGAGGCAGAATAAAATTAATCCTATGAAGAAAATGATGGAAATGAAATTGGTTAAAAATCTTTGTTCAGTCATAAGATGCTAAAATAAGACTGCCTGACAGCCCAGTATTTGAGTCCATTTAATAGTGACCTTTAAGAGAGTACTAAGTAGGTTAAAACTATTAGAGCTTTATAAAGTTTGATTCATGTCTGAAGGATTTTGTCATCTCTGTCAGAAACAAATTGCTGGCATTGACATGCTTCTTTCAGCACACAGCTGGAAAATCGTAAAAAATGCAATAGAGGACATTGAAGAATCAAGGGAAGACTTTTCCTTCACTTAAACTTGTCTGTGGTCAGTTCACCAAATAGTTGGAGTACAGTGAGACTCACTGTGTAATATCTGATGCAAGGGTAGGAAAACACCAGCTGTAGATGGGTAAATGTGTTTGTTCTGGACTGCACTGTCACTCATCCAAATCAGTTCACCTTATCTTTGCATCTGCATGTCAAGGAAATAACTGCTCATGATATGTCAGAAGTGCTTGGAAGGAAGTTTCAGCTTAAAAATTAGGTTCTTAATTTTAGTAAAGTTCAGATCTAAACACTACTGTTCTGTTTAGATTACCTTCTGAAAAAATATTTATGTGGGAAACAAAAGACTGTGGTTTTTGTTATTGTTGTTGGCTAACACACACAAAAAAAAAGTAAAAAAAGAAAAACTTTCATAGATTTCCCATTATTAGTTCTGGGAAGGCACAATAAAGCCACAGCTGGCAGGCACTTATTTTTTTCTTAGCATTTGATAATAGCATTAATTGGTAAGTGGAAAGCTTACAACCCTTTTTCTGCTGCATGTTGCCCTCTTATCATTATGAATATACATTAAAATCCAAGTTAATTGGAATTAATAATGAAGAAATATATTTGCATCATCAATAATCAAGGCTTTTTTTTTTTTTTTTTTGTCAACATGAGTGACTGTTCAGGGTGATGGGGTAAGTTCTAATGGAGCAGTTTAATATATACACCTAGTACCTGTGACTCCTTTTTTTTTAATGACAACACTCCTTTAACAGCATTTCAGCAAGCATGGACTGGGGAGGATGGGGTGGGAGAAGAATGTCTGTCTTACTGGTTTACTATAAAGCTGAAGTTAGCAGTGCTGTGAGTGATGAACAGCAGTTCCAGTGGAGTTGTCTACAGTATTTCAAGCCCATTACTCCATCCCCATTAGAGACATTTATCATTTAGTCACTATGCTTATGCAACAGTATTCTAATGCTGCAAAAAATACTTCGCCAGCTCTATATTAGGGATGGGTGAATTCATTCTGATAAAATGAGAACTGTTCTTAATTTTTCCCAGACCTGTAACTGAACCAAAACCTAATGTTCATCCATCATTATTTCAGACCTGAGAGCTTGTGCTTTGCAAGCAGGGCCCCAGTATATCAGCTCAGCAAGGTCCCTGATGCAGTGGTGGTGGGCATGGTATAAGAACCTGTCCAGAATGGAACAGATTATTTGGGAATTTCTCCATCCCTTTCCATCTGCAAACTTCTCTCTTAGGCTTCTTGCCAGTGGTGAAGCCATGGTGAGGATGTAATCTGCTGGCAGGCCAAAAGAAGCACAGTGTCAGCAATATGGATTGATATGTATATCTAGGAGTAGCTGGATCTGAAATGAAATACAACATAAACTTATACTCAGATTAATTCTGGGAAATGCTAACCAGTAAAATACTGCACAGGGTTTTTGTTGGTTTTTTTTTTTTTTTTTTTTTTAAACATTTCATTACTTATGATCCATTATAATATACATGGCATTTATGAGCAGCTTTCAGCAGGTTTCTCTTGTGCAGGTACAGAAGAAAATGTATCTGTAATTATAGAAAAATTAATGTCTTTCGATGCATCTGCAAGTTACATTGCATCTTATTGACTTATCACCCCTACCTAAGTACAGATTTGTACACACTAAGAATGTATTTCATAATTGAACACTTTTCCTAAATTGACCAGGTTAGAGAACAGAACTTCCCTAGTATATGATAGAAGGTAAAGGAAGAAATATGTGTTACAGCAACGGCATGGAACATAATAAAATTTTAAGTCCTTAAAAATCTTGTTGATTTCCATGTTGTTTCTTTTCCAAAACTGACTAAACAATAAGCAAAAAAACAGTCTCAGTAATTGAAACTAAAGTGTTTAAACAAACTGTGGCATTTCAGCACTTTCCCTCCAAAAAATCTTAAGTAATAAGCCTTCATCCTTCACTGAATTAATGTATTTCTGCCTGTTAATATTCAAGGACTGTTCACAATTTACATGTAATCTGCTGCAGCTAAGGAGCAAAAAATGTTACAAGAAGTTTTGAAGAGTTAAAGCAAGGATTCATGTAAGGACAGTTTATTGGAGTGTTATTGATGACCATGGTCATAGATTCAGTACTGTGGGTTTTCAGGGTGACCATGGCCATGGGATTATCTCAGAATTCTGTCTGAGACCTCTTGAAATCTCTTTAAGACTTTTTGTTAGTGTTTTAAATGACAAAAAAGAGTTTTTATTACAATCAAAAAGGCACTGAAGCTGTTCCCTCCTGCACCATGGGAATGTTGGAAAGAACTCTGCAATGGGCAACAATTTGCTTTTTTGTGATGAGGAATATTTGATCCAGCTTCTCATAGCCAGTCTGGTGGCATTACTGGACAAATAGATGTGATCTTTGACAAACCTTCATATCTTTCAGTTATCTGCTCCTGGCTTTGCAGGTTTTTGGATATTTTCTTCATAATAGTCACTACAGCTGTGCCAACAGTGCTATTCCAGTTAGCTGAATGCTGTCCTGAATGTTGTCTAACATGACCATGTTGGAAAAGAACAGTTTAGGAGTACTGCAGGTGTAGAGTCCAGGAATAGCCATCTATTTTAGCTTGAGATCGTTTCAGGGTTACAGTAAGTGTATATGTAGATAGATATTAAAGGAGAATTTGGGATATCTTCTGGGGAATAGTCTTACATGCTGTGTCAAAGTATTAGCGAGACTTGAGGATTTGTTCAATACTCTCTTAGCTTGTTTTTTAATCAGTGCCACAGAGATAGAGATTTCTGTATGTCATCAGGAGTCCTGTTAGGGCTCTTCCTGATTTACAAACTAAATGAGTAGAATTCATTTATTCATTAGGGAATCTCTGGAGGACAGGATGATGTCAGAAAAAGCCCAAAAGACCAAAAAAACCTCTGGTGATCATTAGCAGTATTTAACCATACAGGACGATGCTGGGTCTCTCTGATCTTATTTCTTGGATCATGTGTTGTGTAACTCTTTATTTTTTACTGTTTCAGACAAAAGGTGATATGGCAGATATGTCATACAAGATCACATCACGATGTGGTATGCTGAATGTACTTATGAAGTTATATTCAAGTTTGCAGATCTGAGAACTGTGTGTTTAATTAGCTCAAGCAGACTGGTGGTGGCAAGAAATAAGTTTTGTATTATTTCAGTACTTGTTTCCAGCTTTACCGTGAAGCAACATATTTGGTACATAGACTATTGAGTCAGCAAGGAACACAACAGGTATCATAGTTGTTGGCTAAAATTTACAAAAAATAAATTGGATTCTGGAAAGTGTAGTGCGCCCTACTCCATTAATAAATTGTTAAACTGAAAGCTCAGATGTGCTTTCAGTAACTGCTGACATTTTATCTGAAATAAGGATGAGAAATTTCACTTACTACAAAGCAAAGCATTAAAAAGGTTCCTTATCTATGGGACCAGAATAGGGATATTAGTAACACTGTCTGCTTCTTTTTAAAACCCTATTAGTGTCAGGTAATATGTTTCTTCAATGGCGCTTGACATTCACTTGGCTAAAAAAACCCTGAAAATGATCTTTCCAAGGGAATATTTCAAGTAATACACTAATGGCTAGCTAAATAAAATATAATCTTTGATATCAGTAGAACATACACTAACTTTGTTCATAAAACTGGCATCACAGGCATTAACAATGTAATTTGTTATTTCTTTTTCTCTACATGTGTTTCTGTTTTGGTCTATGTGTATACATGTATATACCTACTAACCAAATAGGCAGCCTGTGCTATTTCTTTGGATTCAATAAGATGCAAAGCTAGAGGGTGGGACTATTGTAATGGTCAAACCCTAGTATTTATTTTTCTCAGTGTATATAATGCAAGTTAAGAGATGGAGATCCCAAACTGCTGTGTTAGTACTGATCAACCTTTTTCATGACACAGTGCTTTACTTTACATTAATATTTCAAGACTGTAAGACACCTATAATTGTCAATCTGTGCCTCACAGGTTATGCCTCCAGATATAAACGGCCCGAGACTGGATTGTGTGAACAGCATAGCTGGAATGCTTGTGGAAATATTTATGTTTTTAAAGGACAGGAAAATATCACAGACTGCAGTACTGTGACTGGAAGCATGAAGATGGAAAACACCATACCACATGCAATAAGCATCATGTGATAGCCTATATCTCTATCTGCGAAGTGAAGCAGGAGCAGCACGTGAACTTAAGCACTGGACTACTGCTTGCCCATACTGGTTATCTGCTAGCATGTTTGTAGGCATGGCAGCAGTTTAGTGTTCTCCTAGACTTTATCTGCGCACAGTTTGGAGGATAGCATGTAATGTGGAATATGTCCCAAAGGCAGCATGGATCGGACTGTTTTTGTGTCACTTCATTCTATACATCCCTCCGTCAGTATCTATGCAGGCTGTGTGTGTGTTCAAACTCCATGCCTTCTTACAACATGTCTTGGCATGTAACATTTCCTTCACTTTGTGCCATGAAACCATCTCACTGTGATGGGCTATAAGATGGTCCTTGCTTTGTTTTAGACTCTTAAACAGGAATGTACAACACACAGTAACTATGTCCGAAACGCACCTGAAGTCTCAAGAAGTCTTTGGACTAAGCATGATGTGATATAGATGACACTTGTGTGTGCCCTTTGGCCTCAGGGCCAGAAAAATGTCTTTGGCACACATTTATATTGCAGGGCCAATATAGATGTATCCAACAAGAACAGACAGAAAACAACTCAAAAGCAGAATGTAACAAATGTTAGAGACATAGAACTGAAGCCCACTGTGTTAGAGACTTTCTGAAAATGTCACCACTTGTTTTGGTATTTGAATGTAAGTAGACAGTCACTGCAGCTCTTGGTTTGATCAGTTCTGAGCTGCTTTTCAGAGCTATCTGTTAATTTTCTAAAGTGAAGCTTAAAGAAAAAGAAATTAAATACTTGGGTGAGTGTAAAAAGAAACATCCCCTAAAATCTGAATGTTCATTAATGAAATGATTGATTCTGATCAATGGTGGCACAAGGTTTCTATTGAAACGTCCTCCTGGCACTCGGCAGTGAATTCCAGACAAATGTGAGAGAAATGGTCCCAGGTGATGGATCACTTGCTGAGTGGCTCAGAGCAACTTTCCCCTGCATTCATTCTCTGGATAAATCTTCTTTTTGAGAGTGCTTCTGAGGTCAAAAGTCTTTCTGGCCATGAAGGCTGTGAAAAAGAGGAAGGCTTTCACCAAAGCGCTGTTTGTCACCAAGCTCCCAGGGTTTTGAAGCTTTTCATTGTTTCATGCCTAGTTCTGATGAGCTGGTTTGACAGCTGCAGTTTTAGAAACATCTACCAAATAAAAGAGAACAAAAAAGAATGAAAGAGTTGGGAAAAATTTTCCCTGAGAACATATGGGTCAGGAAACTAGTGTAAAAACTGCTGATCTGTTGATTGGCTAGAGAACAAAAAAATCGATGTTTTTAGATGATTAAAAGCTAGATTCTGATTTGCTCATCCATTCTGGGTGGTAACTCACTGTCAAAATTCTCCTATTCATTTCAGTAAAGCTATGGGAGAGCTTATGCACTGTAAGCAAGCAAGACAGAACCTCATGCTGGTTCACATGCTGCAGTTAACCATGTCTGATAAACCTTTATCTCTGGAACATGACTGTGTGCCACGCTCTCACATTCTCTATATGAAATGTGATGGTGCTAAATATTGACACATACTTCAGACTTGCTGTGGAAAAATCATCCCATTTTACGTGGTAGGTCTTTTTCATAGCTTCTTTTGCCCTCAGCAGAGGTTTGTGGCTTCTCACCTGCGGTCAGTGCAGTATCTAACACTGGCAGTGCGATCTGAGTTTAAAGTCAGTGTACCATCTAATGGAGGATCCCTTGTGAGAAATTCTGTAGCCAGCATAATGCTTGGATACTCTTCTGTTTCTTGCCTCCACGGCTATAGCTGGTATGTCCAGTGCATGTTGTCCTTCTATCATGTCAGCCTCTGGATGCATTTTCAGTTCTCTAGCCATTATGCATCTGGCATAAATGAAAGCAAGCCTGTACCCTTGTTAATACATCAGGCTTTAACACTGCATCTGTTTCTTTACTTGCCACTTCCTGACCTTCGGTTAAACAGTAACAGAGAGTCTAGCTCTCTTGTAAAAGACTACCAGGCCCACAATCCCAGTAATCTGTGCAGGAGGAAAATGCTACACTGAAAGCTCCTTTTATATGCTCCCATGCGTCCATACATAACTACAGTCTGTGCAAATAAAGTGTTCTCTATATGGTTCTTTACTGATTTTAAAAAGCAGATCACTCATTTTGGTTTTTGTCAGGTTCTTAGTTTAAGTACATGGTCATTACTATTTTGAGTCCAAGCAGAAAAGATTCATTCTTCCCCTTCAGGCTTGGCATCCAAAAATATAGCACTTTACACAGCAAGTCATGCTCACAGCTTCTTTTGTCCTCAGTATGTCTCTGAAGTGCAAATTAGAGGGATGTGTATATAATTGATAATGAATTTTGAAGACATTGATACACTTGGTGTCACCTGCGTCTGTGACAATAGTAATACAGCATCCTTTCCCTTGCCACACACAGACGTTTTTTTCTTACATAGCTATTTGTAATCATGGTTTTCTTGTTTCAGTCACCTGAAGCCAGAGACATGAAGTTGCCTGTCTGATTCCAAGACAAGTTAAATAAATGTCATATATCATACAGGCTCCCCTTTGTTATCAGTGCTCTGTGGTTGGTTCTAATTAGAACAGTGAATTACTTAAGAAAGCAGGAGTGAGGTGGTTCCCAGAAATGTAATTATCTACCTACTTCATGATGCTCTAAAAACTCCTGTGGCTAGGGATCTCCCAGACCGACCGACCTTCCTTCCCTCCTTCCTTCCCTCCTTCCTTCCTTCCTTCCTTCCTTCCTTCCTTCCTTCCTTCCTTCCTTCCTTCCTTCCTTCCTTCCTTCCTCCCTTCCTTCCTTCCTGTCTTCCTTCTCTCCCTCACTAGTATTTACAGAATCAAAATTTTCATGATCATTTAAGCTCTGTGTAAAAGCTGTTAGGGAGCAATTTCAGTGCTGCCTCATTCTGAGAATGAGCAACACACTGAACCTTTTGAATTCCCACTCACATGATTAGCACTGATCAAAGTTCCCAGCATATCTGTGAGATGGAGAAATACAATTATTTCCTTTTATACAGAAATTATATTTAGAAATAATGTCACTTTATTGAGATATAATGTCACTTTGCAATTCCATTAATTTAAGATAATACAACAAAAAGCCAGCAAAGAAAGTGATGCACAGGTATTTATGTGTTTATATTGATGGACAAGACAGATACACTCTGCCCACACTTTCGGCTTTGCTTGTGATTTGTAGGTGTAGGTACAATCCAAACTAGCATAACCTGCCTTTAACAATGCTTATCACCTGGGCACAAATCAGAAAAGCCAAGTCAGCTGGGCTCTGGTTAGAGTGACCTCATCTGAAACTGCCAGTGTAAAAAAGTGTCCTGTGATACCTAGAGTCTATGCTGTGTCTTCCAACTACAAAGGTTTGTATACTTGCTTTTTCTTAAGGTGTTCAATAGGAATTGATATCAGTGTCCTCAGAAATGTTATCTGAAGTTTTTCCAATTTACATCATAAGTGTAGCTTACTGAGAAATATAACTGAAAAAAACATCAATGCTCTTCCATCTACACTATGCTACTGCTGGTCATATTTTATAAGGAATTCTGTGGTTTGTATTCTTAATTCTCTAAAGAGAAGGTGATGTTGATGTATCACCTATAGCATATGTTTGCGTCATCTTATATACAGCATTGATTAGTTGCAACAGAGCAACTCACCTAACTTATTCTGCTCTGCTTAATTATGCTTTTAAGACTACCTAGTATAATACCAGTTGTCTTGCCTTCTATCTCATTAACCTTTGAAAATGCTTACTTGAGTAGAGGAAACATTCAAGCTCTGACAGCTCTACCTAGAAGCTGAAGCTATAGTATAGCAATACATCACTCTCCCACAGCTCTTGCAGCCCTATTGTTTTTCCCTTGAAATTGAAATAGGTCTTCCTTTCAAAATCTTCTTTAGGTACTGGAAAGAATCCATCAGTATAATGCTGATAGGCTATACTCTGTCTGTGTAACACATCAGGTCATCCATCAGCACAGCCATTATTATGCCAGGTGCTTCAAAGCTTGGGAAGCTACTGGCTCTCAAAACCCATTGTATTGCAAGCTGCTCTTAATGCATAGAGACGGTCTTCCCTATACATATCAGTGGGAACTTGTTAAAAGCAAAAGGCTGCTACTAGAGGATGAATCTCAAAAGGTTTGGTTCAGGCAGCACAAAAAAGTTTTTCAGCAACTTCTTTGTTATGAAAATCGGCTAGGAAATCTCATGAGAATAGGTCTCCACCTTATGAAAACTGCAGTATTGTCCCAGTTTTGGCCAAACTGAAAAAAACAGTAGAATGATCTTTTCTTAAAATACTTCAATAAATCAATGACTGAATCCTATCAAAACCATTGAGACTAAGAAGTCTGTGAAAACTCAAAATGCTAAACAGGGAAAGAAAATGTTTGAAAATGGATAACATCACTCTGGAGCTGACTTCACAAGCCTGGAAAAATCCCCTATAGGCCTATCTTCAAGAAGGTTAGAACCATATGTTTCTGTGCATTCACTCTTTATCTTTTCAGCTAAACCAGAAAAGAAAGAGAAAAAATAATAAAGCCCTCCAGCTCTGTTATAGCTTTTATCATTTCAGATCTTTCCCTTAATAATTCAAAGTAAACTAATTACCTAATTAAGTTAACAGGTGTCAGTCATTCAAACATAAAGAGCTACTAGATAGACCTGAACTGGGGAATTCTTTTCCTTAAGTGTCTGCACTTAAAATTTGAAACATAATGACATTAAAACAACTGATTGAGTTCTTTTAAAGACATTGCAGCTTAGATCCATACTGGAGGCATTCACCTGTGAGGCAATTAGGCTTTTACCTCCCATTACAATACTTTGGCAAGCTTCCTGATGAATCCTTTATGTGCGGCCCCTCATGTCTAGAAGCCTAAAGTAAAGAGTTGTATGTTTGAAAGGAGGATGAGGAACTGCTTGTTAAAGGAGGGAGAGAACACTGGCCTCGCTGTGAGTCTAATTGTGTTGGTAATTATCATGAGTCCATTATCTTCCTCAAAAGTACTGTGTTATGCTACGATAACAGTCAACAGTATTGTTGGGGCCATTGTGCATAGGGCCAAGTGATGTAAAATTATTGGATGCTCTAAAAATATGCATTAGCTATTTTTAATAAAAATTTAAGATGGTCTTATCTTCTCTGTAATATGTTTTGTGAATCTCACTTTTCTCCTCCCTGCTCCCCCAAATAAATGAAAGTGGCTGCTTGTGAGAGCTCTTCAGTTCCGTAATTTCTTGAAACGTATAAAAACATTGTGTCTCAGCAATAAGCAGAAAGTCATTAGAAATGATAAAAAAATGTCTGGGACCCACAAATACAAATACAACTTATTCTGCAAGATAAAGGAGGAAAACATTTTGCAAATGTCAATACTGACTTGAGACCTCCCTTTCTAGTCAAAATAAAAGGTTGTGAAAGTTTACAGTTTCAAGGAAAAGAAAATCAGGAAAATCAAGCATGCTTGCTTGTTTGTGGTGCTCAGAGGAAAACCAGTTTTTCTGACAAAGGCATACCTTAATTATCACAGCCAACAGAAATATTGCTTGTATGACCTCTATTTAATTTTTCCAGTCTGCCACATACAAGCACCGAACCCATATATTAATATTCTCCTTGAGGTATGCAGAAACATGTCTGTGTGTATGAATATTGTTTCTGTTGCCTTGATTTCTTACTGCCGTATTGTGTCCAGTGGCACAAGCAATATCTGTATGTGCTGTGGTGGTGAAAGACCATGATCAAAACCCAGCTTATGATATTTCATAGGGATTTGATCCAGCATGACATTACAACAAGCTAGAGAAGAAGGTGTGTTAAAGTGTGTGTGTGTGTGTCTTGACTGGGATTTGGGAATTTGGGAGACCTGTTTCTTTATGACTGCCTGTGAGACAGTGCTGTGGATGAGTGGTGCAGAAACAGGACTTAAACCACAATGTGGGCATGTGATCCAGAGCAGGGAGCTGAGTTCTGCTGAGTCATCTTCTGATGGTGTGCATATGCCTAAAGTTTATCAACTGAAGAGTTCCCAGACTTGCTAAAAAGTTGCATTAATTCTGTTACTCTGCACACCTTTGAAATATATAATAAATGGAAGTGAATATGAAGTACCTGGGTTCAAATAACTGCTAGACAAATTAATGGGACATACGCTCATCAGAACAATTAAACACAAAGATGTCAACTCCTACTTTAAGTCTTTGAACGCCTTGCTACTGGATGTTGTAAAACTAACCTGAGAACACATCGACTCACATTTACCCTCTTCAGTTCTTTCTCAGGCTCTATTGGCTGGTGGTGGTGACATTATTGTGCTAGATGAACCTGCAGGCTGAGCTGAGATGGCCATTTTTATCTTCTTATGTTAGCATATCTTGGTGTTTGGTATTATTTTTTGCAGTGTGTTTATGTTGAAGCAATGTGCAATAATAAAGTCATAGCTAGAAGAAAAATAGACAGGATTGAACAGAACTAAAATCATCCTTCCTTCTTCAAATCTGTAATGACGAAATTTACTGGTAGTCCAAAAGATACTTGGAAAATTGAATGAAAATTAAGATTTTTTTTTTTTCCTCGCCCTCTCCTTTAAACTTTTAAAGCCCAAGTTTAAAAAGAAATAAAAAAATATGTCTTGGCAATATGCAGGTGTCAGGCAGAACATGGTTCATTCATGTTAGTAAAAGCATTCAGCATGCAGAGTGCTTGAGTGCATGGAAAGAGCTTGGTTACAGCGATTGGATGGATGGAATAAAGAGTAAAGAGAAAACAGGTGCTGTTTGATGTTGTTTGAGGTGGACACCTATAGATAAACTTCCCCAAAACTCTGCCAGCCAAAGAACTGCTTTAATAGATGAGTCATTATGCTAGTTGTCTGTCTATTTATTTATTTATTTATTTTTAAGGAAGACTGAAATGCGTACCAACCAAGCAGTCGTATAACTAGAAATGTACCTTCTTTTGAAAAATAAAACTGTTTCTCTGGCAGGAAAATCTTGTTTAAAGTTAGCAAAACTATCAAAGGACATACAGAATGAAGAGTTTGGGACAACATGCCAACATGCCCCTGTGTTATACGAACCACGTCGTTCAGCAAAGTGACGTGGTACTACCCAATTTTTGCCAGAGCACAGGTAGGAGAGCAAGTGTTTAAGGTTGATTTAGCCTCTGGGAATTTAAGCCCACAGCTCAGGCTGAGAGGGCTTGAAACTGGCACTATCACTGGGACTGTGGAGCAGAGATGACAAGGTTGAAGAAGAGAGATGGTAATATTTCCCCAAACAAAATGGCCCTTAGCCTGGTGCTAAGAGACCTCTATTGGCACTGCAGGAACTGGGTCAATGGCATGACCCTGATGGCAATGGCAAAGACAAACAAAAAAAAGGCTCCTATTTTAAATCAGACTGTAGCGTAAGGACTGTAGTAGCTGGACTCTGCAGTGTCAACAGAAAGGTATGTGGCGTACCCACTCATACAGGAAGTTCTTGTTTGCTTCTGGAAGTCTCTATGGCTTGGGTGTGCAGCTGAACTACCAGATTTTTTCTGCAGAGACAGGACACAGTATACGGCCTTTCTCCAGCGATGAAAACCACATATGTAATTCAGGTTCTGGCTCTGAGTTATTCTTGCAGATAACAATTTTACCGTTTGTATGGAATGACTTGATTGATGAAGGCCTCTTAAAGATAGAGTTCCTAATTGTCTGCTAATATGTATTTTTACAGAGAGCCTAATTATACACTAGTATGCAGGCACCATTTAGGTTAATACTTAGCATACCGTGTGCTACTTATTTATTAATTTATTTTACCTAAATCTTTGAACAGGATATCTATAATTCCTGGAAGGATCTTCACTCACTACTTACTCTCCAATCTATAGATATACTCCATATATGTACAGAGTAGCAACAGTAACAGTCTTGAATGTTTCCTATTTTTTTTTTTTTTTTTGTCTTTGAAGAAATACATAACTGTTTTCCTCAAAGAATTAATTTTAACCTCGAAAAAGAAGAATCACCTCTTGGCCTGAAAATGTAACAAGCTAAACCCATTTTTTTTTTAATGTTTGTATGCAATAGGATCCTATTAGCTAAGAAGTGAACTATTTCAAGTACAATAATGAGTGGAAAAATATTTAACTGGATTTAGCATCTTGAAATACAACTAACTTCGCCTGAGCAAAATAAATGCAGTTGTCATGTAAGTGCTGCAAACACCATGCATTTTTTAACAGAACAAAACTAGAAATGCAGATTCAGTTTGCAGTATATTTATCGTGGATGTCAGTTTTTCATCTTTGGTATGCAGTTTAAACTGCATTTCACTGTAAAATGTCACTATCCTGGCTGCTCTGGGAATCCAGCAATATCATGAAGGTAGTAAATATGAATCAAAAGAGAATCCAGCATAGGTACTATATCATCAGAAGCAAAAGGTGGTATGGTTTGATTGGCTGAAATGTGGCTTTCTTATGTAAGGCTACAAATTTATTTGGATCTGTAATTTTTTTTCTCTTCTGAAAATGAAGAAAAAGAATATAGAAGAAGTGTCTGAAATTTCTCTGGAAATGAAATGCTTAATGTATCATTTGTAGTTGACCAAATCAGTTAAAAATGTAATTTGGAAGTAAAAACTGAATTTTCCTATTAAAAATGACATTTTGTTTTCAGAACTGTATTTGTCAGAATTGGCATATCACATTGAAATATTTGACTTATGAAAAATCTGTAATTTTTTGATGGACAATAATCTATTGAAGAATTTTTAACCAGATGTAACTGAAAGTATTACTTCAGAAGAAAATGTTGTCCCTGTCATTAGAAACACCATGATATTAATGCACTCTCTAAAAGCACTTGTACCTGATAAAACTCTTTTGAAATCAATGGCAAAATTCTCATTTACTTTAGTGGGTGAGGATGTAAATCACTAGATTACTTAAAAAGCTACATTTCCTTAGTTCTTGAGTGTTTAAGTGTCTCCTCACAAAAGGTGCACTGCTGGAATCTGGTCAGTGGTTACAGTCTTTTTTTTTTTTTTTTCTTTCTTTCTTTTTCTCATTAAGGTAGTATGTTAAAAAAAACCTGACCCAAATGCATCTTCCAGATCTGCTGGAAAAAGGCAATAAGGGTAGAGGGACCAAGAGATTAGACATCCATCAGCCCCTGTCTCTCATTCCCAAATTTAATATTGATTCTGCTCTTGTTACTGCACAAGGTTGCTGCTTGTCTTTGGGTTGTGAGCTACCTACACCAAATTCAGGACACTTATTTAAAAGTACTTGTTGAAGGTTAGCCTTTGTCAGATGAACTGGGGTGGTTGTGTTGCGTGACTCTGCTGGGAAGTATGGTCTCAGCTCCTGCCTCTGCCACTGACCATCAGACCTCATGTCTACACCAGTTTTAATGAGGTAAAACCCCACACCTTGTGCACTGGAATTTATGGAAATATAACAAGTTAGCAGTGTGATCCATGTGGAATACCTTCTTTTCACTCTGCCTCAAGACACCAGTGGTCATTGCTAGATTGTTTCTCAAGGCTGAATTTTTCCAGCTTTACCTCTGTTTTCACAGTAGTTACTGCAACAGTGCTAACATGAAACCTCTGAATTCAGGGCTGAATTTGCAGATCAGCTGGTGAAAGAAATGTCTTGAGCCTGAAAAATTAGTGATTTTGTAGGCTGTATTATTTTGAAGGATGCTTGAAAGAACTATATATTTTTACTTCCTTTTCTAACCTTTAGAGAGGCAAAGTTTAAGGTCATGCTAAAAATCTCACAAGCCTATGGGAAAAGGTAGCAGAGATCTGTGTTGTCTCACTCATTAACAACAAACATAACAGTAATTTGCACTCAGAGATGCTAGAGCTGAGTGGTTTAAAATACGAATGAGACTAATGGGTTGCAGCTAATAAATGGGGCTGATATGAAAGAACTCCTCAGTGCATTTCAGCACAGCTTTGTGCCAGTGCAGGGCTCACAGCAAACCGCCTAACACCCACACTGCTGCTGGAGCCCCAAAGCACTACCAGCCCCCAGTGTCCCTAACCAGTGCCCCTGAGCTTGACCCCATAGCCCAGGACGCCATGTCAGCCCCCCAGGGCTGTCAGTCCCTGGCCCAGACATACAGGGCTAGTCTCCAGCTTCCTACAGGCCTGCTCTACCAGGCCATGGGTCCCATGGAGCCAGGCCCATGTCTTGGTCCAGCCTTGGCCTGTCCTTGTCCCCATGGAGGTGCCTGTGTCTGTGCTCCCTGGCTGCCCTGCTCCTGGCTGCAATGGTGGGATGACCCCGGCTACCAGACCCTGCTCTGCCGGACCCCCATGAGGACCCCATGGTGCCCTGACAGCTTCCTGTCATCTCAGATCTTTGGAAACCTTAAATGATGCGATTTTTTCCTGAACTGCTTTAAACTCCTTTTCCAAACATCCTGGCTTTTCGAAGGTTTTTTTTGTGAACAGCAGCACTGAAAGCACAGATAATTCCGTTATCCAAAAGAAAACAGGACTGATATGAGACTGAATCCTCCTTTGTGCATTAACTTGTGTTAGAGCTATGTTATTATTACGTGACAGAGATACGATCTAATGGATTGGGGCATTCATTGGATACTAGGGGATGCAGCTGCCATTTTTGACTGCCTGGCTGAAATGGCTGCTGGCAGACACCTCACTTCCTTGCAGCTTAGTTCTCTCTCCTGTAACAACAAGGATATTATTTCCATGCACCTCTTTCTACCTTCCTGAGTTCTGTGGATGTAAAACATTAAACTTGTGAAACAAAGCAGGTATGTATTAAGAACAGTGCAAGTTCTCTGTAAACCACTGAAATAGATCAGTAACTATCCTGCACCTTTAGACCAAAGTAGCTCACAAAGCAAAGAAAATCCTTAATTAACAGATAGAACTGAGACACAGTCATGAAATACCATTTCTCATTCTACACTAAGTAGGCAATAAAACCAAGAATATCACCTGTATTTTCTAAGTTCTGGACTAGTCCTTTCCATCAACAGTTCTTTAAGCTGCTTCTATCACACGCAATATTCCTCTGCCTTCCACTCACCATGCCACTTGGGAGTCCCAGGTGGGTGGCAAATCATCCTAGAATTCTTTCATTAAGAAAATAGATCTCCCAGCACTTTGTTTTCTCAATTCAGAAGAATAAAGGAATCTTTGCTGTACACTACAGACACACATTGTTCTTCCCAAATTGATCTTTGCTTAAAAAAGCTCTGTCTGTAACTGTGCTGCATTTCACATGCAAATATATTGTATTCCTTTTACTTGTTCATACTTTAATTGGAGAACAGCAGGTGATCAAAATCACAGTAGTAAGAAAGGTGTATTTTTGTCGAACAGATGAGACTGCTATTTAAATCCATACAGGGGTGCTTTTAGCTTTCTCTATTAAACAGACTTGCATCTTGCAAATCTTATTGCTATAAAACCAAAGCAGAGCCTTATCCTCCTTACGAGTTCCCTCAACCACACACATATGAGAAGAAATCTTAGGCCAGTTTCCTGTCTTGTTTCTTCACACTTGGTCTAATTTTTCTTTCTATCAAAGCCATATCACAAGAAGGGATATAAATAAGGGAAAACATCTGTTTTCCTTTCACTAAATAATTATGCTTTTATAATTTATTATCAGTAATGGCACACAATTGTTGTCCAGGTTTAAAGAAACGGATATAAAATGCAATAAAGGTAATTAAGTAACAGATACAAAATGAGTAAGACATTTAAGCATGGAAATGCTTTTTAATAAATAAGAAAACTATATTTACTAGCTGGTTATGTTTTAGACATATATTTGTAACCAGGTAATATCTCCTTCTGAATAGTTGCCTGTGATTTGTCTTTCTGGAGTCCAAATCTTCATCCTTTCTAAGTCTCTATAAGCACAAAACCTGGTGATAAGATCTCTCTCTCTGACAAATCTTCAGCCAGGCTTGCAAAACCACATAGGAATGAATAGAGATGGCAAAAGTAGAGAACACAGTAAAAGATGAGGTTTCCTTTGTGTTCTCTCTCTCTCTCTCTTTTTCTTTTTTTTTTTTTTAAAAAAATTATCATTTTGCTAGGATTTTCCACTCCTTTTCTAAATATATATCCACACATCTATCAAATGTGCGCCTATTACATGACTTTTTAACCTTTAAAATGTATATTAATACCAAAAATTCCTAACAAACTGCCAGAGGCTGTCAGGAAGCAGATGATCCCAGTATTAATTGCTACTAACAAATACCGTAAGTTGTAAGTCCTGCACATGATTGTTTAAATATGAGAAAATTTCCATCTAATACCTTTACAGGCAGAAGTCTGGATAAACATGCATATCTGTCTTGCCTTGTAGGTCAGCTCATTTGTATTCTGACTGAGCAGAAGGGAATGAACATTAGTCATTGCCACAGATATTTTTGCTTTTCCTAAAAATCAGTAATCAGGGAAAGCTCTATCTTCAACCGTTCTAGGTAAACTTTAGCCCTGAACAAGGATTATATTTATGTCAGCATTGCCCGGATACTTTATTAGCACGATTAAATCAATATGATAGGTTTCCTGAAGTACTATGAAACACAACTACTTACAGCTAAAGCATGTTTAGGGTTACTTGGTTTAGATCATTTGTGAAACAGATTACAGAGAGAACTAGTTTTTATAGTGTAAGCTTGAATTAGTAAGCAAGGATGTTTTCTTTACCTCTTAAGTATTTTCTGGGAAAATCTTGTACACATCATTGCTCTGAAGCATAGATTTAAACAAATACCATTCAGAGCAGTTTTGGTTCATTACCCTGTGCTAATTAATGTGTTTTAAGTGTGACTATGTATCATACATTAACATTTGAACATATTATTATTTTTAAATCATATTTGACTGAGAAATAGTCATTTCAAGGACATTGTATTCCTGCAAGTTTTATGAAAATAGAAAATCTGAATGAGGACAAAGAAAGGAGAGCTACAAAGCTTATCTAATACAAGTAGGTAATCTATATAGGAGAGGAACACCAGAAGCCAGACTTCATATATTGTGGATAACTGCTTTAGGGACTACCTACCTTGTCCATGGTTGGGTGGAAGGCTGGATGTGAATTCTTACCTGGTGTGGCCTTTAATATTTATTTATAATTTCTTCTTTGTATTAATGTAAATTCATTTAGTGACATCAAGGGCATCATGGAATATCATTAAGAAGCTGATGCATTTTAAATTCAGTAAATGTTTCCTAATTTTATTTGGCTGTGTCTGAAAAAGAAAAATTGGATCTTATTCCTCCATTTACCTGTTTACATATACCGTTTCTACAGAAGAATTTATATTTCTCAAACATAAAATATGGAGATCTTATTTAATCTTAATCATAATGAATCACAAACTCTTTTAGTTGTTTTTGAAGATATCTCTAGCTGAAAATATCACTTGGAGTAATAGTCTGCCAGGAACCTTATGAAGTTCAACAAGAAGTGCAATGTCCTGCAACTGGGGAGGGGTAACCTCGTGCACCAGTACCTGCTGGGGTCCAACCAGCTGGAAAGGAGCATAGAAGAAAAGGACCTGGGTGTCCTGGGAGACACCAATTTGAAGATGAACCAAAATTGAGCAAGCTTTTTTCAGTTTCATGCCAGCTTTGGTCTCCCATGTTTCATTGGGAAAAGTGTTGCCGGCATATAGAGGGAGGTGAGTGATCCTTCCCCTTTATTCACTGGTGGTGATGCCACAGCCACACAACTTTCTTAACCCTTCACTGGGGACCAATGAGATTTCTTTGGCTCTGTCTTCTTTACTTCCCACCTATCAGGTACTTACACATATTGATAAGATTCCCATGAGTCTCTTCTTCTCCAGGCTGAACAGACACAGTCAGATGGTCCAGTCCCTTCATCGTTTCATTGTCCTTCGCTGGATTTGCACAAGTGTGTCCATGTCTCCATTGTACTGGGGGCCCAGAATAAGACAATTCACACTACAGAACTCCTTCACAAAATATCATGATTACAAACTAAATCCTGGATGTTTTAAATTGCAGATGATAGTTTCAGCCAGTTTATGTATCAATAAAAGATATTGCAACTGTCAGAAACAAAAGATTTCAAAATTATACTGGCATTTCTATTCTTAGAATAATTATCAAAAATCCTTGAGGAAAGAGCATGGACTAAATGAGGTCTTTTTACATCCCTTCTTTTTCTTATATTTTTAAGTAGGAATCAAGATAGCTTTTTTTGTGTGTGGGGGCTTCTTGTTAATTTTGGAAACAGTTGAAAAAAATTTCATCCCTCATTAAAGAATACTGATTATTTTTATGTCTGTAGATATTTTTGTAATTCAGCTTTATTTCATACTTTAATAATGACTAGAGACCAGAAAGTACTAAGGAACAGATATATCAGAGATTATGAATCAAAACACTAGCCTAATCTGTTATAACAAGGAGAGAAATCTAAGTATCTTTCTGGATATTCATACAGTTAGAAAAACAGTTGCAGCAATGTAGAACTTGATTCTGCTGCATTTTTTCCCCACATTTATGTAACAGTTTCCTTCCAGGCTACATAGTTTTTCCCCCCATTTTCCTTACAAATCTTCAGAATTATAATATCAGTGCAGGATGTCCCTGAGATTAAAACTGCATTGAAAGGAGGTATAGCAGAGCACAATCATGTTTTAAATGTTTTATTTATAGTATTTATGTGCTCTACAAAATATTTCCTATGTTGAATATGAACTTAAGTTTGATCTCATTATTCCTGATGAGGTATACCACGAACATTTGTAAAGTATCTGGACAAATGCCATTTGGTCAGAAGTCATGAGATGGCGAATGTACTTAATAGCTTGAATTACAGAAATGGAACTGCATTTAGTACCTGGAACTACAGAAATGGCAAAGCATGCTAAGTTTAACCCATGGAAGTGTAATGGAGTGGTGGGAGCCAGCCGCTCTTTGTCTCCTTCAGTGCTGTTAGCTTTCCTCTCTAAAGAGAGTTGTTTTCACTGGGTGAGTGTTGAATTTAGACTGTGTGGGTTTTGGATTGGGCCATGAAGGAGATAAAGTCAAGGCTTCTGGAGTATGACCGTTATCAGGATGCTTATAAAGACTTCAGTCAGCATAATAATATTGGATTCCACATCATGCAAACAGGACAGGAGGTTTTTTTGAAACCTTAGCCATCTGCACTATCTCACAGGAGTCAGTGGGACTACTCATAACTTGTCTGTAAGTGCAGGTTGCTATCAGTGTGAAGAGAGCACTTCCTTTTTCCTGCTCCAGTATCTCAGATTGTATGAAGCAGTTTCCTGCAGCCAAGGCATGCTAGGGAATTGCTTTGGACACCAAAGCAAAGTCTTACAAAGCCTATTGGAGTCTTACTCTTGCACTTCATCTTCCATGTCTGTTCTACTGAGAGAGGCAGCAAATAGCAGGGGGGTCATTGAGGAAGTGATGCTAAGAATCTACTCCCTGGATAGACAAAGGAAAGGCTTGCCTGTCACCACACAGTTGTTAAGAGTATGAAAGGCATGTTTAGTGTGGTGGAGGAAAGATGGGGAAACATGTTATTCACAGTTTTTATCTTTCATATAAAAAGTGTTTTCCTGTTCTTTCAACTTGGGGTCAAGGACATTTTTCTACCATACCTCACTTTTTTTCCCTGTAAAAAAGGTAAAAGAGAACTTTCATTGTAATCAACATTTTTTTTCTTTACAGATCTCAGTGAGGTATTGTTATCTTGCAGGTGCAGAACTGTGGAGTAGAAGGCCTGGGTGACTTGTTCCTGGCCACCTACTTGTTCACGAAGGAATAAAACCCAACTTTTTTGTGTATTGATGCAGTGTCATGCCATACTTCATTGCTATTGTATCATGCCATACTTCCCTTATTCACTTGACAAGTAGATTCTGACAGAGTTCTTTGAAAATTGACATAATACATTATACAAAATTCAGAAAGTATGAAGTATTTTAGTGTGGGACTGAGGAACATAAGAAACAATATGTTTTCTTTTATTGCTTTCCTCTTGCTACTGAGTTCCTCCATCACCTATCACATATCACATATGACAAGTCATATCTCCCATCCATTCCCATTTACTATCTACATGGTCCACAATAAAACAAAATAGTCAGCAGTGCTTGCAAAGTCATGTTGAAATGGGGGCCTGGGGAGCAGGTTAAGCAGCCCAGGGCATATGTCTTGCTAAATACTATGCTTACTCTGTAACTTCCCCTTAATTTATCTTCCCTAACTTCTTGCACATTCCTCTTTTACACTGTTACTCAATTCCTTAGCATCTAAGTAATTTATAGTAGAGAATAGAACTGTGGATGGAAACAAATCTGCAAATTAGGTGTGACCTAATCCTCTCAACCCTTAATTGCAGGTGAAGGACTGGACAATCTTTTCTGTTCTGTCATCTCTTTCATGCTTACATAGAGAACAGGCTGACAGGAGGTATGTAACATTCCTTTCATTTTTTGTGTGGTTCCTCTAATAAACAGATAAGCAAAATGCATCTTTTGGATTGACATGTGTGAAGCTGAAATTTTGTAAGAAGGGTGGGACCTCTTTATTTCATTTGCATATATTTACCCTTGGAACAGAAGTCATTTATATGGATTTCCAGGAGGACTGTATAGGTTATCCAAAGACCATCTTTCAAAGGCAGCTCTCATAAAATATGCATGCAAAACATGCCTGTGCTGTCACAAGCAGGTAATTTCACATGCAAAAATATGCTGTTGTAGGCTATGAAAAACAAGCTGTCATTCATGCAAGTAGTGGTTTACTTGTGCAGTTAATATTTACAAATTCAGCTAGGAACAGAGACCTGCAGGACACCATCTGGGTCATCAGGTCCAGTTGCCATAAGTGCAGTCAATCGATGTATAGTCCAGATGACTTCATAAAACATCTATTTGGTGCACTCAGCATGCCACAGAACTGGTAACCTCTAAGATAAAATATCAAACGACATAAAAGACTGTGATGGTCCACACAAAAAGAAGAAGGTGAGGTAAAATTTCTCTGTCCACCCAGCACCCTGCCAAAACCCCTGGGAGGTCCCACCACTGTTTCTTTGAGTGGATTACTCAAAGCTCCCCCTCCGTGGGGATTTTTGGTTTGGTTTGTTGTTTTGGTGTAGTTGGGAACTGTCAGTGTTAGGTTAATGGTTGGACTGTATGATCTTCAAGGTCTTTTCCAACCTAGACAATTCTGTGATTGTGAAGGATATCACCAGTGTCCTAGATTCTTCCACTGTGGTTCCGTGAATAAACATATGGTCCTAGAAACCTCACTTTCTAGGGAAAGGCTGTCAGATTTCTTTCCTTGGAGATTCAACATCAGACTAGACAAGACCCTGGTCAGTTTGATCTGGCTGGCCCTGATGTAAGCTGCAGGTTGGACTGGATGACCACAAGAGGCCCCTTCCAACCTAAGCTGCTTTTACTATACTATGGTTCTTTTCTTGTTTTCAACTGCAGAATTTCCATCTGAAGTGCTCCCATGCTTTAATTCACTGTGTGCCAAGAATTATTTCAACTGTTGACATCCTTGCTGAGTTTGGGATTCCTGTTGTCTTTGATTTTTGAGCATTACTCTAAGACCCACAGTTAAGAGTGAAATAAATGAGCACACAACAAGAATAAATGTTAATGTTTTCATTAGGTCATGAAAAAAGGCACTTCTGACTTACTATGTATTAAACACATCAGCCTGGCTCTGGGGTAATGAGAAAAATGCACGGGTGAAAGTCTTGAGGGAAGGATGAGCTCTCTTATGTAGTGTAACACTGTAATACTGTATATTGCTGAAATCTGGGGGAACATCTGTAGGATTTTGAATTTGATGTCTGTTCTGTTTGCTTGAAGGACAGTGTACATGCTCTAGATAGGAAATATAGTTGTGGGGGATCTTGACATCAATTTCAACTTCTCATTGAAATCAGTGGTTAAAGTTTGAATTTAGTAGAGCTGGATTAGGCACTTAGCTGTGGAATTAATTAGGGAAGTTTTCTTGCCCTTGTGTAAGCCTAGAAGAGATCTGGTCAGCTAAACCCAGCACAATGCTCTAAAGAATGATCCCATTCGTCATAAGAGCAGACAGGTCCTCTCCATCAGTGAACATTTGTGCTGATAGTGTAATTCCAACTGAGCTCAGCAGAAAAGCAAGCACCCACATCTAGCTGATTTAATTTGGTAGAGCATAATTAATTAAAGTAGTATCTGTGATCTGTTAATTAAAAGAATGAAATCTGAAATTAGATTTTTGGTAAAACAGAAAATGTGGACTTGGCAAAAGTTTTGAAACTCACATAAGGCTTCTGATAAATTCGCATTGGATATGCAGTTATTTGGGGGGTGGGGAGAGGTTAAAAGAGGGTCTTTTATCTCCCCCACAAAACCATCTGTGAGCCTTTTTTTATCTGACAGGCAGTAGAAGAGGAGGAGATGTGTAGGAAAAATTAAATGTTCACATTGTTCAGGAAGAAGAAAGGCATGTGTCTTAGAAGCTCTCTTATCCAAACTTCTGCTTTCCTAAAAGCCCTATAAGCCGTATTTAGGTTGTGTCCTCTGAAGTGCATCATTTGCCTTAAGGAACTTTTTTTAGCAGAGATCTCAGCGTGTCCAATTACAGTCTGAGGGCCTGAACCAAATATCACTGAATTCAGTATCTCCACATTCCATCTCAGTGATTGTAAATGAGGGGGTGGATGTCTACTCTGCAAAGCCATAAAAATATTCTCCCTTTTCAGGCACATGTAACTAAAAAAATCCCTGATATGTAAACAAGCATTAACAACCTATTGAGAAAATAGTGTTGAAATACAAAGCACCACTCAACATGTTAAATCATGCATTTATCCAGAGAATTTGTCACATCACCCAGTTTAGCTTATAGATACTTTCAGAAGTCCTTTAGATATCTATTTGTTGTGTGTATCTAGCTATTCAGGATCCCAGAACTGGTGATTTTTCGAAGTAAAATCCCATGAGAAGATAAATTCGTGGTAATATGACATGGTAATATGACAATAGATGACCTAAAATTATACATAGTTACATATATGCAATTATTGTGTATATATGTAAGATATAGATACATGTATGTAAGATATATTATTACATGTGAAAGATACAAAGCTGAATATTCTACTCTAGTAAAATTCAGTGTTTTTACATTAGCAACATTCATTATTGTTCCTTAGGCAGGCGGTACAGGAAATGAAAGCAGACAAAAGTGTGGACATTCAGTGTCAGTAGCTATTTAACAAGAATATCTTCAGAAGAATTGTACCACTGACGCTTATAACTTCTTCATATGTCTCTATCAGGTAGCACAAAAGAAAAAGCATATTAAACATTTTTTACAAATGTTTTAAAGGATTTGAAAATATCCTGTTGTCTTTATTTGTCCAAGAAGTTGTCTCTCTTGCAGCCAGTCTGATATTACATCAAGCAGCCTTTGACCCAGCATCCAAATAACTCAGTACTTGAAAAGCAAAACAAGTAAAAAAGAAAACAATTGTCTGTATTCAACACAAATGTGCATACACACAATATATATTTCTTTATCATAGCATGTACTCTCACTGGTCTCATATATAAGACTAATCTATAGTCTCTGTGTGTTTATGTACATGAGTGCAAACAAAACAGACACCCTGTAAGGACAATGTGTCTAAAAGCTGGAAATATTTCTACATACTGTTCCTGTAGAAACCAAAATATTTCCTTCAGGAACTTAGAGTTCAGGGAAATTCAAATAAAGAAACACCTTAGTCTGCCTATAAGCAAATTGATAAGGATGTGGGGTTTGAAGTACAATTTCAACAGCCTATGTGGTAGTCTTTATTTTATATTTTAAGGAAAAAATATTTTTTATCGTATATTGTAGATGTAGAAAAATTTCAGGTTTTGTCTTTGTTTAAAACTGATGACAACAGATCTATAAATTGGCAATTATTGATACCAATAAATAATTGATGGATCCTTGTTAATTAATTGTTAGGAAAAATATTAATCAGGTATTTCCAACCCGAGATGTGGGTCAGAACTACTACTAACAAAGAAATTTTCTTTTAGGTTTTATAGCCTGGGATTGTTCTCCACATATGAAACAAAATTATTTTCCTCAATTAAAAAAAATCACAGTTTTAAATTGATTTCCAGAAATTCAATTTTATGTTTAAGAAAAAACATTATCTCTAATTAAACTAGATGAAAGCTGCTTAGTATTATCCAATTCCTGATTTAAATCCTTGTGTTTTCCACCTACTGTTTGAAGAGTCTCTCTACTTAAAATTTGTTCCTCCAGTCTGAAAATATGTGGCATATGACACAAACCTCTAGTTTATCAACAATCATGGTTTCTAGTGCCTTAATAATCTGCAAAAATTATGTAGTGACACTTCTCATGATGAGACGAATTGCAGTATCTCCTGAGCTGAATGACATCATATTCTGGGGGGAGAGCAGGCCAAACCGTCTGCCTCTTTTACCTGCACCTTGGGCACCAGAAGCACCAGGAGCATGCCTCAGACACAAAGTCAGATGTGACTAGGGATCTGTAGACTTTTAGCTACACCAAAAGTAGCAAATGAAACAGGCCAGGGCCTCTTCTTTGGTCCTCTGGTTAACTGGCATCGTATCCCTATGGCTGAAGTGTCTACCCCATAGCAGGGTGGCCTCACCCTGACTGCCAATAGACCCTTGCATATACTCTTTCCTCATCTGTGCCTGGTCTTTGACAGATGATAGACAAAAACAGTAGAGATGAACACATGTCAGAGCTTGTCTACATTATCCAGTTCTAGTCTAGCAGCATAGGCACAGCCTTTTTTAAACAATGTACTTATTTCTTGTGTTTTTCTGCTTTTATGTATAATTATAAAATAAAATCTCCATCAGAAACGATCACCTCAAAAAGGCCAAATAAGATCTAAAACTCTTCAAAATGATCTCACTTGTTCCACTGCTCATTGAAGGGTGCCACACAATTCACCAGTGTCTGGCCAGTGGTGGTCTGAAGGGAACCAGTGCAAAGAGGTAGATGTGCAGAAGGATCCTTTGCAGGCACAGTGAAGCTGAAGGGATGTTGCCTTTCCTTTCCAGCAGCTTGCAGGCCACAATCTCAGTTGCTCTGCAAGGCCCTCAGCCTCAACTGAAGACATGTGATGATTTTAGCTACTAGTACAGCTGCAACATTTTAAAGAAACTGTTTTTTTCCTATCTCTGCCCTTAAATAGAGGCAAGTGTACAGCCACAAAGGACAGAATCTAATGATACACACTGAAATGCTCATTGCTTACTCAGTGACCTTGTATTATTATATTTTTTTTTGCATTTTCTTTTTCATAACTTGTGAAATCCTTCTGTGTTCTTAATTCCTTCTTAGCCTGGTCAAAGCTAACAAAAATAATAGGTGTTCCAGAAAAATGTATTGGACAGAACTGTATGTGTGGGTAAAGCAGGATGCAGCATGAGGCAAAATTTTCTTTTTCCTCAGAATGACTTTTTTATTTACAGATGTCTTTTATTTATGGAGACCATCATCACCACCATTAAAGAAGAACAAAAATAAATCCTCACCATTCACTGCAACTGGGTGCTAGAGAGTATGTGCTGAAAGTAACACTGTTCTAGAAAGATTAAAGCTGGTTTTGGTTTGGTAAGGGCTTTTCTGTTGAAATGTAATGGGCAACAGATAAAATGAAATAATTAGAGCTGATATACATCACCTCATAGCATATTGAAAGATATTATACAACAAATCCAGACTAGAGGAAGGTCTAGAAACCAAAACTATGATCCAAGTTAGAGGCCTAAAATTTAGCTTTTGAAAGCTTTCTAAAGTGGAAGTTGACTGAAGTAGCCCTGTTTTTGCCCTCAATCCTAGTCCTAATTCTTGGCCTTCCTCTCCCACCGCTCCAGTGGGGCATCACAGCTGTTTATGCACACATGCAATGAAGCAGATCAAGGAACTAGAGGAGGAAAAATAGCCTTGCCTATCCTCTTTTTTTTTTTTTTTTTTTTTTCCCTGGGTGTTACGCCATTTACACTCAAAAATACACCATACTTACATGTTTCTCATCAATGACCTGATAGCAAAGAAAGACTCAGAATACTTTGAAACTTAGAGAGAAGTGGTAGGCCTGCAAATGTGGTTAGAACCAATGCAAAAAAATAATCTGTTTAGCATGCCCTTACATGAAGGCAAGCATAAAGCCGTGGTTTGACCAAATCCAAAGACATTCTGAAATTTTCTGCAGTTATGGGGTATGGCTAGAAACCTGGTTTTATACTTAATTAAAGTTTTCAGGAGCAAAACCCATCTTGCATTAAAAAAATGGAGGCTATATTACACAAGCATCTGTTTTACACAGACATGACTACTTTGACATTAATAAGAGGCCTATTTGTGTCTCTAGTTACTTACTTGCCAGCACATTCCTTTGATTTCTGTGAGATGCTGTTGAAACTGTAGAGGCCTATGGTCAAAAAGAGTAGGTTTTCTTGGTCATGTATTGAGGTTTCCAGATATCTCCTTGAACAAGCCAAGCCCTCCCAAAACAATGGGAATGGGGTTATCCATTGCGATACAGACAGTATAAATAACTATGCAGATCAAGGACTTTGCCAAATTAAAGCCAGGTAAATATGGGATGAGATGGGACCTGTGATGGCTGATGGCTGTCACCTGACTGACACTGTGAGGAAGGATTTTGTCTTAGAGGTCACAAATATAAGGGTCTGCCAACACCTATGCCTCTGCTTTTCATAGAAAAGCTTCTAAAGATGGTAAGTGCAGAAAGATGCTACCTCATTTTGTTCAAACATTGCTCATCTTTGCAGGTATCCATGCAGAAGAGAGTCTAGGTCCAATGTCCAAGTGCATTCCCTGGCAAGTCTTCCTTCATAGGGTTTGCATCATACTCAGGGGTGTGGTATAGAGGTATGAATAGTGCATACAGCCAAACTGTTTCCACCCTTGCATGGAACAATGTGACTCTTCTGAGATGAGCCCATGGTTTGTGCTACACCCCTAAAATGAGTTTAGGCATTGTTGGCTGTTTGTCCTAGCTCAAAACTGTGCAAGAGATCATAGTAACATTAAACAGTATGGATGTCTGGGACCTTGTACTCAATTCTGGACTTGCATACTTTACTATTACAAAGACAGCTGAAGTTGTTATCACTAGGAGAGAGGGAAGAAGCTTGTTTGCAGGGGAATGTGTTCTGTCTTTAATTCTAATGATTCCCGGCTATTTTTATGTACAGTAGTTAGTTTTCAGACTGATGAGAAGGAGTCTCATTTGTGCAGATGGGAAATGCTTATTATGCTAATAGTGTTCTGCATTGTTAGCGGAGATTATTAGACAGAGATGTTAGAAATGCCTCTAGTGGAATTAAGTAGGTGACAAGGTAAAACGAAGAGATAAATGACAACAGTGATTAGGAAATGGATTGTGCTGAATACAACAGTTCAAAGGAAGAGGGAAAAGGAATTATTCTTACAAGGAATTGTTTAATCAGTGATGTATCTATGAAAAAGATACATAGAAGATACTTTACCTAGATGATACCAAACACTGCTTGTGAAATCACATGTGATATTTAAACTGGAGAAAGCTGAGAGAAATGTCAAAATGGTCAGCAAGGAGGAAAACCAGAACACCTGAAAGTAACGAAACCACAGACAGGCTTGTACTTTATAATGAATATATTCTGCTAGATAGCTGTATTATGTATAACCAACCATATATTTTAAGATGCAATTTAGTGAAATGTTCTATTCATCTTCTCTGAACTTGTAATAAATCAAGAAAATCCAACCTTAAAGATAGGCATACAGGCTGCACAGTCACATCAATCTCTGCATTGAAAACCGCTGCACTTTGGCATGTTGATTCTATACCTAGATCCATTGTTCCATCTGGAAGATGAGATTTGTGACTCTAGTCTGAAAAATAGTCATTGAGCTTTGTTTCTGAAGCAACACATGTCAGAAGCCTAACTATGCAGTAAAATTTTACGAAATGCTTGATGGAAATCAATGTTCATTTATAAAATGCTGTTGCAGCATTGTGGTTTGATATGACAGACCTAGTCATGGTGAATAAATGATTCAGGGAATATGTTTTTTTTTTCCTCGTCTGTGAATCAGCACTAAATCAGTCCTGCCAATATATTGGTTATTCTTAATTATTCAATATGGATAAAACCTTTCCCTTTTGTGTCAATTACCATTACATGGCATGTTCAAACATTGATCATTTTGACTGTTCACACTTGCGGTATGTGACAGATCGCTAAAGTTTCTGGAGTCGTTTTGACTCTCTCTTCATATGCCTGAAACTTCCATGAGAGGCAGAAAAATGATGAACAGCAAATAGTTACATTCATTAACTGGTAACAAATGTTCTTGTTTGCATTCAAACTTTCCTGCTTTTGTACCTGGCAGGCAATATAATGATTACTTTTTTCTCCCTGAGACTGAATATATGTTAAGCAGAGAATTCTGATGGGATGAATGCTGTTTCCTTTGGATTAATTCTGTATAATATCTGTGGGTTCCTAGTAGAAATAATCATGAATGCAAAGGCTTATTGACTAGATAACATGACCTGACTGGTCATAAAATGGGTTCCTGAATTTTGCCTGAAATGGGCATATGCAAAGTAGCTGTTTGCTCATTTCCATAACCACTGAAGACCCTCATGCACCAGCTGCCTTTATTTCCTCCTCTTCCAATTGTGTTGATGAACGGCCAGTTTCTCTGACTTTCCTGGACAAACTGGGGAGCTATCTGTCTCCCTAAATGCATGGGTTAGGGATTGGTGTGCCCTCTGTTGTTGCAGTACCTTGAGTGTGTCATAATCTTTAAAGCTGCTGAGAGGGGCAAGTAAAATCATTTGCTCTTATAGAAGGGAAACTGGAGCAAAGAAAGACTCTGTGGCTTGTCTAATGTCATATAGGAAATCTGCAGTCAAACAGGGAACAAAACAATTTTCCAGATTTTGGGCCTTAAACATCCAGAATTTAAACATCCTTTCGTGTTGATAATGAAGGAGATAGTTCAGCTGCAAAGAGCAACAAGAAAGGTCATCTGTCATGAGCAGGTGCCCAGGATACAGAAAGCATCCCTACCTCTTTTTGGTGGTTGCTATGACGGGAAGAAGAGAGGGAAAGGCTGTTTAATTTTTTCTGAAAAACAATTCAGAACAGATTGTAGATGTATGTGATTTTACATGATGGTGCAGATGTAAACTGATGTAAGTAAGGAGGAATCACCTGTGTCCTTGTGGTGGTTTGACCTTGGCTAAATGCCAGGTACCCACCAAGTCGCTCTATCACTTCCCCCCCTTCCCCTTGTTTTCTTTCTCAACAGGGAAAAGAGGGGAAAGAAAATAAGATAGAACAACCATTGTGGGTAAAACAAATGAAGTTTTAATATAAGCAAAGTGAAGCAAAGATTCGCATGCAGAAGAAAAAAAAAAAAAGAAATCAGATTTATTCTCTACTTCCCATAAACAGGCACTGTTGGCCCTTCTCAGGAGCAGGGCTCTGATACACGTAGTGGTTGCCTCGGAGGACCAAGGGTGACACCCCCACCCGCTTCCTCCTTTCTCCCAGCTTTATACTGAGCAAA
>NW_020799097.1:17539333-17710559 GCF_003259725.1 Athene cunicularia
AAAAAAAAAAAAAGGCATCCCTCGATAAATCCCTGTACAATATGAGTCTCAAAACCAACTACTCAGTCTATTGTTTTGTAGATAAGGTAACTAAGAGGTTAGTAAAATGTTGTCCCCATCACTTCTCTTTCTTCTTGGATCTCTCCCTGGTTTCAGTTTCCATAAGGCACAGACAGCAATTCCTTTGGGGAAAATCTGAGTTTGCAAAAATTTGGGGATTCTTATCAGGGAAAACTAACAAAACATTTAGGGATAAGGCAGTATGAATTGAAACTGCAGCATTTAACTGTGGGTAGTTTTTAATTTTGTTATGTTCCACTGGTCTGCCAAGTTGCCTCTTCAAAGTTTTGTTTCAGATATCTTGGAATATCTGGAGATTTGTGGCAAAAAGTTGAACATGAGGAACAGCAGATACTGCAGTAACTAGTCCAGGTACAATGAATTCTTAAACGGATCCAAAGTGAAACATGGTGATTCAGTTCAATAAATTGAATTTAAAAATCTCAGTAATGTTGTTATACTGTATTTTGAATTTTTAAAATTATGTCATTTCTATTCCATTAAAGAGCAATATTTGTAATTTTGTATCCATCACAGGAGGGTAAACATTCTGTGAAAGAGAAGTTCCTATTTCTGTTTATCAGTTGCAGACCTGGCAACAATTATGTGTATTTTGTGACTTTTCGGATTCATTTATTGCATTTAAAAATGAAACAGTCAGCCTGGAAAACTCTACTTAATAGAATAAACCAGCACACATAAAAAGCATCTGAAAATATTCGCCTGAGTTATTGTATTTTTTAATAGATCCTGACATTGGCTGGCAAAGAGTAAATGTACTGTTTACTTGGCTAGCCAAGTGCTTACTTTCCCACTAGATAAATAGTAGATGACACTGCTTCTCTAGAGTGAGCAAAGAGCTAGAATGAAGGCTGAGCTGTCCTGAGAGGGGGACCACAGGATCCCTTAATGAAAGTACAAACCTAATTGCATGTTCTCCTCCCTATGTTCAATCAATGTAAGCACTGGAGAGGTATTGGAACTCCCTCATATTCTATTCTGCTAGTGAGTTCTTTTTTCATTGCCTCCAGAAAACTCAGAGTAACTACATTGCTAATCCAGCTGTCTCAGATAGGACTGTTCGCATAGATGAACAATTCCAGATTGCCATCTGCCAAAAATTGAATGTAGAGCTGCACAAAAACCACTGTTTGTGTCTAGTAAAGCTCTTCAGACATATTTCTGTATTTTTTTTTCTCCCCTTTGGGATAATCAGGGATCTTATAAAGTCTTTTGTGGAGAACAGAAGGGAAAGAAAATGAAGAATGAGGTAAGGGAATTATGTTCAAACCCCTGCTCTGAACAAGCCCATGGTGACTAAAAAACCCATTGATTTTGGTAATAGTGAAAGGTAGTTCATGATCCAGTGTGAACATGTAGCTTTCCTTCTTTATTCTGTGCTAGTTCCCTAGGACTTCAAAGTTTGAATCAAAGTTGGAAAATTTGTTAAAATTTTCTGTGGGTTGTTTTTCTCTTTCTGAAGGTTTATCTCCCCTCCGTGATGATTGGAGCATTGGGTGGGTACCTTCCACCAGTGAAGCTGCTCCTATCTGAGAACAAGCTGGTGAACTCAAAAACTTTCACAGAGCTGAATTTAGACTATGGAGTTCACAAAGGGTTAGGAAACCTATAGAGGTGAACATTTTCAATCTAAGCAACAATATTTATCTCTTCGTATTTTAATTTCATGCAAAATTGCAGAATGCATTCCACAGTATCAGGCTTTTTCTTTCTTAAAACACCTTTGAATCCACACAAATATCAGGAACAATGTATCTAGATTGCTTCTCTTGCATGGAAGAAGGGAAGAAGGTGGCATGACAAAGATTGCAATGTCTAGTTTTAAACATTTAGTAAATTTTTGAGTGTAAACCCAAGAAGGCTATAAGGTAAATTAGTACTTCGTTTTGAAGTAATATGTAATTAACTGCTGCTTCTGTAAGTATAAAAAAACCCAGGTGTATTTTCATAGGTTTTTGTGTTACAAACTCTGAAGAAATTTACCATAATGATCTAGAATAACTTACTTCATAACTTTGGACTTCCCTGAATTAATTCCTATGTGAACTAGAGTATAGCTTGTAGAAAAGAATCTAATTTCAGTTAACAACTTCAGCAATGCTTAAACAACAGGATTGTGACTAAATTGTGCTAAAAAATGAAGGCAAATTCAGTAATGATAAGCTGTGCTACATGTGCTGTCACAAGTGCACCAACCTCTATCCAACTCTTTAAATGCTACTGTAATCAAATAAAATTTTTAAAAGTATATATGAAATATATTTATTCCATATTATCAATCCCCTAGCTTTTTTTTTTTTTTAAATATTTTTAAAACATCAGAACAATTCCTTCCACCCAGATATTAATTTCTGTACTCTAAAACAGTCATGCTCAGATCCAAGAGACTTCCATGACAAGATCATCTTGTAGGGTATATGGTATGACTTCACTGAAAGCAACTTACACATTCAGAACAAAAAAAAAAAAAAAAAAAAAAAAAAAGTTAAAAATTAAAGGCTGTTCATAGATCCCAAGATTTTGATTGCTCTCAGCAAATTAAGTTCCCAGTGTAAGGAAAGATTTATTACTGTTTTCAGTCTGTATATTTAAGGTCAGTCTGGCATGCATGTTTAAAGTAATAAGGTAGACATTAGAAAGTTAACAGTTTAATAACAGGCTGTGTAAGAATGCTAGGGCCCTTAGCGTGATCTGGATGTAATTGACAGCTATTATTCTTCACTTAGGAGCAATGGCCCATCCCAGGACCAATGAACAGACAAATCATATAGTATCACATTCTGTCTTGATTGAACAACATCAGGGGCCCATGGCTAACTGCATGGCCTCTTGTTCAGCTGCAAAAGTGTCGTTTATTTGCTTGAGGAAGTGCACAATTGAATACGGAGGTGAAAGAGAGGCCATTTCTCTTTCTTTTCTTTTTTTTTTTCCTTCCCCCCTCAGCCTCAGAAAGGTCAGGAGCCTGCTTCATCTGTCATGCTTAATCAGCTGATGAAAACTCTGCTGATCCACGAGGTTGTGGCTCCTCTATTTTAAGCATAAATCTTAATGGAAGAATCATTCTGTAATGTGTTACTTCCTGAAATGTGGAGCTGCTCTTTTAGGAGTGTGCTGGAGGCTTCTGGTAGCATGGGTGTACAGTGTTTCTGGAGCTCTCCCAGGGCACCATGCTTTTGTTGGGTGATATATGTGACAGCTTCCCAATTGCATACGATAAGGCATGTGGTCTCAGACTCCAGCAAAAGGCTGTAACAAAGGGACTAGACGTCCCAACTGGAATGTGAAACAAGACATCATGACTACAGTTAACAGGATGCTGCTGACTGAGAACAAAGATGGGAGTACATTTCAATTGCCAAAATGCAATTGCTCATTCCCCTCCAACCCATCATCTTTCTGATTCAAAGTGTTTGTGGAACAGTGGAAAAATGCTGTGTATCTAGTAAAGGTTGGCAAGAGATGTGCAAGTGTTGAACTAGAGAGGAAGACAGAATTATGCAATTTTGGCACAAGCAGTCCTTTGTCCTGGCTGAGCATGCAGACGGACAGAAATTGTCCCTCTCCTTCCAGTGACACATCTCTTTTAAAGCCTCTTTGAAATATTTGTGGTAAAAGATGTCTTTTCTCTCAAAATTATTTCTCTATCTACCCGCCTGTGCTGGTTTTGGCTGAGATACAATTCATTTTCTTCATAGTACTTAGTATGGGGCTATGTTTTGGATTTGTGCTGAAAACAGTATTGATAATACAGGGATGTTTTTGTTACTGCTGAGCAGTGCTTACACAGCACCAAGGCCTTTTCTGCTTCTCACACCACCCCACCAGCGAGTGGGCTGGGGGTGCAGGAGGAGTTGGGAGGGGACACAGCCAGGACAGCTGACCCCAACTGACCAAAGGGATGTCCCAGACGATATGATGTCATGGTCAGCATGTAAAGCTGGGGGAAGAAGAAGGAATAGGGGCATGTTCAGAGTGATGGCATTTGTCTTCCCGTCACTGTCACACATGATGTAGCCCTGCTTTCCTGGAGATGACTGAACACCTGCCTGCCAATGGGAAGTGGTAAATGAATTCTTTATTTTGTTTTGCTTGCACACATGGCTTTTGCTTTACCTATTAAACTGCTTTTATCTCAACCCATGAGTTTTCTCATTTTTACTCTTCTGATTCTCTCCTCTATCCCACTGTGGGGGAGTGAGCAAGTGGCTGTGTGGGGCTTAGTTGCTGGCTGGGGTTAAACCATGACACTGCCATGTTCTAGTTATCAGTCTTCAGATATGATGTATTTTTTATACACATACATTCCAGGAAGGCCCAAGAATTTCTCTCAGGAAGAAGGCCCTAAAAAAAAACCCCTGCAGCATCATAAGATGCAGTGCCTTCTTTACTCTCATAGAAGATGCTCCAAAATCAAAATGAGTTGCAACATAGAAATATGCTGTCCAATGTGGTCATGAATACTGCTATTTGCCACAGGATGGAGGAAAAGAAAACAATACTGAGCGTCACACAAAAGGAAAGTAATCTACAGAACTTCTATTTTACAAGTCTAATCTCCCAGAAACACATGACTGAAAAAACAAAATGATACGTAGGGACTTTGTGTGGGCTCAGAAATGAAGAAGCATTGATGTGGTGTGTGTCAGGTATTCTGACAGAAAAAATGTTTGTTACTTTAGGAAAAAAATGCAACAGAACTAGCTGGATTTCAAGAAAGTTTTGTTCCATAGGCTGATGTGCAATTAAATTGTTCATCTTTGTATTTACATATGTACTGAATTTATGAAGTCCAGCACTAAGAAAGACAGGGCTGCAACAACAGCCTTCACAACAGCCTCCCTCTACCCCAGTTTTATCTCATGAAATTGGGAGGTATTTCTCAGTGTATCACAGTGTACAAGAAAATAAGTGAATGCAGAGAAGATATGTATTAGATGCATGGAGCATTTGTCAGCTCTCCTCTGATATGCACAGAATTCAAGGTCCTTGTACTTGCCAGAATATTATATGAATACGGCCAATAATTTCATGGCATCTTGAACGTGGAAATACTACCTTGGGCTTATCATACATGTCCACCTCCAGAGAATCTGAGGAAAGTTTAAATATACAACCACCTCAAACCATCATAAGTGTGTGTGGAGGCTACATCACCCTCTAGCACTGCTTTTCCAAACGTACAGACTGCAACCTCATGAAGAGTCATGATGGCAGTTCTGTTTCTGGTGCTAAGCCAGAAGCTCAGTTTGCAACCACATGTAAAGTTGCAACTGGAAAGCATTTGGGAACTGGCATTCCAGTGACAAAATGCAACTCTGCAAGTTACAGCAATGGCTCAAGATTGAGTGCATGTGTGCTCATGTGTGTGTGATTCATGTCACTCGTTCTCCACCTACTGGTGGCATTTTTAAGGCCTATAAAACCTAATGCCCCTGCTTTGAGTGATGTGGAGGTTACCACTAGTTAACCCCATAAAAATGTGCAATCAGCTAATTGGAAAATTCTAATTAAGCCTGTGCTCATAGTGCAGATATCCCTATATGAAAGGCGCCCAGCTTGTTCATACGACTAGCCTGCTTGCCACTGGAGAGCAGCAATGGAGTTGAGCAAGCTTTCCTTTCCCAACCACTGGAGCATGATGGCCCAGATGACTATGTTGATGGCTGCCTTGCTGAGGGCTGATTTTTCTGCTGCAGCCACCCATGGTTCCTTAGTTCCAGCTGCCTATTCATCCATGTTCCCTGTTCTCACTAATCGCCATTTCAGAAACAAAATGAACGGGGGTGAACACAACTATCATTAGGAAAAACGATGACAATTAAATATAATTAATAAACACTCCTATTACAGGGCATATGCATGCTGTGTGTCTAAACTGGACTGAGTCTGAAAATTAGTACACTTCATTACCCAAATGAATTGAAATTACACAGCACAACTTCCACTATTAATACAGCTTAAAGAAATCCTCCATTTTTTCTCATATATATCTGTTTCCAGAAAACTATGTGCTTTTTAGTCAAAGAATATTAGAATGAACATTGCTAATCATATCAGTCCAGATGGTTGGCTCTCTTCTTGCCAAGTGGAAGTATTGTAACCTATTTAATGTGCAATTTACATAAGCTCCATGTTAATAAAGATCCATAAGCTTGTGGACTTTTTCTCTACTCTTTTCTATATCATGGGCTCAGTCTACAGAGGCAGAGCATAGTGCTTGTGACTGCCATTGATGCCGGCCACTGAAGCCAGGACTGCTCAGTACCTTGCCTCTAAATCTTTGTCCCTCTCTTCTCACAGCAGTATGAGATCCTATAATTGATCATTATCCCCTTTTGAAGTTAAAAATACAGTTAGGAGCATATATGCCAAGCCCACATAAATCTGTGGTAAAGGCTGGAGTGAAACCTAGCTCAAAATAAAATTATCCTGTTATTGTGTGCATTCAGCCTGCATTCTCAGACCAGCTGGAATGTGTTAGAGTTGTTTTGTGTTTATGGACTCTCCATTTAAACCTTGCACAATTCAATTTTCGCTTCAAATTTACTAACTTTGAGGCTACTGTGCACCCTGTCCTTCAGTCCAACCAGGATTTTCTGTGTGGCAGGTCACATTATGCTGGCGATCACAACATATTTTTCTGATGGGTGGAATGATGTGCATATAAATTCTTGTTGGTATCTCTATAACTCATATGAGAAAAGTTTTTATTGCTGAGAGCACATCTCCAGCAGGTTTGGCAGGTCATACACCTTTCTGTTACCCAACTGTTATGTGAAAAGAAACCATACAACCACAGATCATCTAACATTAAATCATGGGCTTGGCTGTACATCCCCCACTTTTCCGGGATCTTCTAGAGACGCCTATGGAAGGCAGAGACTACTTTTTTCTAGTCACTGTAGAAACTCACTGTAAGTATACTTGTCCTTTAAGAGCTTGTTGTATATACAAATGGGACAGACACCAGCTAAACATGGCAAATAGGAAAAATTGATTCCAAAGCCATATAGGAATTTAGGGGTAGAATTGCATGGCTCGTTCTACAAGGCTGTGCTACCTAGATTAGCAATAAAATCTGACCTAAATATGGAAAAGAGACCACCCGTGTCTGAATATTTTCTAATTTGGTAGGTTGGAGGCCCATGAGGGCTTTTCCTGTTTAAAGCACTGGAACCTATGTAGTTAATAATTTAATGTTTAATACTTTGATGTTTAATTTAACAATTAACATTTCCAAATAAGAAATGAATCAAAAAAGAGAAATAAAAACTCAGAAAGAAACATAGTGGTCAGACAGACTGCTCTAGTACAAAGGGTAATTGGTACTTTGGAAATATGCTCCGAGAAACTTCTTATTGCTATTAAATTGAATTTTGTTATTAAAGAGAATTTTTCTATTTAAAGTATGACATCAGAGAAGACTTTATTATGTAAAGGATAGTCTGTAGCATCAATTGACTGGGAGGGCTATGTGATCTTTGGAACTGGAGGTTTTTAAGAACAGATTGCACAGGCATCCAGTGGTCTTTTTAATGCTTTTCAGCTGCTGGGGATCTCAACTGAAATTTTTGTAGTAACTTGTGTGTTTATGTATATGTATGTACACAGTGGGGGTTTAAGAGAACAAATTCTTATAAAGCAAGAAGATCCTAGATTATCCATTACCAAGACAATACTAATTACAGGGCTGTTTAGTGGTTATATGCTAGCAAAGATTAAAAGCCCACAGCCATTACTTTGTAAAGGACCTTATGAATTTCTCCTATACACAGCTTTTACACAAAGGTCAAGGTGACACTTGCCTGTCTCTGGGAGCCTGGAGACAGCCAGTACAATCTCCTCCAAGGGCTGCTTCAAAGGCACAGGACACTCACTGCTCTGTGCCTTATTGTGCCAGGCCTGAAGTGATCATGTGTGCCACTTGTGCTTAGCACATCAGGAGTATAAGACTCAGTAGGTTTTACTGAGAGCTGCAAAGTTCTGGTTGGGAGTCTTCTGCCTCAGTGTAGCAGCTGCTCTTGCAAGCCTGTCAGGGCTGATGTAGCTAGAGTAGCTCTTGGTTTTGGAGGGGGAGAGGAGAATGGATAGGATGACTGCTGTGTTCCTTTCTGCCTGGTTTTCTATGACACCTTTGAAAATATATGTTTCAAACCTTAAGTGCGACTATTTTCAAACATCACCAGTCTCCAAGACTCCAAGCCTGAAAATTCAGGGGAATGTTTTGTTGACAAGAAACTGTCACTTGCATTTCTGACAGATGTTGTCTTGTTTGGTTGTTGTTTTGTTTTTTGCCTGTTTCAACTGAAGTGTTGAAATATCCTTTCCATGTGTATGGGGAAGATAGAATTATCGGGAGTGATTTCTTCTAACACACCCATAGTCTTCTGTTGGCTTCTTCTAATGCCTCTTGCTGCTTCAACCTCTGTTTTCCTACAGAACTATGTTTATGGCATCTTAATCAAGTCTCCTTATTAAAGGTGTGAGCACCATTTTATGTGAGGTGAAGGCTTGAGCACAATCTACATCAACACCTGACAAAGCCTGGTGATTATACATAACCTACATAACAGCTTTTCTGCTACATTTTCGACTAAGTTCTCACTCATTTCCTAAACCTTGACAAGATGAACAAACTGCTTTCCCATTAGAATCTCATGCTCACTGCCCACCGTTACAGTCAGCTATCAATGAATGAGGTGACTGTAAACGAAGCTACATTTACTGGTACCTGCTAGTACCAGTTAAGTTCTTCTTTATCTCTTAATATAGAAAAAAAACCTAGTGAGTACCTGTGCTTACAAGATTTACAGTAGGGATTACAATCTGGAAGATAAATTTTCCTTCACATTTCACATATGCAACTTATTGCCAGGTCAGGATGTATTCTGTCACTTAACACAAGGGAAGACTCTGGCATGAAAACCAGGATGTGTTTTAATCTATTAATCAAAACTGGTGTAAACCTATCTCTAGACCTTGTCCAGACAAGAAAGAAAAATCATGTCCAAACAGAAATTACTAAAACAAGTTCTTACCTGCTTTATTTCTGTGGGTCTTCCCCCTCCCTACTCCCTTTCCTTTTTTTTTTTTTTTCTTTTTTTCTAAATGTTTGTGACTTAGTTGCTTTTACTGTTGAAGGGTGAACAGAGACCCCTCAAATGACTTACATGGCCTCTGAATTCTAGCAAATATCTTATGTGAATGAAAGAATTGTCACCTCAGTAACTACTTATTCCTATTTTGGACATGCAGATTAATTTTATTACACGTTTCTGGGTTTGATCCTGATCTTATGATTAGTTCTGCCTGGTGAGCCCAGTAACCTTCCTACAGTGATAGTAGGAACTAGTTCTTTCATTTCTTCTGTGTAACAGTGCTCTCATGGGATAGTCTTACTCTTAAAAATTATTTCTCTGAACAAAGGAGAATCTCATTGCAACTGTGTTTTATCAGTCTAAATTATTATTCTTATTGAAAAATCATGTAAATAGAAATATAAACATATTACTGTTGCATTTGCTCCACCTGTTCTATAAGGTTCTCCCCCAGCACTTAAGAACATTGCAACACCAAGATTAATCAACTGCCTCTCAAATTCAAGAAAGCTAATTTGTAACCTGCTCCTTTATAGCTGGCCTCAGGCTTTAAATCTCCCTGTATGACCCTCAAGTAATAATTAGAGCAATTAGTTCCTGCCCCTCTGGGATAACTGCTAGCATAAATTGAGCTGACTTTCCCAAAAGTTCCTCTAAAAAGTCAGAAAGAAAGAAAAAATCCCACCCAAACCCCACTAAACAACTGAAGGAAGGAAAAGGCTGTAGACACAAACAGGCAAAAGTAAATGGGAAAAGGAAAAGCAAGACAAGACAATTTTCCACATTCCATTCCTGTGATGCTGCCTCACTCACAAGCACCACATATGTCACATTCCTTCTTGCAGGCAACAGGCCTCCCTACCCCAGGTGCCATCAAAAATTATGGGAGAGAAAAAAAGAGAAACTCGTACCTTAAACTTAAAAGCAACCCTGTTTTTCATCAAAACATATTGCTTTAAGGCAGCCATCTGACTGGAAAGAGGAAAAAAGAATTAAAAAAGTCTTGTTCTCTAAATTTCTATGTAATGCTCAGCCAAAAGAATAACTGAACAGTAATGAGCAGGAACTTGAATTTACCAAGTTAAAGGGAGAAACACTGCAGTGGAATAATTTGCTAGAGGGGATTAGATGCAGGTCAACATAGCCCTCCGTGGTCAGCAGGAACAAAAGCAGAATCAAGCAGAAATTCATTACAAATCCAGTGCCAAGAGTAGGAATGCTGTATTTAATGATTTCAAAACTTGGCTTTGTTCAGAATCAGCACAAAACCTGACAATTTCAGATTTCTTTTTGAAAGAAATAGTACAAGCTGTTTTATTTCTTTCAAAGACTTCTATTTAAACAACATTAAAATATTTATTTATTTTAGTTTTTTTTATACTGTGAAACATAAAAAAAATATTTAAAGTAAACAAATAGGAAACCCTCATATTTCAAACACATAGAAATGGGAGAGTTTAAATAGTCAAATGTGTCCTCCACCTTTTTTTTTTTTTTTTTTTAAAATGAAACACTGATGAATTTCAAGAAGTACTTGAATAGACCCACATGGAAACAGACTATATTCTCCCAATAATAATAAAGGTAACTCTGCTTCAGAATTTAATTATACACTGTTGCTTTACTGGATAAATTGCTTAAGTGCACTAAATCTAGCAGGAAATACAAAGAAATAGTTAATACAAAATTATTATCATTTTGGACTGTGAAATAAAGGAAAAAGAGTTGCTAAAAGAATCTTGAAATTATTTTATGTCATTTGTCTAACACCCTTCTATTTTTCTTCTCTTTGTAAGGAGACCCTGGTGTCTCTTATCCCTGCCCATATTTTCTTAAGAAAATAATCTCAGGACAAGATTGAGATTTTACCACAGTCTCATTGGTGAAAGATGATGTACTTCAGAAATGGAAAAAAGAGCTAAAAAGATTCAGAAAATTTTTCAATTTCTGCTTATCTGTTGATCCTTGTAAGAGAATCATGCTCTGTGTGTAAATGAATGCCAGTTTGCTTGGCTCAGCTGCCCTGGAGAAGGTCTCTGGGACAGAAAGACTCCACTCCGCTCTCTTGCCGAGGTGAGCAGGAAGTGAGTGGCAAAAGGGCAGTGGTTTGGGAGAACTGAGAGGAGGTATCTAACTTCACTGATCCAATGACAAACTGTCTTTTGTGCAACCTCAAGGGCGTAGAAGATCACCCATGAACAGATGCAACATGAAGCTGGTCTTAGGTCAGGTTGACTGGGACAGAAGCAGTACTGAGCGGCCCAGGAATGATGAAAGTTACACAGGAGTCACTCACTGCAATGCTTGCCCAATCCAGTCAGTTGATATTGCCCCCTCCCTGGCAGTGTTCAAGGCCAGGCTGGATGGGGCTTTGAGCAACCTGGTCTAGTAGAAGGTGTCCCTGCCCATGGCAGGGGGTTGGAACTAGATGATCTTTCAGGTCCCTTCCAACCCAAACTGCTCTGATTCTATGACTTTAATCATAGGACAGAAATTTTGTTTTGCCGGAAATACTGTGTTGTTCATTAGTTTTCAGAGAATCATACCAGGAGCAGAAGTCCTTTTGCAGGTATGGCAGAAACATAGTGGAACTGGAAGCCACAATGTCAGAGGGAGGAAAATTCTTTTTAGCGTGAAACTTACTTGTCAAAAACTGGCTCATCTGTATGTATTGGTAGGCTGGCTACTGAATTCTGGTGAAAAGAAATTTTTATTGTTTTGAACAGATAGGAATCCAGGTACACCGTTAAATACTGGGTGCTTAATATCAATAATATTTAGACATGTTCTGTAGGTTAAGAAAATTTGAGTATGTGTTCTGAAACACAAATATCAGTACAGGCACTGACCGATTATTCAGCTTTCCACGTCTGCATGACTTTAGAGTAATCACAATGAAGGCACAGAAACACTAGTGATATAAAGTATTGGATTACTGTACTGCTAAAAAAAAAAGAAAGATAAGTAGCACCTATATCCTCGCATAATGCACTCCTCACATATGGTTAATGCAGTGTGAATTCAAATGAAATATCGAAATCTAAAACAGGGAGAGCAGATCATGGCTGACATCAGACACTGCAGGCATATTTATATTTTCTTCAGTATTTCCTCAGAGATCATAAAGCACATCTGAGATACATTCAAATAAGGTAATTTTTTTATCCCTGAAGTCAGTGTAACATGCACTTGGTCACTTCAACTAAATGAAGTGATATACATGGAAACTGCCAGCTTCATTAAACACAGTAAGATATAGGACCTCATGCACCTTTGATAATTTGCACCTTTCTCACTACTAGGTACAAAATATAAGTGGTAGGACATGTAATCGGTGAGTTAAGATGTCAGGGTACAAACACTCATCAGCCAAGAATCATGGAGGACATCAGGTCTTCTAAGGAATCTGCTCTAAACAAAAGGATAATGGAAAAATTGACACAGATTCTTGTGATACACCACTCTGAACTTTCAGGTAGCATTTAAAGCTTTAGAGAAACCTAGGTGCACGGGTTAAATCTGTTCAGAGTAGAGGTGCCAATGGTACAGCTAGAATGGACAACAAGGAGATGAACATGAGTTTAGAAAGACTGACATTAGATAAAAGTCCAGTCAAGTTTACACAGTTCTGCTTTATAAATACAATTTCTTCCATTTTATTTATTTTTTATTATATTTCTTTTGTGTCTGGGTCTGGGGGAAATGCCGTGCATTGAGTTGAATCCTAACAGGAATGCACACTAAATTCCTGCATTAAAGTTATTTTGGTGTTTTGCAAAGTCAAGTCCTTCTGTGAAAGTGCAAAAGATGTTAAAAATGTAGAAATTGAAGGTGTGCGGTGGCACTGCAAAGCTGCATGAGTGTGGGTACATGTCACATACCTGTATGGGTGTGAAGAGACTGTGTGTGGGAGGGCATGGGAGGGGTTTGACTTTTGTAAGGGTATATCAAACTTAACATCCCATCTAGGAATGATTTTTTTTAACTTCAGACCTGAAAATGCTGCCTTGCAATAAAGTGCAGTATCACCTCTGTAAATTTATTATTTTGAAGTATAAACAGAGGTAGAACTCTTAGGTTTCATTGACAAAAGAACTTGTCGCTTACTGTTAAGGGAAGTAATGTGTAAAATCTCAGGAAGATGCTGATTTCTCAAAGCTAAAGCTATCTACAAAACACCAATGTGCTGAGTGGTGGCATAGCACTTCAAGATGGATGATTTCCAGTGCTAATTTGATGGCAAAAATACAAACTTTGTTACCTGTTTCTAAGTTCATTTCTTAGCTTTTAGACTCAAAAAATATGCTTTTAATCAGTCCTGAAGACAAGACGCCTGACTGTGGACAAGTAAATCTATGTATGTGCAAGAGTGCAAAGGAGGATTCTGCCTAGTGAATGCCCTTTCACTACACAGTACTTTCACTGGAGGCTGGGAAGCTGGGAATATGATCGTATTTCTCATCTGAACATCCCTATGTTGAAGCAGTGTGGAGTTTTACATGCCTAGGGAAGAGCGTGGGGAAGTAGAGAAATTCTGAGAGGGAATGTGTCAGATCTATAGCTACACACAGTGTTAACACATGCTTGGGCTCCCACTCTCTTCATTCTCTCATCTACATCACCTGCCTGCTGACTTGAACATCTTGGAGGTGGTGAGACAACATGACAAGGAAGGACTGTTTTCCCAGTTCTGGCAGAACACAGGAAAGTGTAAATGGGCCAGCTGATACAAGGGATGTTAGGATTTTAGGATAGGACATAGCTTCTTCTGCATTTAGTTTCCAGTGTTCAGAAACATGTATGCAGGTACAGAATACTGCCAACTCCTTTCCCAAGAACACAGAAGGTTTAACAGATATTGGGATATAGATAACCCAGTGAAGATCTTCCCCAGTTGAACATGACCTTTGTTGTCTATACGAAGTACATTCCTTGGTTTTGCAGATAGCAGCTTATTTCATAGAATCATAGAATGGTTTGGGTTGGAAGGAACCTGAAAGATTATCTAGTTCCAACCCCCCTGCTATAGGCAGGGACACCTTCCACTACACCAGATTGCTTAAAGCCCTGTCCAACCTGGGCTTGAACACTGCCAGGGAGGGGACATCCACAACTTCTCTGGGCAACCTGCTTCAGTGCTTCAACACCCTCACAATGAAGAATTTCTTCCTTATATCCAATTAAAATCTACCATCTTTTAGGTTAAGACCGTTGTCTCTGGTTCTATCACTACACTGCCTGCTAAAGAGTCCCTCCTCATCTTTTCTGTAGCCCCCTTTAAGTACTGGAAGGCTGCTATAAGATCTCCCTGGAGCCTTGCCCAGGCTGAACAACCCCAAATCTCTCAGCTTTTCTTCAGAGGGGAAGTGTTCCAACCCCCTGATCACCTTTGTGGCCTCCTCTGGACCTGCTTGGGCAGGTCCATGTCCTTATGCTGATGGCCCCAGAGCTGGACACAGAACTCCAGGTGGAGTCTCGTGAGAGCAGAGTAGAGGGGGAGAATCACATCCCTCGACCTGCTGGCCACACTTCTCTTGATGCAGCCCAGGATGCAGCTGGCTTTCTGGGCTGTGAGAGCACTTTGCTGGCTCATATTTGCTTTTCCCTCCACGAATACCCCCAAGTCCTTCTCTGCAGGGCAGGTCTCAATTCACTCGTTGCCCAGCCTGTATTTGTGCTTGGGATTGCCTTGATCCATGTGCAGGACCTTGCACTTGGCCTTGTTGAACTTCATGAGGTTTGCGCAGACCCACCTCTCAAGCCTTAGCATTGATTCAGTTTGATATGGTATTGACTCTCCAAATGCTGAGGGTTCTGATTTCAATGGTAACTGCAGGTGCTCAGCACCTTTTAAAACTTGTGTGAAAGTAGGTGATTAGATCCCTAGAAGTATAATACTGGATCAGACACTGAGTCATTTGACCCAAACTCTTGTCTTTGAAAGCAATGGCTTCTAAGCACAATCCAAGACAATTACAGGCAGAATGTGATATGTGCTGTATTAAGGCCTTCTAATAAATGTTAGAGATTAGATAAGGCTCCGAAAAATTAGCTTGTTATGATTTCTATAGCTGCATTAGCTGTTCTGACTCTAGATTCTTGCCATCCATGTAAACATACATTTCCCTTTGAGTCTTACCACTCACAAACCTCAACTATTTACAAACAGTAAGAAGTAGGTCACTCCCACTTCTTCAGATACTGAAGCTGTAATGAAGTGTAAACATAAATGCATTCCTGTTGAGCTGATCATGAGTCAACTTTTATTCTCACACCTATCTGTGGGACTGAAGCCTAACAGGGAATGTATGCAGAACTACAGACAGAAATAGTTGGAGAGGAATGCATGACAAGACTGCTATTAATCTATCCTTCCTTTTTATCGCCCTCTCCACTTTGTGCTCTTTCTTTACACAATTCTTCCTTTTATATTTATTTCCCTTTCCATATCACTAGTCTTGCTTAGCATATATCATTCCTGTTCAGTAGCTAATTCTTGTTGAGTAACTAATATTCCTGTTTTCACTAATATAATATTGCCAAATAGTCACCTTTAAAATGAAATTTTTATCATGCCTTGCCTCTCCTGGATCATTATTTTATTTGGGCATTTGAAAATTACAGAAAAACTACAGTTATTTTTAAGTATGAAGACAGTAGAAGAATAAAAACTTGTTTCCCATTCTACAAATAGTATAGCTATGGCAGTAAAAGAGATTAGAGCTCAGAGCTAGTATCTGAAATGGCAAGAACCCTTAGTCTCTTAAATGATCACATCTGATCATTTAAAATTCTAAATTAATCCGACCAAACATATCGATCTACGACAGTTAGTCTCTTTGTGCTCCCTTTGTAATCAAAACAGTGAGAGATTGCAGTCCAAGTTCTTGAGTTTATTTTGGATACCCTTTTTAGGACAAGAAGTGGTATACTTTAAAAAACTTGCAATACGTACAACTACTTTAATCAGATGAATCTGATTTTTGTCCCTGATTCTCCACAGTTCATGGCCTGCCACATCAAGGCAAAGGGAAAGGTATCTTTCATGATTAAGCAGTAATGCAAAAATGACTCTGGAGCTGCAGAGGAAATCTCAGGGAATATGTGCCCTAAGTGGCTGTGACGCCTATGGTCACTTTTGCCTCCCTCAGGTAAATTTTTGCCTGTGCACAATTTAAAAGCTGCTGAAGAATTAGGTCCATAAACCTTTTGCACCATCATTCATGGACATACCTACTCACACATCTCCCAGGAATGTCAATAGGAGTAACCATTTGCACCAAAGAGACAATATACACCGTTGTTGATCTCATTTTTCCTTGATTGTCTCATTTTCTATCCAGTTCTTTCAAGCTTAGATGGCTCATAGTTTCCCTTCACTGCTGGTCTAGTAGAAAGTCATTTCAAGCACTGCAGGTCTGCCCACAGTAATGACCGTGCTAAATGCCATTGTGTGGTTTGGATCTTCACAAATCAAAGCTGTTCTGTTACCTTCTTTCCTACTCAAAGGTTATAGGTCTAATAATTAGAGTGGCCCCTTGATGAGCACATTGAGATCCAGTTTGCATGCCTTAATGGCAGCAATAAGAATAAAATTATAACTCTTTGTAGCAATCTTTTTTTGATATGGTGTTAACTCTGCACCGTGTAAAGTTTAAGTGTGGTCATTATATCCTTGGATGCCAGCAGAATTTCACTCATGAGCAAAATGAGGAAGATTTGTTCTCTTGAGACATTCTAAAACTCTGTTTAAAGAAGAAAACTTAGATGCATAAGCCACCTGAACAAAAGACTCTGTATTTTATGTTTCAGTCAGTAATAGGATTATTATCTAAGGCTACCGGATCAGTAGGACCTTACCTTAACCAGTGACCCATGTCAGACCAGCATCTGAACACAGGGCTGTACCTTAGGACTTCAGTGGGATTTTTGCGTGTGCTTAAACACATATACTTATCTACCATTATGGGATAGTTACATTAGGATCGAATTCTAGTGGTGCAGTGCAGTGCAACCAATTGCTGTAGGAAGAAATAAAATTAATACCAGTTTTAATACTAAAAATAATGCACACATACATACCTACAAGAAAAAAGATAAAATAGTGGTGAGAAAATAAAAAAAGATAAAATCTATGGGGAGCTAAAAACAGTGTAATTGAGTCATCTCTTTAAGTCCTTAAATCACCGAAGGACAAATCATTCTTGTTTTGGAAACGCTGAATTTCTGTGCAGTTGAGGCTGCAGAGGTCTCTGTGAGGAGAGGTCAGGACTGCCCTGTGCTGGACACAGCTGGTTCCAGCTGCTTCCAACCAGCTCCAACAGTCCCGCCACAGGACACAGCCTTTCTCAACAGCCCAGATGGTGGCTCCTCTGGGAAAACAAAGATTCATAGAATCATTTAGGTTGGAAAGGACACTTAAAATCATCAAGTCCAACTGCTAACCTAACTGCCAAGTCTACCACTAAACCATATCACTAAACATCATGTCTACACATCTTTTAAATAACTCCATGGATGGTGACTCAACCACCTCCCTGGGCAGCCTGTTCCAATGCTTGGTAACCCTTTCAGTGAAGAAATTTTTCCTAATATCTAATCTAAACTTCCCTTTTTCTCCAGACTAAACAACCTCAGTTCCCTCAGCTGCTCCTCATAAGGCTTGTGCTCTAGGCCCTTCATCAGCTTTGTTGCTCTTCTTTGGAAACACTCCAGCACCTCGACAACTTCCTTGTAGTTGAGGGGCCCAAAACTGAAAACAGTATTCGAGGTGAGGCCTGACCAGTGCTGAATACAGGGGGGTGATCCCTTCCCTGTCCCTGCTGGCCATGCTATTGCTGATGCAAGCCAGGAGGCTGTTGGCCTTCTTGGACACCTGGGCACACTTCCAGCTCTCATTCAGCCAGCTGTTGACCACCACCCCCAGATCCTTTTCTGCTGGGCAGCTTTTCAGCCACTCTTGCCCAAGCCTGTAGGACTGCATAGAGTTGTTGTGACCTAGGTGCAGGATCCAACACTTAATCTTACTGAATCTCATACAGTTGGCCTCAGCCCATGGCTCCAGCCTGTCCAGGTCTCTCTGCAGAGCCTTTCCACCCTCAAGCAGATCAACACTCCCACCCAACTAGCTGTCATCTGCAAACTTACTGAGGGTGCACTCGATCCCCTCATCCAGATCATTGATAAAGATGTTAAACAGAACTGGCTCCAGCACTGAGCCCTGGGGGACACCACTTGTGACCAGCTACCGCTCACCACAACTCTTTGGGCCTGGCCATTCAACCAGTTTTTTACCCAGAAAAGAATATGCCCATCCAAGCCACATGCAGCCAGTTTCACCAGGAGAATGCTGTGGGAAACAGTGTCAAAAGCTTTACTAAAGTCCAGGTAAACAATATCCAAAGCCTTTCCCTCATCCATTAAGCAGGTCACCTTGTCACAGAAGGAGATTGGGTTAGTCAAGCAGGACCTGCCTTTCATAAACCCATGCTGACTGGGCCTGAGCATCTGCTTGTCCTGTCTGTGCCATGTGATGGCACTCAAGTCTGCTCCATAACCTTCCCAAGAACTGAGGTCAGGCTAATAAGCCTGTAGTTCCCTGGATCCTCATTCTGGTCCTTCTTGTAGATGGTGTCACATTTGCTATTGTCCCGTCAGCTGGGACCTCCCCAGTCAGCCAGGACTGCTGATAAATGATTGAAAGTGGCTTGGTGAGCACTTCCACCAGCTGCCTCAGTACCCTTGGGTGGATCCCATCTGTCCCCATAGACTTGTGTATGTCTACGTGGTGTAGCAGGTCACCAACCATTTCTTCTTGGATTATGGAGGCTTCATTCTGCTCGCCATCCCTGTCTTCCAGCTCAGTGGTCTGGGTACCCTGAGAAGTCTTACTGGAATTACTATTAAAGACTGAGGCAAAGAAGGCATTAAGTACCTCAGCCTTTTCCTCATCCTTTGTCACAGTTTTCCCCCATATCCAATACAGGATGGAGATTGTTCTGAGTCCTCCTTTTGTTAGCATATTCATAGAAACATTTTTTATTGTCTTTTACATCAGTAGACAGATTAAATTCTAGCTGGGCTTTGGCCCTGCTAATTTTCTCCCTTTATAACCTAAAATACATCCTGTAGTCCTCTTGCATTGCCTGCCCCTTCTTCCAAAGGTCGTAAACTCTCTCTTTTTTTTTTTTTTTTCCCTGTTCAGCCAGACCAGTCTTCTTCCCCATCAGCTCATCTTTTGTCACATGGGGACAGCCTGCTCCTGCACATTTAAGATTTCCTTCTTGAAGAATGTCCAGCCTTCCTGGACTCCTTTGCCCTTCAGGACTGTCCCCCATATTTAAGAAATGCAGAAAACACTGGACACGAAGAAGTAGAGGGAACAAAAGAAGAGTGAGAAATAGAAGAGGGAACATCAAGATCAGAGGAGGAAGAGAGGCTCCATGGAGGAGCAGATGTCCACCGCAGCTGAAGGGAACCCACACTGGAGTAGGGGCAAAGAGGAAGTGAGAGGAAGGAGAAGAGAGAGGATCTGCTCTGTAGTGACTGTAACACCCTGCCACCCCATCCTCCACATACCAATTGAGGAGGCAGAGAAATTAGAGGTGAAGAAGTGGAGACTGGGAAGGGGAAGGTGTTGCTTTTAATGTTTGTCTTTCTCTTTCACACTACTCATATTTTTTTTTTTTTTAAATTGGCTAAAAATTAAGTTAATTTTCTCCAAGTTGAGTCTGTTTTTACCACAATAGTAACTGGTAAACAATCTCTCTGTCTTTATCTCAATGCATGAGCTTTCTCATTCCTCTTCCTGTTTTTTTCCTGGTCTTGCTGTGAGGGGTGAGGTGGAGGGTGAGCAAGTGGGAGTTTAGCTCTTAGCCAAGGTTAACCCACCACACCGGTTCTAGTTTTTAATACTGTGTCTTTTGCAGTTCAGATACCAGACTTATCTAATTTTATTTTACAGTTTTTCACTTGGATTTGCTGTGAAATCAGATTGTAAACTTGCAAAGCATTTATTGTTGCATCCTCAAAGTCTTTCTCTGAGTTATGGAAAAGCATTACTTATTAGTCTTTAATCTCAGAAATTTAAGGAGTAATGTAAAAAAGACAAACCAGAAAGAAACAAGACAATTAACAATGAGAAAAAGGGGTTCAGACATTATTACTCTGCATTTTTAAACTGTTGTGTGTAAAGATGGAACAATATTGTCTGTGTAAGAGAAACTGACTCCAGAAATCTCTGTAAATGACTTGCGGATCTGAGGGGACTGTTCTGGCCAGAGATAAAGTGAAATAAGAATAATCTTAATTTATCTTTGGGCAGTTCTTGATATATAATTTAAAATTCTTTGAAGTGTCTAAACAAGTTTAATACATTAAGGAAATAGTCTCTGAACAGACTTTTTTTCTGAACAATTATAATTCCATAAATTCAAATTCCTCCACTTTTACAAGTTAAAACAATAAAATGGAGCATATGTAAACTTTTAAAATATCTTTTGGAAATAAAATCAGCCCTTAAAGTAAATTTCATACATTTTTCATATGTTTTGAACTTTCTAAAAGGAACATCTTCCAAAACTATATTAAATGAAGCCCTGGGTAGCAAAAAATTTCCCATGAATGTTGGTTTTGTGTTACCACTAAATTGCTTCCAGTACATTAGATTAGTTTCTTGCATAACATTGCATTATTCAGTGCTTGTGCTTTTTCTTCACTGCTGTTTCTAGCCCTTACTCTTCTTTATCCACCTCTGGGGACAGGGAATTATCTGACAGATATTGCCATGTGCTGAGGTAGAAACTTGGTATACTGGCCTGAAATTAAACAAGTTACTGAACTAAAAATTCTGGTTGGGTTGTCTATTGGGACTGAACATGATATCCCAAAGTACATGTACCTACTGGTTGGACCTAAAGGATCTGATCCATCTGCAGAGAGGCATCAGCAAAGTTGTGCCCTATTGAGTATGGACTAGCTAATGAAGGAAGACACTGATTCATACTGACTCTGTAAACCCCTATGCTCTGTGGCCAGAAAATGCTATGATCACCTGGACTCAGCTCCTGTGTATACAGGCTGTAGAGTTCCTTATAAATTTAGATTAAATCTGAGTGATGGGTAGGGCCTCTGGTGATTATATCCCTGGATGCCACAAAAAATTGACTCATGAATGGAGAAAATTTTGGCTTTTGGGCTTTTATCCTTATATGATATAGATGTAGGCATTAAAGTAGCTGATGTTAATTGTGATGAACTTCACCCTACTGAACGCTCTTCCTTGCTAAATCGGTATTTGAAACAAATCCTTTTCTATTAAACAGGTATAATTTTATATCAGTGCTTCCAAATAGTGGTACATTTGTGTAATGCTTTCAGTTCTTTAAATACCCTATTTGTTAGAAAATGTATCTTGTTTTTCTTAATTCAGCACTCAGCTATTTATTGTAGCTTTTTCCTTGACAGCCAAATTCTTTCCCTTTTCCTCAGACATGTTTTCCCTTTGCAAATATCACTGATCAAATCACTTTGTCTTTACTGTGGCACAGAGAGAGTTTCTTGTCCCTGTCTTTGAACTCTTTCTTGTATTTCCATATCCTGTTTGTAGAGTGATTCCAAGAACTGGTTGCAATCATTTCACTATGTCTTGTACTCAGGACTTTTATCAGTTAAATCCTTCATTTGTTTTTATGCTAATGTTTGTGGAATTATGGCCTTATGGGTGTGCATTAGAAGGAAGTACTCAGAAAATGTCCATTTTTTGTTAATGCTCACTATTTCATTTGATGTTCCTGGGCAGTTAGGGTTTAAGACTGGGATACTCTTCCTTTCAAAAGCTCCACATATATTTGCTACTTTTTAAAGTCACATTGTGGTTGCACAAAACACAGCATAATCTATATGAATAGAATATATGAATAAATGTATATTAGAAATGCCACCAGTTCTCTGATCCATATATTTTTATTATAGGATAGAGCAAAGTCTGTAGCATATAGGACATTATTCATCTGACAAGCAATTCTACTCTACTTTAGATATTTTAAGCTAGGTTTCAACAGGTATTCAATAGGCAAAGAAGGAAAAGTATATGCTAAAGGATTTGCAAAAGCTCTTGGATACAGTATTCTACAAGAATTTCGTAATTAACCTTGTGAAAGTTTGTACATACCTATGTCATATTTGCTATTTACTGTCTAAATTTCTGTTAGTTGGGTGTGTAGAGTTGTCTTCTGGTGCCTAATCTGCAAGCACAGAATGAATCTAGCTCCATATGTGATTTTCACATTTTTTGAAGATTGTACTTCTCCTGCCTGAATTAATACTCCCTCTGTTGAGAGAGTGTTGAGCCTGCATTCGTACATTGACTTGTTTAATTCTTCTTTTGCATCATGAAGAGGCAGACACTGGTGAGGCTTTGAAGTTAGCTACTAGTTCTTATCTTGCAGATTAATTGATCTGGAGATACCTCTGGTTTTCCTTAAATTTCTGGTATGATCACTAAAGAACAAGATCTTGGCTCTGTTCAGAGTAGCCACAAATTACAGTCATAGGGGTACAGATAGAGATAGTTGTATCGCTTTTCTTAAGCTGGTGTAGCCTAGGTAATACACCCTCTCACAAGCTGTGGGAAAGAGTGCTTCTACTGATGTGGTTTATCTCCCTATAGGAAGCGTAAAAGAAAACTGGCTTATAGTCTTCTTGAATTTGCATCTGTAAAAAGGCAAATTCCTCTAATTTTTAAAAAAATTGTTTATGCTTTGATTAAGAGATTCTACACTGTGGATTGAGTAGTGGTTTAGCAAATGACAAGCAATACTTATAAAAGAAAAAATTCAAAAGTAGGTCAAAGCTACCACTAGTCATTCCTCTTTCTTCTTCCTCATGAAGCTTCATCCTTTGAATAAGGTTCTGCAACTTTGGCAGTGAAAGGCCACCTTTTAGCTGAAAAAAGGAGAGAAGGCAGGAAGGCAGGGAGGCAGGTGGAAGGAAGGAAGGAAGGAAGGAAGGAAGGAAGGAAGGAAGGAAGGAAGGAAGGAAGGAAGGAAGGAAGGAGAAAAGGAAATTCTTAGAAATGTTCTGCCATTTTTGTGATTTTTTTTTTTTCCAAATATGACAAAATATAATCCATAGGCTAAGTGTAATAGTGTGGAGGAAAACCAAGTCCTTTCAAATGCATACTTATGAGAGAAATTATGTTAAATCAGAGATATGATCACGGTTCAACTCTGGGGAAAGAATACACTTCTGAGAGGCTAGCAGAGAAAACATAGAAGTAATACATTATTGTTACCTTCCAAAAGCTTTTAGGATCTTTGTTTTAAGATCTACATTGCCACTGACTCAATATCAATTAAATTTATTTATTACTTTTGTCCTAAAGAATGGGTTCTGCAAATGCAGAATGTTGAGGAACTACCTGATTAATTGAATGCATATGATTAAATAAGAAACAAGACAAGTCTTTATGGGTGTATACTCAATAGCAAACTGTCTGCATTAAGTAAAAACTGCATCTTTAAAATCCAGGGCTGCAGAAAGGCTTGTGTCATTTTTAGGTTAGTTTTAGATAGCATGAGCTAAGATAGTGTTTATTGAGTTTATTTATCTAATGGGTTTAGATAACATTCACTGGAGCTGACTGTGTTGATCATTATGAAAGTACTGATTAGATCACCAGTATGTCAAGGGTTAGATTGCTACTTTGTGATCCATCAGAAAAATAAAAAAATGAGTATTGGAGAAGAAAGCAGGATTTACTACGTGGCGAAGATGCTGAATATCTTCTCATCTCCCAAAATGGGAATGAATGAGAAGGAGCACTAGAATCTGTGAATTTTATTTTTTCTTGATGTTATGGAGACATCCAAATTGAAGAATTTCATACTTTCTATCATCACTTGGGGCTTTCTGCTACTGACTACTGAATCAGTGTCTGCACCCTGAAAGGTTATTAAACCCAAACTACATATTCATGAAAGAGGTTTCATTGTACACCTAGAATATGAATGCAGGCTTCTTACATTAGAAACATGCCTGTTTCAGTACACATTCTCGCCACAGATCTGTGCAAGAATTTGGTAGCAAAGCATATAGCTAATGTGGAGGGCTAGTTTTCTTCATACTTGTATATGTGTGTTGGTAATGATGGGTAAGTTATGAACTGCAAGTTGCTATTTGTATTTTGGAATTTCAGGTGTAGCTTTGCTCCCTTTTACTACTGTATATGTATTTTGGCATGTTGGTTTAGTGCATGTTCTTAAATAGTATGTAGATTTGTAATGTTGAGCCTGGGTTTGCATGTTGTATTTCATAACACTAGGCAGGACAAGAATAATTGAAAGGGGAAATGGGACATTATTTTGTTAGTTTAATAATATCACAAGTCAGCAGTGAAACTGGGAAAGTGTAAAAAAACTTGTATCACTATTGGCTGAGAATTGCAAAGCCAAACTGGGTGTGATTTGAGTTGTGTAGCTGAGGAAGAAAACTGAAAAGTCTGAAATTTTGCCAAAAAAATAAACAGAAATGGCAACAACCCCTGCTCATCTCCTAGTCACTGAATCCCTATATATGAGATGTAAAGAATGTTTATAATGACTTTAACAGTTTATTTGAAATATCCTTATCCTAGCTGTGTCTGATTCTTCTATTAGCTGCATCAGGATGAATTAAGATTAATTTTCTGGAAGTAAATGGCTTTAATCTGGCTAGAGAGGGAATCTGGCCCACTAAAACCAGTTCTGCCTTACTCCCTGCCATAGGCTGTGACTGCCGAATTAAGCGGTGAGAAACATTGCCTGCTATTTTGGCTGCCCAGTACATGTAAGAGTGAACATGTGGCTAAAGCGAAGTGCTAGCTGTTGAGACGTCTGGTTTATATTCCAAACTCTACCACTAAGTCTGAGTTTCTGACCTGGCATGAGAATTTAACCCCTGTGTTCACAGCTTTTTCTTCATCCACAAAGTTAGACTGGCATCATCTCCCAGGGAGGATATGAATCATAATATTTTAATTATTGAAAATTTCGTTATGAAATCATTTAATAAAAAAATCCTGTTAAGCACACATTAATTATGAAGTAAGTTTTCTGAAAGTTTAGGCTAAGTGCAGGTCAAATTTGCTGGAATATACTATTTATAAACCTCTTCACAGATCTCTGAGCTTTTGTGAAGTCCTAAAATCTTGTAATATAGTTTCACATTCTGACATAAAATTAATGGAATCAGGACTGGCTTCCTCGCAGAAGCTGGATTTGTCCTCTCCTGTCCATTCCTTATGACATCCATTTTCAAAAAATACTATCCTGGAAGTTCCATCTGTGTCTCATGAAACTTTATGAAAACCTGTATATGGGAGAAATTGAGATTTTGAAGGTACAGGTGAGCTATATAGTTTAAGTAAGGAAAATTATTATTTTTTTTTTATTTTAAATGTTCGCAGTGCTTGGAGGAATATGAAGAAAAAGGGTATGCTGTGTAACTTGCCAATAAAAGTACAGAAGTTTGTTGTGCGAATAGTATTTCCATCCTAGCTGTATGCCATAAAAGGGCTATGTTACTCCTTTTTTAAGAGTCATCAGTGAGAAGGAATAATGAAGTAGGTATAATACTTACTAATACCAATTAGAAGACTCCCTTATCTTCACCAAGAATAAATCCTGTCATTGTCTTCCATAGTTAGATACAAGAAGAGCTCTGAAAAACCTGACGACTTCAGAAAGTTAAGTCACTATGTGCTTATGACAGAAATATCCTTCAGCCTATTTACAATTAAATTATTTCCTTCAGCCTCTTTACAATGAAAGTATTGCAAAAGAAAATGAGACTTTGTGGTGTTTTAAAGTGTTAGTTGAAAATACACATACAGAAAGTGTCTGGACAGAACATGCATGGTGATGTAGTTAAACCAAGCCATTTTCCTGTCTGTACTACCTCTTTAAGTATCCCTTTGTTTAGGGCATTTGTATCTTGGCACAAGTTCCCATAATACCACTAATTTAATCTCTTCTCACTGACAAGGGTATCCCCATGATAGATTTGGCACCCTAGCAAGTATCAGTCACAAATCCTATCACTGAGATAAGACAGCAGGAACAGTTCCAGAAAGAAGGCAGTGGGTGTCTCTGAAGATTTGTAGCACTCTGACGTTTTATTCTGCAAAATTTCTATTTTACATGAACATCTCAAAAGATATTATTGTTTAGGTGGGATATTTTATGAGCTGTTTTATAACACTCTGGAGAAAAAAATGGGGTCTACCTGCTGGTCATTTTCCTTTCATTGGTTTAAAAAAAACAGGCCAAATTTGTCTCAGTTGCACTGATGTATATTCAGAGTACCTCATTTGGCATCAGTAAACTCAGATTTACACCAGGGAACAGAGGAATGGGATTCATACGTCTTTGGTGTCTTTGCTAGTGAGACACCAAGCAAACAAAGAAGGCCCCTCCAGAAGACTGGCATTTCAAGGCTCTACAGCCAGCTGCCTGCAGCATCCAGGTGAAAGGTAGGAACGTGCTGCTCTGAGGCTGCTCACTTATGTGCCAAGTACACTTGTGTCAGAACCTCATGGTCCTCCCTCCCAGTCCAGTAAATCTGTTCCTTGTCCAGCCTTTTGCTCCTCTTTTCTATGACAGGAGAGTGAATATGCATTATAGTCAAGGTCTATTTTGCCATCATACGAGGTCCAGACCCACAAGCCCGCTCTGAACATGAAGATCTGTGCACATTGCTAACAACAGCCCTAGTGTGTGAAATAGTTGTTAAGGATATACAGGAGTGGGGAAACTGGGAGAGTAGATCAGAACAGGGTCAGTGGCAATAGAGAGGCTTTGAATTTCAAAGAGCCATTATCTTCTGTCTAATTCAGAGAGGGTGAAACTGTACATCTGTGATTTACTAGCTGGCTGTTAAGTCATCTCTAAGATTCTTTGCCAAGGATAGGGCTTTTACAGAAAAGGCAATACACTCTCCACTCCCAGCGTTAAAGTTACATTTTGAATATATCTTTACAAATCTCCAAACCTCACAGTTTGAGGACATAATCCTAATTGTAAGTAAAAAGACAGATTGAGACCTACTGTAGGAAAAAGATTATCCTATGATGGCCTATAAGAGGTATTTTACACTGTGCTGAAGGAGAAGGACCTGAATCTGAGGCTATGACTTTCTACATTCTTGCAAAAGTGTTCTGTGAAGACGAGGCATTAGGGCAAATCTTCTGAATGTGACTTGTAAATCAGCTGTCTAACTGCAGTTGTTAAGTTGAAGACATAGTTAACTATAATGTGGGAGAATGAAAACGTGGTGAAGGTTAAGACTCAACATACAGAGAAATAAACGAGGTGTAACTTTGAATTAAGTTTAAAACATAAACTAAGAAATATTTGCTAGTAAGAGAAGTCATTTATAGCAGTATTTTTTTTTTCCTTTCTTGTCTTATGGACTGTTTTGAGTGCTTAGAAAGGAAATGTTATGAAAGCAGCGTTCAGACATGGCCAGGGATTTTTTTCTATCATCTCCTGCAAACAGTGTTGTATATATGAAATGTGAAATAAGGTGGGCTTTTGTGCATGACTCCCAGACAAGTTTATTTTCTAAAAGAGTTGAAGCACAGAAGAATAAGAAACCCCTAAGTCATAACAACTTTGTTCTTCAAGCAACAGAGGTGGGGCTTTAGCGCTTCACAGCATTCTCTTAATCAGGAAAACTATGTCTTCTGTCTGGGCTGTGTCACACTGTATTTGCTTTTGCAGTTGTACCCTTTGGACCAGGTTCTGCCACTGGTTCCACTCAGTGGTGCTTATAGAAGAGTACAATAGAGGGACAAATTTGGTCTTCTGTTTGTAAGCAAGCACCCAGGGAATGACATGACTTGCCTTATTAGGCAGCACAAAAGGAAATAGTGCCGCTTGGCAATCCTCACGTGTTCCAGCTGCCGGTGTCTGTAGTTCTTCAGCCCTCTTGGGCCTGTGCTTTTTCATTGTAAAACAGCAAGCCCTTGAAAATACAGTGCTGGCTTGGCAACTGACCGCTGCCAGATAACAATTGACACTAGGACTAATTTAGTAATGTGCAGCTTTGGGGAGTGACATTTGCTGTATCTCCTGGCGCAATTGATACAAAGCATGCAGCCGTGGCAAGCCCTGCATGGTATTTGCAAAGTGTCAACTTGAAAGAGTCAGGCTGCTCTTATGTCTTCTCTCAGAGGCAATTGCTGCAGCCCATCAAATCAACCTTCATGTAATATAAACAGGGAGATGTTCTCCCGCCATTCAGTGTTACTATTCTGTGCGGTTGCTAGTTATATCATATGTCAACACATTGTACAGATAATGAAAATGGGGAGTCTGAACTTGTACAGGAGATAAAGGTTTCCCTGGAGAAGCAAAATTACAGTGAACCTGACAGACAAAGATTAAGGATTTTGCAAAATAATCACAGACACTAAAGTTAGGCCTTTTGATACGACTGTTAGCTGTGGTATGACTTACTGTGCAGAATAATTCTATCAAATTAGTTCATTAATATGTAAGTTATAATCTTATCTATAAAAGGGACTTTCAGCATAAAATACTGGTAGTTCTTTCAGGAATTCCAGGTGGGTGGCTGAAAGCTATTGTGATAATGATTGCAGAACTAAATATCTCACAAAAGAAATTTTCACCTGGATTTTTGCAGTAGATAGAAATTTTGGAGGGGAGGTTTAAATGAGTGTTATCAAATCCTCAGATAGGGATATTGTTTTCATCATTTCTTCCCTTTCATAGAAAAGGGTTGTTAAGCAATGGAAGGTTTCCAAACAGAACAATAGAAGGGCGTGTGTGTGCAATTTTACTTTCACTCATTGACTTTTTGCCAGAACAAGCAAAATGCTTAGTTCTTAGCGATTCAGCAGCACTCTTTAATAAGAGCTGCAGTTGTAAGCTATCGCTGCACTGAGAGCAGAATATCTTGTCCTAACATTCAGCCTTTTCCCCGGCCAGGCTCATTGTGAAGCTGCTCTCGGGCCATCTCGGTCAAACCCTCTGATAGCCAAATGCGCTGCACAACTATTTCTGCTGCAGAGGCCCACAGACCACATGCAGACAAACAAATAGCATCACACTTTCTCCTTGGTAACTGCTTCCTGCACCAGGTTAACTCTAACTCTCGGGAAGCTGATTGATCTGAATATTAAAACCCATCCGATGTCTTAACTGCTGTCTATCTCATGCAGAAGAAAAACCTCCATCTGGAAAAACATGTCAAAGCTGTTATAGTTTCTCCTGGTTATTTTTCATGTCATGTATTTTTTTTATATTTTCTACTATTTTTTATATTTTCTATTAAGTAACAAGTTACTTTCAAACATATGAAGGAATCACTGATCAATATCCCCAGTGATAATGAATTTCCACACAGGGATACTGAAGAAATGAATTAAAAACTGATGCCAACAGTTTCTGTTAAACTTTCATTTCTGAAAAAACGTATTTGTAACTAGATAGTTCTAACTATGAAATTTTAATCAGTCAAAAGATGCTTATGACGCATTTCTATACATGTTGGATAGTTTTAGAAAAACTATCTTGACGTTTGACTGAAGCACAAACTGAACTGTGAACTGTGCCAGCCACAGTGGTGTTTCTGCTGTATCTATGCCCCGTACTTAATGTGGGAACATTAAGAACACAAAACGTTAAAATGTAATGATTTCATTTTTCACTCCTCTGCACAACCTCATAATGAGAAGTCACAAAATTCACTGTGGGAAAATCATGATGTCTCCATGGTTTTATTACTTCTTCTTACTTTTACCAATTTTTCTTTCTTTTAATAGCAGCATTGTGTTGTCTTAAAGCAACAGTTTCATGTCCAGGTCAGTGATTAAACTCCTATATTCATATCATAGCATGTGGATCAAAACTATCCTGACTTCCAGAAGCCCTAACTGGCTGAATTAATTATCTGGTAGAGTGAAAACAAACTCTGGTTACCTGGGCTTAAGGACATTGTTCTTAATCAGTTTGTGTGAGCTAATTACATGAATAATATGAGGGCTTTGAGGGAGCCGAAGCCTGCTGCAGTGTGGCACCCAAGAAACAACCTCCCCTCAGAGCAGCCTGGCCTGCAAACACTGAGCAATCTTGTGGACACGACAGAACCTACATGTGAAGACAGCTCTACAGAACTCTGCAGGGAACAATTCAAGGCACTTCTTAATCTGTTTTATGTTCCCATTACATTTGCAAATGCTATTTTATATTTGAGGAGTGAGATAACACATGAATTTGGGAGGAAATTGTGGGAGTATTAGATATTTGGGAGAGGAAATATTTCTGTTTCAGTGCTGTCTGCAAGTGACAGAAGTGTACAGCTTACTGTGACAGATATAATTTTAATTCAAACTATTTGGTAGACTGTGATTAGTAATTTATTAACAATCAAAGATGAACCGTATATGCTCTGTCTTAGTAACATAATAAATGAATTGAAAAGGGCAGAGAAGAAAAAATGAAAACTCACCAGGAAAAAATTCAGTACCTGTGTGAGGCTTCATTGAAAATGAACATGGCATAGCAATGGCATGATGAACATCAAACTCTGCTTTGTAGAAATGCCATCACTGCCACACAGCCACATTGAACATAGTGCTGATACGTTTGTCAAGAAAGCAGTGACAGGTTTTTCTGTAGGTCATGGAAGAGGGAAAGTCTGCCCAATTTTAAGGTCTGCAGCAAAGTAATGATTGAAAAGTTTCATTTTAGCCCTCCTCATCCTTTAATTTAGGCTGGGAAAATCCGTTTGTCTGCAGATTTCCTGTTTTTTTCCTAGGTAAAATCTAAAGGTAAATGTTTCTGCAGTGTTTGAAAGCAATTCACCCAATCGTTCCTATGTTAGAGATTGCTAAAAGGTGCATGTGAAATGGTGGATAAAATAAAAAGCTTTTCTATTAACACCAGTGAGGCATTTGAACTTAAAAAAAAAAAGTTTTCTTGTTTAAAATATTATTTTTATTAGCTGTTAACAATTTTCTGCGTAGGCATAGCTTTTTGGAAAACTCATGTGCCTATTCTATTTGAAGACAATACAATTTATGTTAATTGTTGCCAATTTTTTTTGAGGCCAAACTGACTGTGACTAGGAAGACTTTTTCTTCTTCCCTCCTTTCATTGTTTATTTTTGGTTTGTTTGTTTTGTTTCCTTAAGTGAAAACAGAAATTAAGCACTAGAAGTAAAATTCAGGTCAACTTTAAAGCCCACATTTTTTCTAGATTGCCAGATTTTTCCAACTGTTGCTTTATGTCATTTCATTAGGTGGCTAAAATATAGATAAAAATTACAAATCAGATTGCAAACACTCTTCAGCTTTTATAATACTAATTTAGTTTAGCAATGTATAATGCATTGTGTCCATAAGTAGTAATTTTCTTGTTTGATCCAGAATTCAGAAGAAATTACATTGTTGTTCTTCCTTTGAGACGATATGAAATTGCCAATTTGACAAGAAACTGTAAATTACTCACCTTTTCTGAGTCAATTTGCATGAAGACTTTCAGTGATTTACAGAGATGTGAGTACTCCAAAACAAATCTTTGTTTTGCCCTGTTGAAAGAATCTTCCTTTGCATTCACCTTTACAGGATTAATCTAATCCTAATCTGTGGACTGGGAGTTCCTATTGATACTCTGTTGAAATATTAGTTTTATAGACATGACAACAATAACAGGGGTTCACTGTGATTGTTTTGTTCAAGATGTTCATATTTAGAAGACAGTGATACATGATGCCAGACTTTTCCCTATCTCCAAGGAACAAATGCTGGGAATTGGTGCAATATTTTAAGCAATAACTTGGCACCTTTTAACACTTTACATCATTGCTGGTAGGAAGCATATTCATACAGAACTATAACAATGTATGCAAGACAAACCTGATGTAAATATCTCATGAGATAAATGTTGGCTGTAGCTGTCTGAATTAAATCACATAACTTCCCATATTATATATAAAAAAAAAAAGACATCCAATTTATAATTTTTTTCCTGAAGATGTTATCAGAAAGTTCCAAAGTGTTGTCATGTGATTAAGAAGACAAAACCTTTTGTTTATAACAACTTTTCATCCAGACATTAAATCATTAAAATAAAATGGAAGGATGGTATTTTGGATGAGAACTCAAGAAATTTGGGTGAAATCCCATCTGTGCTGCAGATATTCTGCATGAACTTTGAGAAATGATTTAAACTGTCTTTGCCTTAAATACCTCTTTATGAATTGAAGGTGGTGAAACTCAATTTGTCCTCCTTGGGGAACACCCTAAGAAATGCATATGTGACTTGGAGCTTACCTCCTTCATTTCCCATAATGCTAAAAGCACAGAAAGAAATCTTAAAAGTGAATATCTGACTGGATGAATATTTGACAAGTTGATAATTTTAATGCTATTGTACAAAGATGGTATTGTATGTTAATGGCATGCCAGAAAATACAACATTTTCAACATGTATATTCTCAAAGTAGTATTAGGTCGTCATTTAAATCTAGTCATTAGATATGACATACTGGAAAAAGTTCTTATTTTTTCTGACTCGGGTGCTCTTGAAAAATATTTCTGTTTAGGTCACTGCAAATTCAGTGGGACAAAGGCCATCTCTCTACCTTGTGGAGACATTAGGATCCTCATTGTGACTGGGACACGCTGCTAGAGTATGGATAGTGGTACACAGACGAGTACATTTGCATTGTAAGAGTTGTTATATCAAACTGGTTTCTGCAGAGCAAGTTTAACTTTCTGAATGGTACCACTGAGAAAATGTTGCACAGCAAACATTTGCATCACACTATAAACCTCATAGCATGGGTGGCTACTGAATGGAACCGGGAGACCTTCACTACCTAATCAGTTTATTCTTCTCACTCTTCTCTTTAAACTGAAATTGTTGCTTCCAAAGAAATAAAAAATCCCACCTTTGAAATTGACAACAGAAAATAGAACTGGAGATGCTTGCAATCATTTTTCGTTTGACCATATTCCTGAATAAGATAATTCACCTATGCTTCAAGTCTATCATGAAAAGTGTTGCTGTTTTCAGAGATAAGCCTAAAGCTGGAAGCTCAGATCAAGACCAAATCTCCTTGCTGTGGCAAATATCACTGTACACCAAGATTCATTATTATGTGTTTTCACAGTCTTTATAGTAGTTGAATTTGTGGAGAAACACTCCACAAAACGGTTTGAATGGTTTTAATTAAATGTTGATAAAACAGAAAAGGAATCTTGGGATGTGAAAACAAATTAATTCTGGTCATTAGTCACCTGACAAACATATTACAGTACAGATTTTTTATAGCTCCATGGATGCTTGTGAAACTGGAAAGATAGTATTCTAAACGGATTCCTTGTTAGTGGCTTTGAGTCACTGCAGATATCACTGTAGTTACCTACAGTCATTACTGAAACAGTTATGTAAAGTGCTTTCAAGGCAATACATTTCCATGCCTGTGTCTGATCTTGAAAATTAATTCTGAAAGCTAAACTGTAAAAAATGTGGGATTAGTTTAGTACAATTCAGAAACTGCTGTAAAATCTTGAACCAAACAGAATGCTTTGGTGATATGCAGTTGCCAGCTGCTCTCATGGACATTGCAGAAATATATCACATATTCCACCTCCTGCCCCGCTTTGTTCTTTTCTGTTTGTTACATTTCAGATGAAGTTAACATTTGGCCTCTGCTCTTTGCATCCACTATGGTCCTGTTGTCAGCTGAGAAAAAAATAACTCAGGTAATAAAATAGGCCAGCTCCTCCCTTAGCTAAACCATAAGGAATTAGAAGGATCAGATCATGCTGATTTCCTCCTTTGATCAAGCCTATTCTTTGATAAGGGAACTGTTCTGTGTAAATGGAAAACAGTGTGATGTATATGGGACAAAGCCCTCCATGTTCTCTAGAAATCTGCTACAGAGGTGTATATTACTGGGATTATGAGGGACAGATAATGCCTTCTATTTCTATGCAACTTGTGCTGGCAGATTCTTTAATGAGTTGTGCCAGATCTAAATTTACTTTTACCAATGTACTATTGCTAGAAGTTGCCTTATTGTAGCTGTTACATTCAGGACTTTAGAGCTCATGTGAGCAGCAGGCTGGGCAAACTTGAACAACCCAAACAACCCGTGTTAAAGGCAGCTTGTCTGGGTGCTTGACCTGATATTCTGGGGGTCATTTGGGCCATATTATCCTCTGTTAATAGAATAAGTCCACACAGAGGATGCGGGTGATGCAGGTGTCTTGGTGATGAAGGGCAACCAGAATTCTAGTGAAGTTCACTATTTTCATGAAATGTTGAGAATTTCAAAGAAAGAAAAAATGTTTAATCAGATTTTTTTGGCCAGCTGAACCTTCCACCCTTTCTTGGGTGGAAGTTTCCTTTTGGCTAAGTGGGAATTGATTGTCTTAAGTGAGTGCGTTCTAGCTAGCCTCCAAATAGCTAGAATTGTCTTTACATGACAATACTACATGACCACCAGGGTATCAGGATGGCCACTGCATCTATAACTGTTGGGATACCCACTTGCACAGAAACAAAAAAATCCAGTACAGAACAGAGTGATAAACTTGCCAGTGCAACACCGTGCTCCTCAAGAACTTTCCACAGGAGGTCTGCATGGCAAAACTTTTGGGGAAAGAACAGAAGAGGAATAATACCAGCACCTAGATATAGGAAGGCTCTTTTTGTTTCAAATATCTGTGTCTCTGTAGTTAATAGATGCCACCTAAAAATGGTATTATCTCTGGCAGAGGAGCATTAAGCAGAGCTAAACAAAAGGAAGAATTAGGTTCATTATCTTAAATTGGTTTATCTTAGAACTATCTTGGAACATAATATAATTTTAAAATAGTGCATTAAGGAAATAAAATACAAATGAACAATTCTTTTAATATAATTAACCAAGAAAGAAACAGATTGAAATGAGTAGTGTTCACCCATTTAAAAAGCAAGATCCTTTGAGCCTTTGCTACAGAATGTAATGCTTACATACATGTAATGCAATCAGTGGCATTTCATCCAACAAGTAGCCCACTGCGCTACTTCGTAAGAGTTTGGAGAAAACCAGACCCCTGGGGAGTTGCCACTGAGAATGTGAAAGTCTTCAGCTTCTGTTTCTTTGTTAAAACAAGACAGTTTTACGTCACAAAATGCCAGGTGGTTTTGATGGTTTTAGCTGGTTGTAGCTCTTAAGAGATTGAAAGGGTTCAAACACTGAAATGTACATCCTCACTGTGAGACAGATGCTGTACAAATATAGCCTGCTGCCCCAAAACCAGAAGGATGGAAATTACCAAATTGGAAAAAGAAATTCAGGGTTTCAAAACATATGTTATGGAAGACTCTTTTCAAGGTCAGCGCTCATTTATTTTCCTCCACATCTAAACCCCTTGTATTCTCCATGCTCAAACTTCAGATTCAAGAGCTATCAGAGGTTTGGGAGGAGAATGAGAAAAACATTTATGACATGAGACTCTGCTGTTAGTTCATAATGAAGATTCAGTCAGTGAGCAATGAACTCAGATCTGATTTACTCTTTAAAAAGCAAAAAAACGCCTTATAAAGCAGAGTTTCAATTTTCTAAAATCATGGTTAATAAATTCCCCAGCTGCCTGCTTAGTACTATAATGCATTCAAATCCACTTTTCAAAGACCCGAGGTGTTATGATGCATTGTGTTTTCCTCTACCTCAGAACTGCTGCCAGTGACAATGAGACCTCTGCATCCCAGAAAGTCAGCCAGCGTGAATCTCATCTTGCACCTCTTGCCCCAGCGAGCCTATCACCCGTGACGAGACAACTCACAGCAAACCCAGTGCTAGCTGAAGCAGTGAGACTGAGAGCAGAAAGGTGGCTGGGAGGATGAGAAAACTGCAGATCTTTCCCCCATAACTGAGCTGAAACAGCATGCTAGTCCCATTGCTTTTATGTACATATTTTTGGCAGTAAGTGCAATGGAATATGTTGTTTTCTGCTACCACAGAGAGTCATCCAGCACTTCAGTTAGTGAACACATTATTTCATTCTGAGGTTTTACTATTGCCACTCCAGATTCTGGTCTGCTTGTACTGTCTATAAGGAGGCATAGTAAACATGGTCGATTTAATCCCACTCTATGAGAAAGAAAATAAGTATTTTTTTATCACACAGAGAAGACTTAAGATTTTAATTGTGAATTCTCAGGAATACTAACTTTGGCTTGGAAGCTTCCCATGTTCTTTATCAGGAGATAAGAGGGGGATTTTTTTTTTTTTTCTAATTTTTCTGCAATATTTTCCTGCATTTAGAGTGGCTTTGAAGCAATTTACACTTAAGGCATTTATGTAGCAGTTTGATTAGGCAGCAGGCATAACAAGCAATGCCATTTGGATGGTTAATACTTTCACCAGTTGTGGAGCTCTGAGGCATGGAGCCAGAGGCCAAGTGACATTAGCTTCTCAAGAAATACACTAATCGCCTTAGAAATGCAATGCCTGGAGAGTCTCTTAGGTATTATGTAATGGAAATTGTAAGGAAAAGGATAAAAGTCAGACTTTGTGTGTTTACTAAAGGTTATTGACGTAGCTGTGACATCACTGACGGGCAGTCACAAGACACCTTTTGTGTACAATAGTCCAAATGCCAGTTGGCAATTAGTGCAATGCCACCCAGGCAGATGGAAATTTTGTATTGTACCTACAAATGCACTCCAGGAGGCATTTCACTGATAGCCAGGTGCCTTTCAAACTCTCTACACAAAAGGTGCTAAAGGACTGACTATTGGTCTTATTGTAACCATGCCAGTGTCATCTAAAGGACTAAATTTTCCATCCATCCTCTTTAGGGTTGCTCAGCTTGAACCACGAATGAAGACTTGTGCCCATAGATAGCTTCTGTTAGGATTCATGCAGTGTGAAGCACTCTGCAAAATGCCTGTGGGATTTGACTTATTTGGGGATTCAGCCATCTCTTTAATAGGTAAAGACTAAGCAAGCAAAGGAAAAATAAATGTGTCAATGAGGTAATCAAGGTTGTGGTGATCATGACCCCTCAAGAGCAGCAGAAATCCCAAAGTTAAAGAAAGCACCCCTGAGCTGCGTGGAGACACACTCAGAGAAGGTCCCTGGGAGAATCAGTTAAGAGGCATCATATCCTGACAGATTCACAACTCCACAAGCCAGAAGGCAGCTGTCAGAAGCCCAAAGCTTCAAGAAGAGGAGTTTTGATCTCTACACATATGATATCTACCTCCCTGGTATTTGAGATGTTTACCACATATAAGATGGATTTTCTAGACTGGATTTTCTAGATAGCCCCTCTGTGGTCAAGCAAACTGTTTTGTTGAAGGACATTTGAACCACCGCATGAGAGGAAAGAGTGTGGCCCATGGGTTTGAAAGCAATAGTTCTTACTGGCCTATATTAATAGGTAAGGAGTTAAAAGAGGAATGCAGTGATTTTCTGACGTGAACAGTTCAGGTCAGGTATTAGGGCTCTGTGCAAATCTGTTCATTTAATTGAAAAATCTACAGTTGCCTCTTTGCCAGAATTCACAAGCCTGGTAAACAAGTCTCACAAACCTTGTAGGCTTCAGTTAGCAAGTTCACTGCTTTTCATCTGATAGCCCCATTCTGGTATAATTGTAAAAGCCATGGAATCTAAATAAAAAGCAAGAAAACAGAAGTGTTACAAAAATCTCTATACAGGAGTAAACATTCTGTTGGGGAGTCTTAAATGCTGCTACTAAGTTTTGTATTTTTATCACAGAAGAAAATGATAATGTGATGGTAAAAGATAATTAACTTTAATTAGATAAGATAGAATAAATGTTTAGAAATTGTTGAAGTGGATCAGATTAGTGGACTGTGTGCTGTGGCATCCGCCTCTGACTGGTGAGCGCTGCAGAAGTGAAAAACATGGTGGTGAACCGACTCTGGAGCAGTCTGTCTAGACTAGAGTGGGAATCCAGCCTTCTTTTCATGACTCCAGACAGGTCTTCCTAGGGGACCCAGACTTGGAAAGGAGCAACCTGGCCTTAGAAGGTGCTCCTCTGCTTTATTTTATCATGAACTGCCTCTTCCATGTGCTGCTGCCATTCAGACTGAGAATTAATTAATGAATCATTTTGTGCAGCAAGATGGAGAAAGAGTCATCCAAAAGTTTATTCCTTTCTACATGTCATGTTTTAGTTTGCTGTGCATTGTTCATCAGTTTTATTTTCTGAAACCAGGACTGACATCACCTTGAAACACTACATTGTGAACAAAGGACACTATTAATTTTTTGTCCCATCAGTGACTACTGCATTTGTCTAGCACAAGGATTACAGGGAAGGAGCAGCTCAGGAGCAGATATTCACATGCCTTTCCCATCCCAAAGGATGGAAAGATTTTCATCTCTTGCATACCAAACAAATTCACTGAGGTTTCATGTTCTGAAGAGGGACTGTGCCCTGTCTCAGAACCTAGAGACAGCTCAGCTTCATCCATGGAGACAATGAATGATGAACTCTACCTCCACTGCCAGCTAACTTCATACTTCCAGTACCCACATCAAAACACTATCCAAATGGAAAACAATATGACTTGATGGGTTTTATGTCTTGAAAGAAACCGTTCAACTAAAATTGATAACATTATTCTCCCTAAGTAGGAAACTCTTAACAGCAAAGGAAGTAACACACTGGTTTCAATTGGTTAACTTGATGTTTGTAGGAGCAATATTAAATCCTAGTTCAGAAGAGTTTTAGACAACAGTGATTCAGATTGCTTCTCTACTTCAAACTCATAACGAGCTCAGGGAGAGTTCACCTCATAACTGTGAGCCATGGTGTGCAACCACAGTGATGCAATTTGCCAGCAAAAGTGATTAAAATCAGTATATCTACTCACAAGGTAATCTGCAAGGATTCTGCTGATGCATGCTTCCTTTGGGCTCAGAGTTTATCCATGTTACCCTCTGCTTCTGCATCTGCAATGCCCTTAAAAAGACTGTCATACAATCCACCTGGCTGCCTGGTAGGTAAGTGTCTGTCAGATGAGGGTAGTCTCTTGCCTCTTCCCCAGCACTTGTGCAAGTACCCATGGACAACGATACAACTGTGCATTTCATCAACAGACTGAAGAGCAGGATTATGCTTAACCGTAAACATAAGGAGAGACAAGCACTCTCAAATTTAAGCAGTATGACAGAAGAAAATTGCATAATGGTTTTGCATCTTCCAAGTCTGCAACACACCATGATCACTTTAACAGACACTGACCACTGAGTACACTCAGTGAGCACACAATTACTTTGTCTCCAGGAATAAAGTGCAAGGGGTAAAGCACTTCCTTAAAAAGGAATAATATTTATTTTGCTTTACTATTGTAATTTATTAAAGTTACTATAATATTTGCTTTACTATTGTCCTTGTAGGTGTCATATTACACACCTCCCCTCCTTTCCTATTACAAGGATCCTTCACTGGTGATTAGTATTTGTGAAGTAACTAAAGGGTAATGGAAAGTCCCTTACCTTTCATGGTTTCAGCTGGGAGCCACAATGGCATTTGAAATGCAATGACTACAGTGGCTAGCCTTGGCCAGATTGTTCTGAAGCGATCTCCTTTGCTTATAGCTTTGTATATCGGGAGGGGAATTTGTTGGCAAGCATACCAAAAATATTGTCATTTCTGTGAGTAACAATCAGCTCTTACTCTCTTTTGACATGTGTCTAAGTGAGGAAGTCTGATCTGTAAAACAGTTGACATGCAAAGCAGAAAGAAAGTTACATCATATGATTCAGAAAATGGAATGAAAATGAAAACACAAAATAATGCAAATACAAAATAAAAACGAGTTCATGTTTCCAGATTATGAAATCCTGGAGTTTTCTGGGACTTTCCCCATATTCATAGCATCCTCAGTAGCTTTACAATTCTAAGTCAAGACTTGAAAGAAACTAATGACCATGATTTCACTGACTTTTAACATTTCATTCTTAGCAGAAGACACATATAAATAGCACCAGTTTTACCATGGAGCAGAAGATTTGTCTCCTTATGGAAGACAGTATTACAGAAAAGAAGAGTTAATACATCAATGGTGGAAGATTTTCCTCACAGAATCATGGAGAGACATTGACAATAGTAGTGTGATATGCTACTTGCTTCTGCTCAGCAAATGATTTTGGCCATGAAACACTGTTTAGAAAAGCTAGAGTCAGAAATGGAATAAAGGGGAATGGAGTCAGTGTTTGGCAACAGCTACATGCAGGGGGACCTGACCTGTCACGGTATTGCTTTGTAGCAAGAATGAGAAATAAACATGATTTTAGAACAAGAGTCTCCATGTGTGACTTTCAGAGCACAGCACGGGCCTTTTACAGCTCCACTGTTGCCAGGGCTCAATGTTCAGAGTGAGAGCTTTGTGGGAAGAAGGGCTTATAGAAGTCGTTTGCCATTTGAACTGCCTGGCTTGATAGAGTTGGATGGGACAAATGCAGCATAACACTTGTGGCCTGATGAACACTTCCAGCGACTGAAGTAACAACTAGCAATTTTGCCAAATTCTTTTCAATTAAAAAAGTATATCTTAAAAAAAAGAAAAAAAAGGCAGAATATTATATTCAGGGAGTAGAGCAGTGATCTTGCACAAAACCTTGCATGCCATTTCACAGTGAGCTCTCTTACAGGGGTTACAACATTTCTCGGCACATGCCACACGCACTTGTGTGAATGTTTGCCCAGGGAGCAGCAGAGTCAGGGTTCTGCCACTTACAGCAGCTCCAGGGCAGATGAGCACACAGGTGTGTGTGTGGGTGGGGAGCTCGTAACTGAGGAGGAAGAATAGCGCATGAAGAGATAAACCACACAAAGGGACTATGCTTGATCTTTGTTCTCAAAACTCAAAGACAGCAAGAACTGTCAAAGTTACTTGCTCTTCCATGCAACAAGGAGCTTGCTACAACATTCTGCAAAGGCCCAAGGCTCCTCCATGTTTCTTAAGGGCAAGTGAATGCATAGATATGAGTCACTTACTTTCCCTGACATTTCTTCTGTGAAATTCTCTATGTTAAAACCTTTGATGCAAGAATTTCAATCACGGGTCATTCTGTATGTGAGTTTATATTCCCTTGGTTATTTAGATCTGTATATTATACATACTTAAACTTTTTACAAGCTCATTTGTGTGTCTCAGGATTAAAAATTCTGTTTATGTTGTTTCTCATGTCAAAACATAATCAGCTTTCATGCTGTGTGTATGAGATATCTTCAATTATCAGCCAGGTTTAAGGGGAAAGCAGGAGTAGCAATGCCATAGAAAGTACTTCTCAGGGATGAGTCTGAAGCTCTGAACTCGGTTTTCATTCTCTTTCACCTAAAATCTTAAAGCTGTGGGCTGCTGTCAAGGAAGTTTTTGTAACAACCTAGACTGTTAGCTAACTAGCTCCCCCTCTTGAAACTCTAGAAACACTGACAGAAAACTAGTCGGGATGTAAAGAGAAGTGAAATCCAGTGGTACTGTAGTACTTAACTAATTTTATTTTTTTTAACGGTTGTGGATTTTTAATTTTTTTTTTCATGTGAACCCTGACAGCTTGGGAATGTCATTTTGTTGCTGATGCTTCTGATTTCTGAGTTGACCTTTTAAGAATGCAGAAGGGGTCTTGGTGTCTGTTGAAAAAGGGTTCAGGGCTGCAGAGGTCACACTAGTGCCAGTGTCCAGTGGAGACAGACAGCAGAGCTCCCCAGCTGAAGGGCACTGGAGAGGGATGGTGGACGACAAGGATGTCTGGGGGACATTATGGTTCAGCTCCACCCTGCTGCAGCCCCCACTCCCGGACTCCAGCAAACACCAGGGCAGAAAGGGAAGGCCCATCTGTGCAGGAGCACAAACATCAGCTGTGCCTCCTGGGGCATCCCTGCCTGACAATGAGCCCAGCTGACACAGCGTGGTGGCAGCTGTGCCGCTGCACTGCACTGCTTTGCTAGGGATGGCGTTATGAGCACAGTAGGTAACCACAGTCCAGAGTTTCTGGGTTTTTCTAGAACAGATATTAGGCATACAGAGACATTTTGTTCTTGAGTGTCAAGTGGAGAGGTATGTGGGCTTGCATCTGAGAAAAAGTATCTTTGGTGTACAATAGGCTTTATTGCATGGAGAATTTTCCACATGGGTTTTACAAAGAGCTGTCCTTGCCCTGAAAATTTCCATTCTGAAAATGCTAATGTAGTGTCAGGATGGATAAAGGATAGGAAAGGGAAGTCTTGCTTCCTAGAGAGAGGTAACTGAGATATGGAGTCACACTCAGACTTCATACTACATTGTTTAAGCATCCAAATACTCAGCTGAAAAAACATTTGCCATCCCTGAAGCAAGGAACAGAATTTAAGATTCCTCATTTCCAGAGTTTTCCTGGCAGTGAGCTATAAATCCAGACTCTTTCATTTATTCTTCCTCTCCAGTGCCGTGAGTCTTTCATGCTTTTGGATACAGTAGCCCACTTTCAACAGAAAGGACAGGAAGAAAGACCAATGTATATAATCAGTTGGATTTTTGGCTGGGTAGGGACAGAAGTAGTTTGGAAAGACTTTAAGTTGAAGGCAGCGTGACCCAATTTTGGGGTAAAAATGTCAATTTTTTAAAATGAAGAAGACTACCACTAGCTTGATTTTAGGCTGAATTTGATGCTTAGTGTCATTTTCAAGGGTGTGTAAGTGTCAGCTAAAAAAGCTGTTTTGGCACTCCAACAGACTGCATGTAGCTGTTGCCTTTCACTGAACCACAATGGAGCAGTCATCACAGCTAGTGATGCAACTGAAAGTTTATGCCCTTCTCATGCAAACGATGTGGCATTTACTCACTTCTTATGTAATCTAAATGGTCAAGGTTTTAGGTTCTTACACTCATGCTTAAATCTTTCTGATCAGCCTAAAAACATCCTTGGCTTAGTTGTTTAGATGTCTTGAATAGTGTGTAAATCCACTTTAAATCTTAGACATGAAAATATCTTTCAATACCTTATGTCACCTGTCCAAAGTCATCCTGGAAATCTGTGAGAACTGGAAAGAAATTACTCATATTCTTCCCAAGATTCATAACCACAAAATGATGTTTCACTTACATTCACTGAGCAGCGCTTTTTAAAGAGATGACAGACACAAGGATCTCAATTTTTGCCTATCCATTCTAGGACACTTTATGTATCATATAATTGAGCAGGTGGATAAATATCACCTTCTGGACATCTGCAGAATCCCTCTGATAGGTTTACACTGTGAACTGTAAACACTGACCCAGTTACAATTACTATCTTTTTTTTAAAAATCGTAGCTCCCATCTCAAGGATGAAGAAAAATATGCACAAATGCTTACAGGAATAAGGAAAGGGTTTAGAGGGTATGCTCTTAAATCTGCTTAAATACTTGAACTGTTCAGGTGGAACGTAAATTCAGTAAAAAAGAAAAAAAAAAAGAAATAAGAATTAAAGAATTCCAGTGGTTTAGTCTCCAAACTGTGTTTCTACTTTACCCACAAAGAAAACTGTTAGGGGAATAGGTTGAGGTAAATTTTGTTTTAATCCCTTCCAAAACAATGTATTATTTGCTCAAAACATAATATTTTAATTTCAAGCAGTAATGATCTAAAATTCAAGAAAAGGCTGAGATCTATTTTGCATCCAGTCTTGTCATATTTGTTCTTTCAGCCCTCTGAAAGCTCGCTCTCTGCATGGTTTTTAAAATAGAGCTTTAAGATTCAGCTCTTCAGTTGATAATCTTAGAGAAACTCTACCCACTTTTATCACTTGAAAATCTGATCTTCAAATGGTTTCACAAAAAACCCAAAGCAAAACAAAAAAACCCTCGCTATACCCAAATTATGCACATTGGAAACATGTCATGGGTTGTTGTGTTATGTCTCAAAATACAGTGTATTATTCCTGATGTACTTTTTATAAACTGCACAAATACCAGCACAAACTAAATGTCTGGGTCTGCATGCAGTAGCGTACTTTAATGCTCATCATATTTAAAGCTGGGGGTCCTCTAGGCAAGAAGTGGCTGTCTGGTTTAGAGGTGATGCAAAGAAGGTCATCTACATTAAATGAACTAGACTGGGCTCAGTAATAGTGAGCCATTCTCAAATACTAATGACCATCTGGATTACAGATGCAGTAGCCAGATTGTCTGTTGTGTCCACCAAGTGAGTTGTCTTACCCTGGGAAAAAACTGTCATCTGTCTGTCTTGCCCTGTAGACATGAGCTTTCTTCCAACCTGTCCACATGGATTTACTGGTGGCAAGGTCATCCCATTCTCTGGAACGTCACTCACTTGCATTCACTGGCTGCTTAGCAGCTGCCAAATTTTTTGGAACAGAACAGAATGGCACGGGGCTGGGAATAAGGCAGTAAAACTGAAATATTTTCTATTTCTTTCTGGTGCACATTTACCAGTAGTTAAAGAAAACAATACCTATTTATTAGCTGAATAAAAATTCTTTTTCCAGCTCTGTTTGTTAAATAGATGATGTCGGTTATCGGGTGTTTCTCTTCTCAGGTCCCATGCTGTGAAACTCCTTTCCTTTTGTTTAGCAGAATAAGCAAATCATTGCAAGAGCTAAAATCTTGTTAAGAAGTGCACCAGTTTGATTTGGCATTTAATTAACACATTTTTGTTTGGTTTTACTGTGTGAGTCCTGACTTTCAGGTTCTCTTTTCATTTTATTAATGTAATTATGCTTTGCTTTTAAGAGTGGGCAGAGAATCTATAATCTGTATATTTCTGATCTGGTTTTGTGTTTTTAGCATCATGCTATCATTTATTCAGTAGTGGATTGTAAATATTTTTGAGTACAAAATTCAGAAGTTAATTGTTCCTGAAGATTGCGTACTGCTGAATGTTATCCTCATGTTTGAAAAGCACAATTCTGAAGAAGCTTTGCAAAGTATTGCAGACAGTGAATACATCAAGCACTTCCAATTATTTTCAGAGCTTCCTTATATGCTTGCGAGCACATAGAAAATGCAAACCTGAGAGGGGCTAATGCTTGAGTTAACCAGATTCCGGAGAAAATAGTCCTCCGGAAAAAGGTTTTATCCCAAAATCTCCAGGTAGATATCCTGGGGATTCATTTGTGATTGTCATGGTGAAGTGTTTTTGCTAATTAATTTTGCTAATGAGGTGATAAACAAACTAAGGGAGTCCTCTCCTTTTTGACACTAGCTCAGATTTCATTAGTAGGAGCTTGTCCATGACAGTTGCAGGTAAATCCCAGACACTATTCATTACAAACAGTAAATGTAAGGCACTGTGATGCTCTGTCACCAGTTTCAGCCCAGAGCCTCGGATGATTCTTATAACTGTCAAGTTGCCTGTTCAGTAAGCTGCAGTGTGAGCAGGGAAGGGCATACGTCCATGTTACTGCAACCACATCACATGGTTTTGATGGGAGCATGCTGTGAAGGACAGTGTAAATGATGGGAAGAGGGGAAGGAAGGACGTGGGTGACTGTTCCTTAGCCTGCCCTGGAAAATGTGCACTGCTTCGTGTGCTTAGGGACCTGCATTCATGCATAAGTGTATGCTCTCTATATATGTGAAATAGATTTACGGTGTTGGGTGTGTGCTTACACTATGGCTGTAGGAAACATGGCTAAGAAAACAGAGAAGAAGGGAATGGTGAAAAGGAAATAAAAAATGAAAGCAAAAGAAAAAGAAGAAAGATGTTACTTTTTGCTCACCTTCATGGACTGCTAATACAGCTTGTGTATATGTCTCTGTGTATATAGATGTAGACAAGTGCATATGGTTAGATATTCAGAAAACCTGTGTGCAGATAGAGCTTTTATCTTCATTACATATGAAAGAGAACCAAGTATATGTGCTTGAAAAAAAAATCTGTGTATGGTATTTCATCTGGCATCATCAGAAAAGGTGTTTTCCAAGCAGATCAGAAACAGTCTGTAGCTCACTGTAGCAATTCTGTTTGGAGTAAATGAGCTCTTAATTAGGTGAGGGCTGATTTCTTGGCGTTAGAGACTCTTTGAACTTCTCAGAGTGCTCTTCACATTAAAAAAAAGAGAGGCTGCTCTTTGTAAAACTTCCTAGCAAGTGGGAACAGAGTATATAGGAAAGCAAGACTGAAAGCACACATCACTGCAAAGGGCATGATGCAAAAGTGAACCAGACTCCATTTTGGACTTGAAGAATTACACTGAGACACCATTTGGCATATACTAGAAGGTAAGATAAAAGTAGTATCTGCTGGAAGTATAGATGATTTGTGGATAAGAACATGACATCTCAGACCCAGCCTAAAAATTATCTCCTACTGTGGCAGGCATCACGAAACACATCATCTTCCTTTTGAAGCTGATTAGTTTCTTGTCCTCACAGCAACAGTAGGAAACTGTTTATTAGTGTCATTCTGTGATGGTTAGAAACTAATTTCCATCGTGAACCTCTTCATGGCCATGGCCCTTTTCTACCCATCTATTTACAACATTGGCTACAGCTACATTGCTAAGCACACCTGCCCCACAGAGTGATCTCTAGTCCTCTGGCCCAACCAGTGCAGACTGGCTGATACTCAAGGTTAATCCTCTGTAGAGCAGATGGGCAGATGAACCCAATCCACACATATTGGCCATATGGTGCTCACATACATCTGAAACATGATGACTGTTTTTGTTGGGGATGGTGGTGGTGGCAATCATCATATTTAAAAGTGTGAGGACTGTGTTGCAGTTCACAGAATGGTGTTCCCATGGCATGAGATAGAGAGTAGATGTTGTGTGCTCTGGGCTGTGGCATATATGTGCTGGGGATGCTTGGGGACTCCTACATTCTCTTTTGGTGGGCACTGGTTGGTTGCTTCCTGAAGAGGTCCTGGAAGTGAATAAATATTGCACATGAGCAGATGAGCAGGCAATACGCATAATGGAGTGAAGGTGAGAACTGAGCTATCCAACTGTGTTTGTAACCATAGCCTTTAGTTTCAGCAGCATTATTTCCCTTGCTGGTTTTCAGCAATTTTTTATAGAAAGCAGTCATATTTCCTCTTAGGCTGTGTTTTGCAAATGAAACAATACAAGCTCCTTTAGTCTTCTCTCATACAGTAATCTCCTCTTTCCCCAGGTCATCCCATTATCCCTTCTTTATGAACAGCTTTAATGTATCTTCCTGGAATGTGAATTAGTAAGCTTTTACACAGAATTCCAGATAAATTTTTTCATAGTGCTTAATTAAAAAAAAATAAAATTCTTTGCTTTAGAGAAAGATCTTGAGTAACATATTAGAATATTGCATTTGTCTTTTTCATATTGGCTCTACATGCCTATTCATTGCAAGTATACTCAGAGTGTAGATATCCCAAACTCATACAATTGTCTAGACTTCTTTCATAATCAATAGAGAGAAATAAGTGATTCATCTCATTCTGAAGTAAAGGTCTGGAAAAGGTCAGATCAATAATGTCTGGAAGTGCCTGTTTGTCTCCTGTGACTGCAAAAGCAGGCTGGATTGAGGAGTTAGAGGAAATATGTCTACACTGTAGACATCTGAAGTTAGGTCAGATGAAACCCCGAATGATCAATATTGAAATGATAACACTGACCTTCCTCTTTGCTGTCACTGACACCTAAGAGATCCTAACTTACAGGAATTATTCTTGTTATGAACCTGTAATTGCAAGAGCTTCCATATGTTGTATTAATTAGGTAATTCATGAATTTCTATTAGCTCAGCCTACTGTGTGATATTCTAGTTCTCTTCCATACTAATGGTGTCTCTCAGCTTTATGCCATCACCCAAACTGAATTTGTACATTCTTACATTATGTCTTGTTATCTGTGAAAGCTCTCAATCATTTGGTCTGTCGTGGGTTTTAAGAATCTTTAAGAATACTGTCCCTGAAATACAAATGACCTCTTAGTACAAACTGCCGTCATCTCCTAGTTAGCTTCATTTTGTATTTACTATACAATTCTTAGCTAAACCTCAGCTCCTCTGTTAACTAAACTGGCAGTGTAAAAAAAATTTTAAATGATTTAGCAAAGTCTAGATAGATGAGCTATACCTTAGAATAAATCTGAATTTTCTTTTATTAAAAAAATTAAAGAAGAACTATACTGTTCATTTAAAAAAATATTTCATGGTAAACTGTTACTGTGTTTATCCCATTTTCAATATAATTCCATGGAAAATTATTACTTCATTCTAATTACATTCTAAACAATGCACATTCCTGAGGCCCCACTAATGGAATCCTAATTTTTATCTTCTTAAATATTACTGGTTTATTTGCTGGTCTTTCCTCATATATTACCTGATTTGATTGGTCCCATAAAATCCCACGTATAAGACTTGCATTTTCTTGTGTTAGTTCTTTCAATATTCTATACTGTATCCCCTCCCTCCCATACCTTCTTCAGGTTGAGCTCTGTGTTCTGTGTCTATATTGGATATAATTTTAATTTCAATGGTTTCATTTCTCTTTGACTTCTTTCCTTTACCTCTTCCCATTCAGCGTTCTTTTCATGGAAAACTGGGGCAAAATTTTCCTTTGCTACCTGGACTTTATGTAGCTTGTTTAATTAATTTCTCTTATGCTATCTCACCCTCAGTGACGGGGAACTCTTTCTTCTTTCCTTTATCTCTTCTTGCTTATATGGTCAAGGATATTTGTCTTAATTTTTTGCTGTGGTATGTAACTCAGCTATACTATGGCAGTTCTCACTTTTTTCCTTCACTTTCTCACCTTCAAGATATATATATCTATAGATATATCTATAGATATAGATATAGATATAGATATGTATTTTCAGGGTTTTTTCCCAGCTGCCTATGAATCTCTGCTTGCCTCTAATATCCCTTCTCAGGTAATTATTTATCCTCTTATATGTAATATGTTTTCTTCTTTCTTGGATAATGAATGACAGACAAATTCATAAATGTGACAAAGAAATTCCAGGCCTCACATATGAGTCTTCGAGCTCATCAGCCCAGTTGACATCACTCACTAATTACCTTAATTACCCACAGTGCGTTTCTTGAATTAAAAACTGAGTCTGTAGATTTGTTTCATTAAAACTGAATCAGTTTATCATGACTCAGTGCAAGGTTTCTTCTGTGATTAGGCCTTCTATAAAGCCTTTGCTGCTTACCAGAAATAAGCCGAAAATAACATGTGAGGTAGTAGGCTTCCTCTGCAGTCAATAAGGAGAGACAGACAACTTCAGAAGATGAGTCAATCCATGGAAGGTCTGACTCTACCTCTAGAAAGGCTGGTCTCAGCTTCGTGACTTAGAGGCACCCTAGCTGAAACAGCTTGGGCAGCTTCCCTTTGGAGGCTACAATTAGTGATCTGTCACTTCCACAGATATGAGAGCTCTCGCGTTACTAGTGGCATCTCATTCCCATTCTGCATGCAGACGGTTGGTCTCCCATGGTCACGTAATTCCCAGCAGTGTGTTGTGTGTTTTGTATGTATGCATGTGTGTCTAAAGTGTTCTACAAATATTGAGCCATATTCAGATTAAGCTGATGGGCTGCATGCATCTAACACTGTTTAAGGATGAACTCCTTTACAATGCTTTCCTAATGCATTTGTGATCCAAGGTAATCCCATTTCACTTGTACTGTCACTTCCTATTTCTCTGCACTATCTCACAGAACTGATGTATTGATACAATTATATTATTATTATTATTATATGATTCTAATGACTGTACAACAGATCTTACTGCCTTTACCTTATTTCTGCCAGGATTAGATTTAGCTGGGAGTCAAAGGAGACTGCAACTTTCCCACTAGCAGCACTTGGTGAAGTGCATGATCCCTTACAGATGCCACTGCAGAGTCTCCTCTTGCCCTTTACCCCTTCTATACATATACCATAGTATACTGAATCCTTAATTTTACTTCTCTCAAGCCACTTATATCCTTCATTCATTTCAGCCCCTAGAGCAATTAATCAAGCTCAGCTCAATTTTTTAAAAGTAAGGCAGAACATGTAGGAATAGATGTGACTATCCTGTCAATTAGGCAGTCACAGGTAGCTGATTTGCATTATAACAATGCCATTTTATTGTTTCACTGAGATTTGTTTTCTCTTCCTCCTACTCTTTTTCTTTCACTTTTTCTTCTTCAGCTGCCTCATGGCTTCACTTTTTTCTCGCTGTTGCCCACCTTTAAATTTTAGTTATCCCCAGTCCTTTTATTTTCTAATTTCTTTCTAAGAAAAATTACAAATTGTATCAGTGGTCATATTAAGTCCCATGGGGTTTGAGCAGATGTAAGCTGAAGGTGATTAGTTCTGTTGTGGACCCTACAAGCTGCTATGGTAGGCTGTAAGAGCTGATGTCATGTCCAGGCTGGTGGTTTAGGAGACCCACCATGTGTATCTTTAGCAGTTCCCCAAAAGGAAGAAAAAATGTAAAAGTAACCCCAGCTACCATTGGTTTCATTGCTGAAAGATATGTCAACAACTTAAAAGTGGTAAATTCATTGAATTTGCAGATTCCTTTTGTTCTGATTTATGAAAATATAACATTTTCATTTTTCTACAGGAAGTGTCTTGACTTTCTAATTTAGCTTATAACACTGCTTTACTGGAAGTGTAGTGAACTATGTAATCTAGCAAACTTTGTAGCTCCCAGGGGACAGCCCCTGAGTGATTTCAGCAACAATTTCAGTTTCAGTTTAAGCACTACCAGTCAAACAATGTACCTTTGCTTGGTCTAGAAGTAGAGGTCATGAAAACAAAGAATTTTCATTCCTGAAGCTGAAGCAGAGAATGAGGTCCCAAGCTACTTAACTTTGGGGGAAAAAAGATTTTCACAGATTTTTGAAAGATAGAATTTTTTTTCCAAATGTAGCATAAGCTTTTGGTCCCTGAGTTCTATCATGCTCTTTAGGTAAAAAAGAGAGAGAGGGGGCTTCTAGTATTCAGGTTCTTAATTCTGTATGAAAGTTCCCTGGAAGCCTTAACATGCCTGAACGTAAAGCAATGCACATGATGGAGCTGCCTTGAAACTGCAGTCTCTGAAATTCTAGGCCAAATTCCCTTGTGCTTCAGTGGAAATTCATTGGAAGTAATATATATCTGCGATCCAATGCCTTTTCAAGGAATAAAAGTCCCTTCTGATGAAAACCTATTTTAGTGGGAAATTCTGTACTGGTGCTAAGTAAAATACTAGAAATAACGAATATCCCACTGAGGGAATATTTGGTAAGTATGCAAATCTGAAAGTGAACTGAATAATAGGGTGCAGCTGGTTCTTAGTCTTATATTTGACTGTTGCTGTTCACATACAGTATAACAGCCGTGCATGGGGGAGGAGTGTTAACATGATATTCAGTGAAGGCTGCATGGCGTGGGTGTATCACAGTTCCAGGAAGAGCCTGAGGTTATGGTTAACAGAGTTCACGCCAACTCTTCATTTTAAAATGTAGTGGCACGCTGAAAGTCTACTGCTGACAGAATGAAGTTTTACTGATGCTTGACATGGTGACTAAACTATTAGGCCCATCCAAGCTCAAAATATAAAGCTGTTTTCTGACAGCTTATCAGAAAACAAGACTAACTGCTCTTCAGCTGAATATTTGCTAAACCTCTCTCATTCCTCAACCAATATAAATTCTTGTGACACACATTTTGAAAATCCACTTATGTATTTCACTTTGTTTGGGAATTCAGGCCTGCTTTCCATACAGAGGAAGCTTGAGTAGTCATTATATTATCAGACATCCCAAGCAATTTGCTATTAGGTCTTTTTCTCTAAACTTATAAGTTTCAGGCAATCTCTAGTACTACTGCTTGTAAAATTTAAAACAGACTGACTGATGCATGAAAAATATACTTCTAGCAAAAAACATCCTACACTGTCAGGACATAGTTTTTTCTCACATTCTGCATTGTTCATTGCTAGATATGATGATTCTTTTCTGTGAAATGCATATAATTACTCCTGAAGCTCTTAACGCGAAAAATCATTTTTTTTTTTTTTTTTTTTTTTGTGTTATAGTGAGTACACTAAGAAAACATTTTATTTCCTCTGCAGCTGGCTTAGAATGTTTCTCATTCACTCTCTTGACAAGTTTGGTGTCTTGCTAGGTTTTAGCACCTTCAAAACTCTGGTGTTTCTTATTCTTTATGTAGATTGGTCACTATACTAAAATGTACATTAAGACATGAAAAAAAAAGTGATCTCATGAATGACACTCCTCATATACAGAACTGTAATCACTTTTTGATCTTTCAGTGTCAAATACAATACTTTAAAATGTTTTTTGGGGATACTGTGATCTTTAAATACTGAAAATTGAATTCTTTACCTTTATGCAACAATCGTCAAATAAATTACTCCTTAGGTACCTTTTTCAGGAAAATGGATTTCAGTTATTCACACCAAACTATGTTTGAACAAAAAATAACTTTTAACACAGGACATGGAAACTTACACTAACAAACTTAAAAAATGAAATACCCTGCTGTTTGGCCTAAATCATAATTGGTGTTTGGAGGAGAGGTTATTCTGTTGTCCAGTCATCATATTTCCTTCCATGGCTTCCATTTTAGTCAAAATTCCCTACAGTCCAGAGTGCTTGATTATAGGCCTTCTAACTTATTTCATTGTGGAGAATTTTGGGCAAGAACAATAAAATATTTTTAAGCCTACAAGAGACAAGGCTGCTTGATCCCTTCTACTTTTCATAACATTGTAGTTTGTTGACTGTCTTTTGTTTTGCGATATAATTAGAATTGTATCTGTATTTTGGGAGTATCCTTACAATAAATGATTTTTGTAATTTTAAAATACTTAAGCATTGTTCGGCAGTGAATTACCTTCCCCTCTCCCCAAAGCCATTTTTGTGAGTTCTACACCTCTGTCAACAGCCTTATTCTTTCATTATCCTACATTTGAAAACGCTGTTTTATCTTGAAACATACAATTTTAATAAAAAATTTCACTTATGCTCAGAAGGCTTCGGTATGCATCACCATGTACAATCCTATTTTTTTAATCATAAAAGTCATATTGAAAAGCAGGTCCGGTATAGACAAGAGTGTGGATTTAATCAGTTAATTGTATGGTTACACTGTTCATAATCACTTTATTTGCTTTTAATGGTAATGAGATGGATATTTCCAAAGGAGTCTTATTGTCCTCTGCATAGATAACTAATTGTTTTTTTATTAAATACTGAAGTACTTAACATGCCCTGTAAATGCAATCTGCACATGAAAACAAATCCCCACACTCTACCCAGTTCTCATTTCATGCACACATAGCTGCATCCAAATAGTGCTCTGGTTCACCTTTGGGTAAATCTGAAGTCATTCCTTTTCCTCAAGAGGTGGATACTCTGGTTCTTAGTGATTCATTATTGCAATGTTCACTGATTACATTAATTGCTTTTATCTATCTTTCCATTCACACCGTTGAGCAGTTGTCTCATCTAGTAAGGTGCCAGCAGTGAACCTAAGTGGGAATTAAATGCTGCTTTTTGCCTCAGCTGAAACCGGTGCGAAGCAAGCATGATCTGAATCAGGCAGAAGAGGTTAACACAAATATCACCTAGCATATACATAGTTTGAAAGCTAATCCACCCATTCTCCCACTACAGAAAATATGTTCAGGTACTGTTTCCTCGGGATCCAAGTCTCCCCCTTCTCCCCAGAAGAGCATGTGCCTTATGGCCTTGTTTTATCTAGTTTCATCCAGATTGTAGGGCTTTTCTGTCACTCATATTAAAGGAAAAACAAACTGGAAAAGATAGAAGACAGCCTGGAAAACAGCTGATCTTAGATGGCTGCAGTGTGGAGATATAAATCTGATCTAGTCACACTAGGCTCCCTTTATAGTCGATAAGGAGAAGTAGGCACTTTAAAGACATGATTCATCTGACCTATATTCAGTGTCTACTGTAGGTTAAGATGAATCATACCCAGAAGTGCCTATTTCTTTCTATTGCTTGTAAGGAGAGTTCTCAACAATGGCTCAGTTGTAGACAGCTACATTCACTTTTATTGCTAGTCAAAGATGTGCTGGGTAATTGCTAATGGATTGAATTACTAAAATGGAAAGATTCTGGGTGGGAAAAATATAAAAGAGAGCTATTACAGGAAAAGTAATGTCAGGGGAGGTGCACACTAGTTGGAAGTAAGGGAAGAAAAGCAGAAGTAGTGAAACAGTAGAAGGGGGGAGACTTGGAGTCTGAATTCAGTTGTCATAAAGATATGACTATATTAGCAAATAATATAACTTAACAGAACACACAGATTAAAGCAATCAGTATGAGATCTTTATATCTGTGCTGTACACAGTTTGGGGATTTTACTTCAGTCTAGATTTGGTGTGGTGTCCTGGACTGAACACCCCTACAATGAATATGTTTCCAAGCTACCTAAAAGACCAATTGTTGGTTGAGATTCCTACATCCCTTGAAGGGCCGAAGCACATTTGGTGTGCACCTATAACACAGCCTCCAGAAGGGTTCTGGTTTGTAAACACAAAAACCTATCTGTGAACTCAGCCAATGTGCAATAAGTGGGGATGACTGAGAGAGTTATTTCAAGACTGCACAACTGCTCTGAACCAATATGCTAATGTAAATGCAGCCTAAGACAGACAGTTTGCATATAAAATTTAAAATTGTAATGAAACAATCCTCTTGACATAACTGCCTAAAATCCTGATGGAATTGGTGAAAAGTACATATCTCTGGGAGCTGCCAGATCATCAATTCACTAGATGAACTAAGGAGTACAAGATTTTCCTCTGGAAGTCTTTGCTGGCACTTCCTCACCCTGTGTTGATTATATGGGACACGTGAGGAAAATAGCAGCCTGGCACCCACTCTGGCAGTACACAATAGTGTGTGACAGGTCTGATGGGAGAAAAAGCAGGGGTAGGGCTTTCTGGTAAGGAAACAGGTACACAGTTTGAGCTCAGGTCCTGGTTGGAGATTGAACAGTACCTGGTCACCAAATGTTGATGAAAACCAGAAGACAAGAGGGAGACAGGTGCAAGGAATGAAGAGATGACATAGCAAGTGCAAGGAAATTAATTTAAATTTGAAATACACTGGAGCTAAAGTACAATTTTACATTAGGCAGAGGATAAAACAATACATATGGAGAGTTCTGTTTGCATTTGTACCACATTGTCCAGACCTTCTGTTGCTATGGTTTTGTACCACCTGTCTGCTCTCAAGAATTGTTTACCTCTTTCAGTACTGCGCAGGATTATTTAGATGGTTATCTCAGCATGATAGATTGAGTTACCTCTCTGGCTTCATGTACTGAGAACCTGAATTCTGTAAAAAGTGCCTGTTGAACCATTGTGTTACTCTGTTATCTCTGATTTTTTTTTTATTTTTTTTTAAGGAACAGTGTACACATCTTAATCACAATAATTAATTGTTTTATAAAAAGCCAGATGTGTTTTTTTCAGAAAATTAGAAGAATGGTGAATGTAAGGAAAGCCATTAGCATTCAAAAAGATGACATGAAGATGAAGCCAATTTTCCTTTCAACTTCATGAAATAATTTTTTGCATCAATTAAAAACCACATACAATTTCATTCACTCATGGTTTGGAGTTAGTGAAGACTGTGATCCAGCTTTTCAGGTGGTGTGAAGCAATGCACTTTTCTTAGCTTCAGTTTAACTGTTTTAATTTAAATCTTCTAAAGATGCCACTTATAGGATGACATATACATTTCAAACAGTGTATCATTCTCTTAGCCTTGGAAAGACAATGTGCCTAAGAAAGATGGAGATGGATTCTTGTGCAATAGCTCAGCTGAACTGTTTGCTAAGTTCCATTCTACTATATCTGCAGAAGTCTATGGGAAGCAGTGGAAAATCTTGTATCTTAAACAAACCCAACTTGATTGTATCCAAAGGGCTCACTGGAGCTCTGAAGCTGTCATTACTGTTGATAGCATACAAATGGCAATGATCTTCCAAGTCCAGCTGGAATTTGTAGACATAATAATTGGAAGTAATGTTTCTTTAAATGTAAGCTGAATGCATTTAAATAACAATTATTGTCAGACAACAAGTGAGAAACCATATTCTGCTTTTATAAAGTTTATATGTATATATATGTATATATATATATAAAAGTCTGTATTTTCAGCCCTAAAACTTTACTCCCCTCAGGCATTACAACTAGATTTCACAAAGGAAGTCAGTGCGAGGAACAGGAAGTTTGGGTAGGGCTTAGTCAGAAAGAGCTCCTGACTCTGAGAATTCAAAACAAACAATGTGTCATCCCCAGCCTCTGTATGACAGAGTCTGTGAGCAATCAAACGTGTGCTGTTTATCTGATCCATTCTTCTGTGTATGAACATCACTGTTTACACCTCTCCCCTTCAAAAATTCTCTACCTGGCCTTGATACACACGGATGTACCACAGAGCTGAGCCTCTTCATCCTGCCAAAAGCATATCAGGGCTGCAAATCTTCAGTAAGAAGAGAAACATGATGTGCATACATCAAAGGTAAGAGATGTAGATGCTGCCTACAGCAGTTAGACTCTAACCTACCTGAGGTAGAAATTGTACACAACTGGGACAAAGGTGAGCCCTTCTTAATTCTCCTGGACAGAGGATGCACTGGATTAACAACCCCTCTTTCATGACAGAAACAAGAAGACTCTCTAAACCCTCCCTTTTGTAGACACCTTCATTATTTCTAAACAGTATCTGGCCTACAGATTCCCATCATACCTTTTTAGATGCTTCAGAAGACAATGAAAGGAAGTATTGTGCATGGAAATGGTCTCAAACAGGGCTTGGTGAATGGACACCTCTCCTTGTCAGAAAGGGGTGGTAAGTCTGATCAGCAGACTTACCATATCTGAAAAGGAGCTAAAACACAGATGAAGGTAAACCAGAGGAGGAGGAGGCCTCTTGTTGTTTAGTATAGCTGAACTGTTTCAGGAAACAGAAGTAGCAAACTGCAACCGGCACTGTGAAATTAAAACGGTAATGCTCTGTAACTAGTGGCCATAACACAGGATCACAAGATAAAAAAAAAGGATTTCTTTGTACTGCTTTATGGCGAGTGATGAAACCTCATTATAATTTCAGGAGACAGAACTGTGGAGACCAAATTCCAGAGTTAGAACTGAACCTGCATGGAGCTGCTGACTGCCCTATAGCTATAGATTAAAAGTGGATAAGCAACTCGGAACTCTTCCTAGCACTGAGCTACATGAAAACTTGTGGGTATGAAATCTGATTAAACATGAAAAGCTCAAATCCATGAACTTTCTATCTAAACTTTTTTGGTTTTAACCCATTTCTTTCACTGTTTAACAGCTCAGAGTACTAGATCCTTGGGAACTTAATTTGTTATTTTTTTCAGAGAAAAATGGGATACAATTAAAAATAATTATTGCCATAGAGAATAATTCTTAACATTTAAATACTATTTAAGTCTTTAAATAAAATATGTACAGTCAAATAGCAGTTCCCTCACAACAGAAATTTTAAATTATTTGTCCTGCTTTATGTAAGTTAAACTGCCGGATCAAAACAGTCCCCTCTGTCCCTAAATTCACTGTATCTGTGCCAATTTTAAATGCCATTTTCAATTAAATAAACAAGTGTTTAACCCTTGTGCTTTTTATAGCACTAATACATATGGAACACAAGAATTGTCGTAAAATAATCCCTCAATTTTAATAATTTTTAATGTTGCAATCAGTTAATTATTTTATTGGGACTGCATCACAAGATATAATTCTACCAGTTCAGATTAGTATTAGCAACTCTTCCAAAAGAATTTGAATCTTCCCTTCTTTTATCCAGACAATGAAATTTGCAACCGTTGTCTTCACAAAATAATCTGCATCAACTACCTCAGTTTATTCTTTAAAATCTCATTCTGAAATAAAATTTGTCTGAAGGATTTTTTGTTCCTATACCTTTCTTTGCTACAAGTTGTGCAAAAGTGACCTCAACAGGTTCTAGCAATGGTACTGCTTTTTATATTAAGCAGTTAGTTTGCTATACAGTCCCCTGCTGGAGTGTCTACATGACAGTTATTTGCAAACAAGAATTTGACATATAGAGCATAAAATACCATCTTTCTTATCACTTTAATTCTCAACATTCTATGAATCTCTGGGATGGTCTTTTTCATCCAATATTTCCATGTAATATGAATGTACTTGCAGCATTTTGGGGATTTCAGGTTCAGTTTATTGTTGTACTGAAGTTCTACCAGGTTCTCCTTTTTTTTTATTTTTTTTTTAATTTTTTTTTTTTTTTAGCACCATCTAACAAAGCTGTATTACTGCAATTTTCCAACATCTTACTTCTGAAAAGAAGTAAGCACTTCCACAGCCAACATCTCCAGTTCTGGCAGTGTAGGAGCATCTTATTGCTATGCCCCAGCAGTGGATCAGGTAGCAGATGGCCATTTTTTACATTATCAAGGCCTGTGTGTCACCTGGATGTCCTGGGATAACATACTGTAAACCATGAAACACAGGGATGGGAGGAGTGACAGACAACAATTCCATGAGGAATTTCCAGTCTTGTTCTAGGACTCCAACTAAGAGTGGAGATACCAGTGGTATAAATGATTTTTGATGCTGAATGATTCTTTGTGTAAGATCTTGACAGATTTTCATGGGCCTGCAATTGTATCACAGCTCCCCTGCTTTGGTGTCAGGCAGTTCTGCAGTGGTGGGCAGCTAGGGAGTCAACTCAGCAGCGATTTTATTATATGTCCAAGCCAAGGCAGTAGGTTGGACCTACTGAAGATAGAACAGAAGTAGCAACACAGTGCCCTCAATGTCACCAACAGGTAGCTGGCCTGGCACGGAAACAGAGGTGTAAAAGATTTTCTGGAAATTATTCCAGTAGGTGGGACTGAAAATTTATAGCATTCTCTTTTCTTTGGATAACTTTTCTGGGAAAGAAGTGATTTTTTTTTGCTTTAACTTGGGGTAAACTGGGATTCCTAGTCTTTTTAGTTTGGTTTTCTTTTCATCTCTGAATTCAGACTATAGAGCAGACATTTCTATCAAGTACATGGAAAGGCAGTCCATAATTTGGAGACTTTCTCGCTTGCTCTCCTTTTATGGGTATGTATTAATACTAGATTGTCAGATGCCTTTGATCAGTCTGTCCCCATCTGTGGCCTTAAAAGGGCTTCTGTGTGCATTTAATCTGTTCTAAATGACTCAGATTATGACTGTGCTGATAGGACCCCAGCAAAGCAGGTTAGCTAGTCCTTAGGGACTGTCATTGAACTACTCCTCTCCTGAATTCCTTTCAATAGGAAGGACATGGTCTGTAAACTTGTCCTTTGGTAAGAGGTGGGTGCATCTGGGCAATTTCCAGTGCAGGATGATGATCAAAGTTCTCCCTGCCGAGCAGTCTCTCTCTATGGAACCAGTACATTTCACCTGTACCAACAGCAAACAATGTATTTGCTGAACAACTTTAGAATATTTTTTTTTGATTGTAATGAAACATTTCTGTATTTAATAGCACCTGGCAGTTTTCATGACTGTGTCAGGCAGAAAAAATGAGCTTATTCTCCACCAGACATAAGCGCCAGTGGCCCACTCTCTCTTCCTTTGCAGAGGAAAGCTTTTCAGCCAGTATTGTTCCTATTTTTCACTCCCTCCAGTCAGGAGAAGAACTGTAGATTAGTGAACAGAAAACTCCTGGCCAGGGATAGCAAAATGTAACAGGACATTAGAAAGTAGTTTGTCTCAATTCTCTAACATTGTCCAGTGGTGAGCATTGGTATGTGTTACATTGTTTGATGTATGATGTACTGTGTTCTCTGAATGTGGAGGAAAGAGAGTGGAAGAGAGGGAACAGGCCTTCTGAGTCCCATTTCTTAGCTCTTGTGTGTGAAGAGACCAGGAGAGAGTAAATACATATTCACATTAGGTATATTAAGTATAAGGTGGTAGAGTAATCCAGAAATTATGTGTATTTATATGAATAGAGGGAAAGGAATGTGTTAGCAGAGGAAAAAAAGGTGGGGGATAAATCTATAGGAAAACTTTTTTAGAGTAGGAAAAGGGATTTGTGCAGAACAGGAGAAAGGATAATCTAGAATCTTAGTACTACTGTCTCATAAGTCATGCCATTGAAGGGCAGGTGAAGAACACATGGTGAATCCACAGATTTATTTTACATGATGTATATATGTAGAACATATATATACATGGCACCCTGGGCAGTCCTTTTGGTTTTGGAAGCTGTCAGTATAAACTATACACAAACTTGCCACTGGATTGGGCAATAATTCTCTGGTTCATGTAGTCTTCTCGGAAGCTGTGTAGCTTATAAAGTCTCCATTCTCCTCATATCAGTGTGTAGAAAGCATCTTGACGCTTTCCACACTAGCATTGAACTATTCTCACTGTCAAGGTCCTAAAACAAATAAATGCACAGCGACAAATGTCTGGCAGAACCTGAAAAGATTGGTGCATGCTCTCTAGGAGTGTAATGGTCAAAAAGACATAAGCAGAAGGCAAAAATGCTTGGTTGGGGTTAAGTTTGGCTTAGGGTGCAGCTATTGGTATTTTCCTTCACATAAGAAGATATGTTGATCCTTTTTAGTCACATAAGGAGGAAGGTGCCAGAGATTTGAAATAGATTGGCAATATAAGCATGGCTGGTGAAGACAACGTATGCAACTGGCCTACAATGATGAAGCATCACGGTATGATTAATATAAACCTAGATAGATTCAACGAAGACTGCGGGGGAAGTGTGTTCTGTTGATAGTCTTGGAGCGGCTGGATATGGTATTCTTACGGAACATGGCAATGAAGCCTGAGTTGTCATAAATCTTGTCAAGGATGAAGCAGATGGAGAACAGCCTTGCACAAGCTCCTTGATAATGACAGCAATAAAAGATTTGCTAACTTGGAACTGTAAAACCTCATCTCTATAAATGTCTGATACAGCCACTTTAGTGAAGCTAATGACCCTATGAAGATAGGGTCCAGAAAATAGTGTGCTGTTGCTCTGGAACTATCACCATTTCCTGGCAAAGGGCCGGCTAGGTGCCCTTTTGCAGTCTGAAATCAGCAGCTGTCTGTCTATAGGAAGATGTGGTTTCACATGGAAATGCTCATGATATGTGTCCCATACAAGTTAAAGAAAGATGGCTTGATCTTTGTACTGATGTCCTACAGTGTTTATAGTATGCTTCTGTACTACAGAGGAGCTGAGAAGTATCTCACAATCCCTCTGGTCATGACATTATCGCTTAAGAGAAAAGGCTGCATTTTGGTGATCCTGCCATGATTCAGTCCTGCTCCCTCTCTCTCCATCCCCATCCTACCAAGCTGTAGCTAATAACTTTTTGCTACCACAACAAGATTAGCATGAAAGATGAGATCCCAGATCACTTATTGCTGCAGGTGGTACACCTGGTGTGGATGAGCCCAGGGTGGTGAATTCTGGAAGGGCTGTAGGGTGGTGGGTGCTGTGCTTGCAGATTCTGTGAAAGGTGGACATGCTAGGACACAGTGGAGGTTCCTTAAAGGGCCGCAATACAGAGGTAAACAGAGTGGCCTGTGAAGGGGTGTCCTTGTTGGGATAGTTCTTGGAAGAAAACTGTATAGGCTATTAAAATCCTCGATAGTCTGATCTTTATTTACATCTGGTAAGAAAGAAACTGGGGGTGGAGAAGGATGTTAAGAGAGTTCTATCTCTCTTTAAATGTTTACGATCAAAAGTAAATTAATTACATAAATTGTTCTTTCACAGGTTGAGTTGACTTATAGAAAAGTTCCTAGCTGTCAACTGCGGAGTCTAAATGGTCATCTAAATGGTCATCATAATGCAGTTCCTGAAAGTGCCCGAATTGATTTACATGAAAAAATTGCGGACTGGTAATAAAGTTAAAACCTAAAGGTATATATGGGTACTAAATATCCACCACATCTTGCTACTTCTTTAATATTCATGTGAAAACAGAGTATCTCTCCATTTTCAGTATTTCTTGAATTCTGAACAAAAAATTTGCAAAGTCTAGGTCATGAATTCCTGCAAAATAATATTTATTTCAGCCCATGTCAAGACCCTTTTAATCCATATCAGAGACTTAACCTCATTGTCTTTAGAACCTTTATAACATAATATCAAAAAAGACCAGTCATATAATAAAGCAGCCTATCTTATTCTTACATTTTCTGTTACTACTTATCAAATTCGTTTTGTGTGCAATACAGAAAACAGACCGCTTCTGAAAGAAAGAACAAAAGGCAAATCATTGTAAAATCTGAACTGCCAGAATTAGGCCGTCATGTTACAAAGTGGTAATTCTTTCTGACAGCCTCAGCTGTACCAATCATGACATTCGGCAAATTAGCCAGGCCAAGAACAAATAAAAAAGAAGAAACAGGTGTGAAACCAACTTCCTGCCTCCCAGGATAAGTACATTGTACGCTGAAGGGCAATGCACCTGCACTATTGTTTCAGGGGGTGGGGGGGGGTGTGAAGCTTTTAAGTGCAAATACACTTGAGACTTGATAAAGACAAGAGACTTCTCTATAATTTGAGTGTAAACGGGCATTTTCTTTCATGATCATTTATAATAAGTTAACTCTTTGAGGAGACATTTAAAACTGTAGTTTGAATTAATGTTTGCTCTGCAAGGGAAAATGAAATAAGGCTTAGCAAAAAGACTTTTCTAGGCTTGCAAGAGGAAAAGGGAGGAACCTAATTATTTTCCTTTCTGAGTGTGACCTTGCTTCTTAAAGTCACCTTCCTGGCTGAATAGTACCTCAGTGGGATGCCAGTGGGGTTAGGACAAGGAGCCCACTGTCATCGTCCTGCTGAGCCTTTGAAGGAATCCCTTACCGACCAGATGATGTACAGTGCACTGCACTGGCTGTGTTTATTTGCAGGAACCAGAAGAGATGTAGAAGAGGAGGAGACAAAAGAAGAGCAGCAAAGGGGCTGTAGTCTGCGTACCCTAAAGGATCATTTTGTTGTTCTGTACCTAAATTCTGCTCCTGCCTTGGTGCTTGGGAGCAATCATTTCATGATTATTGCAATGGGCAGGCAGAGGGATTGGAAGGGGAGCAACTATGTTTTAAATCTAGGAACAGATCATCTCTACAAGCCAAATCTCATGCACCAGTGAGACTGCTTTCTTGGATATTTTCTCCACCAGTACAGATACAGTTCTCACAGGCATATTTTAATAAATTAATCTCTGCACACATGCATATGCAGACCAATAGCATGACTGGAAGGCTGGTATCCCTGATATTCATGGCAGCTATAGGAAAGGGAAGGGAATAAGGGTGTACAACCTCTACTGAGGTTTAGGGACTTTTTTTGTTACTAATACACATGGCTCAGAATATCCACATTTAACTCTGCATTAGTGGAAATGGAGTGGATCAGGAGTATCACACAATACACATTGCTTAAGGGGCAGTTTCAGGATGGTTCTTAGTTTTTCTAGGACAGCTGCTGAGCAAGCACATACTACTGCCTTGTGGGACAAGAACTCCTCCCTGTTTCCCTAGGACAGGACACCTGTATCAAGTGCTGTTTTACAGCAGCACCTGTGTCTGAGGAAGTGCAATGGGGGAGATAGCTGTCATTCTCATGAATCCCTGGGAAAAGGAAAGGAAACAGTGATTTCAGAATTATGGGAATTGGAGAGGGTCCAATAGCAGTAGACAAGGAGACTTCTTGTGTTGACCTCAGGTTGTCCCCAAATTTGTTTGTAACATCATATACAACAGGTTCTGCTTGGTTTTGTTTGATGCCTCGTTCCCAGTGACTTGGTGATGTTACTCTGAGAGCTGACAAGGTCTGAGCAAGCCCAGTTCCTTACTCACTCTGAACAAACACTAGTGAAATAGGAGAATGAAGCTATTTCTTATACATGTTTCTGTTCCTGCACTGTACATTTGCTGAGTGAGCATTTCTATGCAGGCTCTAGGGATGTTTTTATTAAAGTAATCACTGCCTCCTGGCAGATAGGTACCTCCTGCACCCTCCACTGCAGCCCTGTCATCCTTAACTATGAGGTTATCCCTGAGACAAAATCCTCTGGGAAATGGGTACCTGTATACTCTTTATGTCACATGAACCTGCCATTAATCTGAAGCAATTTAGGGCCGGAGAAAGAAAGCTATTTCCATGTTAATGTGCATGTAGTATGTGATGCAGTAGCTGATAGGACGTGTATAGATATCACTAGTAATCAGTTCTACTATTTGATTATTTTATAGAATGATGGAGGGATAAGAAATTGAGATCTACAGGACAGTACTGCTACTGTGGCAGTTTTCTCTAGCTAAGGAGCAGAATTGCAAATGAAGAGACTGTAATAGCTTTACTTAAGTATTATTCAGAATGAGTTGTGCACTTGCAGTGAAGATTAGTGCTTGACTGCACATGACTTTTTATTTATTTATGATTTTATTCTGCGGGAAATATGACAAGAAAAGACTTACTGAAGTTCTGCGAGTGAGCACAAGCACTTGCATCATTTTAACATCTGTCACCCAGCACAATTGATAATAGTGACTGCTATTATGGCATCTTCCTCCCCTCTACACAAGGCCATCTGGGATTTGTGTTATGTAAGAGGATTAGCATTTTTGCTTTCCTCTGTTATTTAAAGTATTTCTCAGAACTAGTTTTTGAATAATAATAACAACAACAATAATAATTGGGCTGTTTTCTGTGGGGCTTTCTGAAAGGAAAAGTCGGGAATTCTAAAGCTACTGCTCTTAAGTTGAACACCTGGCCTCGCCATTTGGATTTGAATGGGATTCACTTGAAACAGGATTTTTCAAGCTGTGGTGGATGGGACTGATGGAAGGCTGATATCACTGGATGAAATGAAGGATAAAGCATAAATTATCATGAGTGGATCAGTTCCAGCAAGGAAACAATTGTGATTTCCCTTTCCTCCTCTCAGACCTGATTATTCTTCACATTGTTTTTAGGGAAAACCTCAGCTTGAAATCTGATCTCATAAAATTACAGTGGTGGCTGGTAATATTGCCTTTTGAAAATGATATTTATCGTTATCTGAACCTGGCTTGGGTTGTTTATGTATTTACAAAAATTGAATTATTTGGTCTGAAATTTCTCATATTGAGGTTCCCCTTAAGATGGAGAACTTTGAAAATTTCTGATCAAAATATATGGCTATTTTTCAGAACTTGCTAAACAAAAATAAATAATTTTCCCATGAAAAAATGTAGCACTTAAAGAATGGCAGTCAAATGTGTATAAGCTGGGGCTAGAGTATTGGAAGACAGAATTAGACAAAGAGGGCTGATGATACGAGAGGTGGTGTTAGATCTATGACAAGTTCTGTGTTTACAAGAGCTTTGCAAATTTAGCCAGAAATGTGTATTTGAAAAATATCACTGTGATGGAACCCTAATATATCCACAGCTTTGAGGTTTTGGTCTTTGTCTTTTCCTTAGAGTGAACACACTAGGGGTAAAAAAGAATCACAGAATTATTTAGGTTTGAAAAGACCTTGAAGGTCATCCAGTCCAACCCAATATTAACAGTTCCCAACTACACCACACCCTTCAGCACTAAGTTGATCCGACTCTTAAACACCTCCAGACACAAGGACTCCAAGAAGGGGAGGAGTAAATTCTGAGGTTAGACTTAATTTGAACAAACACTGTAATAATTACATTTTCTGAGTGGAGAAACTCAGACAAAATGGAGTAAAAATAAGAAGGGTGGTTTACAGATCCCACTCTGCACAGTAAGTTCATAGATTCCCACTAGAGAAATCTTAGACTACAGGTAGAGACTAAGGACTCTATAGCTGTGTTCCAGTCACTCATACACCCTGACAAACCCATGTATAAGAAACCTCTGCAGCAGGGCTTACTATACACCAGGACTGTTGGTTTTTTTTTTTCTAAATGCTGCTCTCCTGCCAGTGTGGGACCAGGCTGGTAAATGCAATAAGGAGGTAGTCATGGCCTCTGGACTGGGTGCTGGATCTACAAGTGAGGGAATACGAATGGTCGAGTGAAGATGGTAATTTGGACCTGGGAGCTCTGTACTAGCATTAGCATCCTAGTACTGGAGCCTGGATGGGAAACTTGCAGTGGAAGCAGCAATTGACTGAAGCAGGGGATGGTAACTGAAATTGGCTGAGGTTGGAGGTTAATGCTGAAAAACGGAGTTTGGGCAGGGAGATAGGAGAGGTAGAAGTGGCCGACAGCTCTGTGTTCATCAGCATTTACTCACTTCAAGTCTGCAGAAAGCCAGAGAATCTTAAGCCCTACTATGTCTCTGCTGCCAGCAATTTTCATGAAACCTCTGGCAGCCTTGCCGCTGTTAATGGTAAATTCATCAGGCTGACTCCGTTGGGTCAGACCACCTAACCCAACACCCTGTCTCCTCCAGCAGTAAATGCCTCAGGAAGAGTACCAGAACAGACCCACAAAGTGCAAATCAATGCATTCTCAGTTACTGCAGTTTTTTCATGTAGGAGAGGTCTCTGCAGTAGATATAAAGTCTTCAAGTAGCTGCTGACTCACAGCAAAGTCAAAACAGAGTCACGTGATGGCTTTGCTTTCTTTTCAGCTAGCTTTGTTGAAAAGCATTAAGAAACCACAGACGAAAGTAGCTGTGCCAATGCTGTGCACTTAAGCACAGGCTAGAGGCATGCCTGACCTGTTGCTTCTCCCCAGGCTTGCCTCTGACCCACAGCTGCATGATTGTGCACTTGTTTTCTGCGAGGACTCACTGCCCTTCAGTGCTGAAAGCAGACTTGACAGAGAACTGATGCAACAGATAGACCTGCTTCTGCCACAGTTGTGGCAAAAGTTAGAAGCTGGGAATAGAAAAAGATGGTCTTGCAGTGAATTGGTGGCATTTTCTCCGAGTTATTGGCCTCTGTGACTACCCCAAAGAACTACAAGGCTAGGGAAGTAATTTCAAAATAGCCCTTTAAGGGTGGCCACCACCAATTAGATTAATCTCACCTTACTTTAGAGGTCTAAACATCTAGATGTCTAAATCTAAGTTAGTCATTACTGGCACCTGTTTTAATTAATGAACACAGACACTTTTAGCGGTTCTCTGTCTCTAACCTACCTTAGGATTAAATTAATTTGGGGATGCTTATTTCTCTCTAGTCTTTGTAAGAGGGACTTGAGACTCAGGGCAGGTGAATGTTACCTTACCTTGTAGTTTTACCTGCTTGGGGAAATTATATGCAAAAATATTGAATTATCATAGTTTGTTCCCTCAGAACAAGGTGGTCAAAAGGATTGAATATGGAGGTTAGAAGAACAAGGATAAGGAAGTAAGGAAGCAAGAAGGGTAAAATATATATTAAACAGCTCTACACTGAGTGATTCTTGTCCATCTTATGTGCTAAGAAGTTAACTTTTGCAACTGTAATCCTCTTTGGTTTATGACTATATAAATAAATCTGAATAAAATAAGTATAAAACTATCCTGTCAAAATTAATCATAGTTTTTTTTTGTTGTTCTTTTATTTTTTTTTCTAAATCCTTCTGGTGTTGTAAAAATAATCTACTAGCAACATGTCTATGTACTGTCCAAGGTGAATTGCTTTGTTCGTGATGCAAAGCTACTTACACAGTCATCTCTCTTTTCTAACATGACTCTTATCTCTGAAGAATACCCTAGTGATCTAGCTTTGCTTCCTACTTCATGGTAAATCTCACAGGTAAGTGTGCTAAAAGTTAGGATACCATTTGTCTTTTAGGAGGTAATTTTCATAAATTATAAAATAGAAGTAGTAAATTGGAAACAAGGTAGAAGGAAAGACACAGTAAATTATGTCATTAAAAGACTGCTTTGAAACTGTTAGAGCAGAAATATGAATGTCGAGTGTAGCTTTATATGATGTAGCTTTGCTGAGTGCAAATGTGTGTCTTTTCTCCTTTAGGTTTCTTCAACATGAAATCTGAATGTCAGTTTTTTCAGATGCAGTTTGAAAACAGCTATTAAAAAAATAATTTAAAGTAAGAAGAAATTCTTGATTGCCAGCTAAATGAGAAGGTCATTCTTCATGAAGTAAAGCTTCTGATCATCACCATGCAGGTTTTAAGAATAAACATCCCAATCAAACTTCTTGTCAGTTTTTGTCCTATCTTCATGTCAACCAGCCAGGGTTTTTTTTAGCCACACAACCAATCTCTGGTTAAGTTCTGCCAGTGCAACAATCAACATTTTAAACAGAATCTATAACAGTATCTGATTGAGGTGAACGGGAAAAGAAAAGGAATAAAAAATAGAAATTAATTTTAACAGCACAGCAGATAGCAAAGGAATTTTATCCTTACTGCATTGTTTAGGCAGACACGCATTTCAGTAATACCTTCCTCTTTCCACCCGCACTTTCTTGGAACCAAGTCACAATTCCTGTTGAGCCTCAGATTTCAATTCTGTGGACTGCAGAATTACATGATTTTTCTGCACAGTGTGTTTTCAATATGAAACAGAGTATACTTTTTCTCTGTGAAACTTCCAAATTCTGCCTCCATGCTGGTGGAGTCATTTTGCATTGTGTTCCTGGTTGAATGCCTAAGAACAACCGTATTCCTAGCTGAGAACTAGATTGCAAGGAAGCTAATCCTTTTATGTATGTATGTTCCCGCTTTCTCATTTCGACATAGTGAATATTGTTAAGAATCTTGGCACTGCTCTTTGACTTGACTTTCCATGCAAATCCGTGTGCCAGATGTCATCAGAGAGTTTTTTTCCAGCTGTGCATTTTTCCTGATATACTGGTAGACCATTATAACAATGTGGTCATAACATGGGGTAGTGGAGTTTGGTCATTATAGGTCCAGAAGCCCATCATAGCATTTTTTAGTATGGATTTGAAAGAAGCTTTTATTACCCCTCCCCATCCTCAACTGGCCTCTTTTCCTTATAATCACACCACAAAGAGAAAGGTCAGCAAAAAGATATGAGGGAGGTTTAACAAGAGGGTTCTTTGAGAATATATTCCAGTCTATAAATATGTGAAACACTACGTTTCTTACTGTGAATGTGCTGCAGGACTGGAGCCCAACTGCTTTTGCTGAGGTCTGGACATAAACGCTAATATTTTTCTTAACATTTTGCAAGAGACCATTGTCCAAATGCATTGTCCAAATAAGCCACTGGAGATATTAGTGTGCAATCTGGTGAATTTTAGCATATAGCTAGCATGCTAATACTGTATTTTAGCATGAACACTCATATGTTTTTGGAAGCTAAGCTTTCTTTTATAAAGAAAAAAAGGATATAGTAGCATGGGTAAAGGATTTCTTTTAAAAGAGAAGAATATCCTTGGAAACGTAACCAGGTGTAAAAAAATGACTGGGGCTGAAAATTTGTCACTGATTTTTTTCCCTGAAGATCACACATAAGTTATTTACTGTCCCCTCTACAGCTGGTCAGTGTTGTGATTTTCAGCCTGTGAAAACCATTAGAGCAGGATTTTCTTTTTTGTAAGACCTAGCTCTCAAATAAAATCTATGTGAAACGCTTGTATGAGGAGCAAGAAGCACAGAAACTAAAGGAATGATTAAAAAATGAATAAAAAGTTTTTGTCAGTTTGCAAGTATATCAAAATATCCTCGAAAACTTGAACTTAGTTATAGTCAAAACCGATCTATTCTATTAATACTAGAATCTAATCTCTTCCCTGATTTTTAATTTTATTTCACTAATATGAAATGTTTTCATTTTATTCTGATTTTTTTTCCCCAGTTTTGACATGCTAATCCTTACTGCTGAGAGATGTTTAAGCATTTTTTGCTGAAAAATGGATGATCTGCAACACCTTGTTATCAGACAAGCAATGAAATTGCTTGCAAGCCTGTATCTAAAATTGGGGTTGAAGGACACACAAACATTGTAGTATCTAAACCCCTATTTTTAGTGGAAAATAATAATTAAGTAGTTCATTTCTTTTGGTGTTACAAAGCTCCATTTTGTATTATGTCTAGCATTCTGCATCAAACAGGCTGTGAAATTTCACCTACATATCCCTCTAGAAAACCTGATTATTAAAATTTAACCTTCATGCAATTTTGATTTCAAGATACTCATATATGGTTGATTCTTCATTTGTCATTTTTTCCACATGGTTATTTGTTCTCCCCCTAAATATTTGTATGTGATTTCAAATTGGAAATTCACTGATGTGAACTTCCAGCTATTGATTCTTGTTTTGCCTTTCTTCTTCTTCAGATAAATAGAAATAGATTTTCAATTTTAATGAATACCTGAAATCTAAGGCATAATAAGATTATCTGGAACTTCATCAAACCAGCAATGTATTTCTTCATAGCATTCAGGTCATCTCGCATTCCTTCTGAGAAATGAAAGAGTCTAAACTCTTGAATGAATTCTCTGCAGACTTAAAAGGATAGTGATCATGCTTATCTAATGCCTCCTACTGTTACCTTGTAGCCCTATAGGTAATATGAAGCCCAAAAATTGATGCAGTACTGTTCTATTTCTTTTGTTTTGTTTTCCAAGGTAAAATAAATACTCTGATTTACTTATGACATCACTTTCATACATCCAGTGATTTCACTGGCTCTTGATATATTGGTTCCCAATAAACATAACATATGCCTGTTCTTTGTTATTGGTTGGTGGGGTTTTTTTGTGTGTGTTTTTTTTTTTTTTTTCTTTTTTTTTAATATCAGAAAGTTAAATCAGAAATCCCAAATATATTGGGGAACTATATTACATTTATGCAATTGTCTATCAGCCAAACTATAATCTCACTCAAATAATGGAATCCCTTTTGTTCCCATATATTGTCTTCCTTAAAAATATTTTGACATAAAATCATAAATATTGTGTACCTATGAATTAATTCCCTCTCAATTGTATCCCCATATGTTTTCATTATTTAGCCCGGAATTAGATTTAGGCCAGCAAGCTTATGCTTATCCAGGTCATTTCATTTGCCCTTTTATATATTGCCCCAGCCTTTTCACTTATAATTTCTCTGCTATTCAAAGATGCAATGAAAACTAACAAGGCCAGAAGTTGTTTCCCTGGCTCTTTCAGGACTCTTGGTTGCAGGCTCGATTGATAGACCTAAATTAATCCTGCAACCAAGTTTTTCTTCAGTCACATGTTATATAAGTGCTTCCAACTTTACTCCAAACAAAAAACAAACTTGTTTATTGCCCTTTTGTCTTTTCTGTCTTACTAACAGCTAGTGGAAAACATTTTTGAACAGCTAGCAAACTAACAGTTTGAGAAGAAATAGCAGGTGGACATAGAGTGGCAGAGCACAAGGAAACCGCATTAGCTCACCAGGGGAGACGGCGAACTCGGCACATTGTCTGCTGAACCACTGCCAATCTCTGTCAGGCATCATGGCAAAGGAGGTTTTTAAGATGGATTTGAAGGACAATAAGTAACTGAAGGAATGTGCGTCCCTGACACAAATTTACTGCCTGGTAACTAGGGGCAGATGGCACCTACCTAAAGCATCAAAGAAAGAGAAATTGAGACCTGGAAGGGGCAGAACCAGTCCTTATCACCCCAACACCAGGTTGTGGGTAGTATCATTTTTGTCAAACCACTTTGCAACATCCTAGCTGACAAAGTTTTTGTTGGGTTTTGGTTTTTTATTGAAATAAGTTTAAACCTCCTCCTCTTGTACAATTAGCATTTTTCAAGTGGAGCTGAGTTAGTTGAAGCAGATGGTTTATCTTTTTTGGTAGTGCTTCTAGTTGGACAAATGAGACTTATATCATTTCTACATCTTCCTCTCTCTTGCAGTGCCTACAAAGTCATTCCACATTTTACACACCGTGTTTTGACTTATTTAATGCAGACGTACTTTCCCCGCAGTAAACATGATTACCCAAATACTTTAACTAGAGAGCTTCTGCTTTCCTCTCTGGTATAATTAGTCACACTGCACTCACACTGCATTTAAAGGGGGGGAAAAAACCCACACATGGAGCATCTTGCAAATGTGCCTATAATCCCATACAGCTGCTTTCTTCACTTTATTCTTTTTTGACTGCTTATAGAACAAAATTGCTGCAGCTGGGCAGCAAACTGAGCAAAGTTGCAAAGACACCTCTCCTTTCTTTTCTTTGTAGAATCCACTCATTCAGGTGTCGAGGGATAGCTCTTGATTAGCAATAGCTTAACATGGGGCTAAGTTTTCTTGGATTCTAGCATTGAATAACTTGGCAGGATTTCTATTAGGTTTGAATTTCAAAGCCAAAAGAGTGATCTGAGATCGCATACTGGCAGTTCCACAGTGGTAATTTCCATGTTAAAAGAATACTTATCACCAGCACCACAGCGAAAGAGGCAGCTTTACACAGAAAAGGCCTCTTGTGAAATTAATTTGGTGTTTATTTTATTAAGAAGCCGTTTCCAAATGTGGGTATTTTTTTTCTTTCTTACAAAGAAAACTGTTGCTAATTCTACTGATATTTTTAAGGCAAAGGTTTGGTTGTTTAAAAATTATTCACAAAAATTGTACTGAAAGGGTTTTTCATTTATGTGGCCAGTATGCTTTTTATTCCTTCTTGCTAGAAATGGAGCAGGAGATGAAAAAAAAAAAAAAAAAAAAGACCTATGTAGATTCAGTAATATACTGGCTTGATCAGTTTGGCTACTCTAAGTTCAGTAGAAGGCTTGCTTGAAAGATTATTGAATTATTAAGCTTAAAAGAATAACCTGCATGACAACATAACTTGTGAATAAGGAAGGAAAGGTGCATTGTTAAGGAAAAAAACCCAACAAGTCTATAAAAGGTTTAAGAAAAACGCCATAAACAATATGATTTTTCTTATTAAAGCATTGGCATAAAGAACAGAATGCTAGGTGAGATTCACTTAACCATCCATAGAGAGTAAAATGTGTTTGAACTAGTATCTGTCTAGAATCCTTTTGCTGCTGATAGAAAGAAATGGGCATTTCCAGGTCTGTTTCTTCTAATCTAAAAGTAGGGATCTAATACAGGTCAGCTAAACAATGTCATATTCTCTGTTTATTTGTCTATTAACTATAAATGAACTTCAGGCAACTTGTTCAGATTTTGGAATCTAGAGTCAGCTGAGATTAATTCCACCCTTTGGTTTGTCTTTTCCTCTAACTCTGACTTGCTGTGCTGCCTCCAACAAATCACACCCACTCAGTGTCTTGTCTGTTTGGACAGAGACCTCTTCTGACACAAGGGAGTCTTATCCTGTGTGCTGGTACAGTACTCAGTTCCTGAAGAAGAAATAGAAGAATTCTTGGAAGAGTTAATGTACCCTAAGAAAGCAAATTGTGATCACAAACACGGGAGCAGTATCTTCAATGGACATGTTAGAGGAAAGATAAAAGCTTCATGGATAGCTCTCCATCTGTCACTATCAGTGAGGGGACAGAGGTGAAAGAATCCCAACACAGAATGTTCTTTAAGCAAAGTTTATCCTATATTAAAAAAAAAAAAAAAAAAAGGAACAAAGAATCATATATGGTTTATATTGGGCCTTTGTCAATCTCTGAAAATAAAATCATCCACATCTGACAGCATTTACCTAATTCCTGATGGTAGAGTTTAAAACAGACCACTTTTTAGAGTAATAGAGATTACTGCAACATATATATTAAAGCATTTTCACCTCCAAGATGAATATTAATCTGTTGATACAATATAGCAATAAGCTGGACAAAATATTCAGGGAGCTAAATAAATAGCTCTTCGGTTGTTGCTGGAGATCATTTCATGCACTGAGAAGGGATCACATGTAATGGCAAAGACAGAAATAAAAGTATAAAAGGAAGAAGGCAGTAGGATGGGGATTGTTTAGGAAGCCAGAGCTCTGAGAAGCAGGTTCTGAGAAACAGCCGGTGACTGGATCCATTGCATTACTAAAGAAGAAAACTTAACAAATGCTAGATAAATAAACAAGCTTGAGAGTTTCTGACTCTGAGGAAGAAGATTTCAAAATTTCTGAACTACCCTCTTGTCATTTAAACAAAGGATATTTTTCAGATATTGTTTTATTTTTAGAAGATAGTGCAGCTAGAAGAAATGCTTAGCTATGGTACAGATAATTGTTTTTATGTTATGCAGTATCCAAAAAAATAATTTCTAATACATTTAAAAGATTAAAATTCGATTCTTTTAAAAGAACTATATCCAGAAAATGGCAAATGATTATTTTATTAGTAGAGTTTTATTCATATAATTATTATTTTCCTTCCCTACCTGGCTCATTCCTATAGTCTTTCTCTGCTTGTTTTGGAATTTTTTTCTTTTTCTTTAAAAAAGGTATCTATTAGTTCTCCACATTTTCTTCAAAGCAGAAGATAAGTCCAGCAAACATTAGAACTGAACTCTTAACCCAACCCTGTAAAAGTAGAATCATAATTAGGCGAAGTTAGTTTGTCTGTCACTGAATGTAAACAAGTTCAATAACTTCATTATTTTCAAGCTTTGCCCCTACATTAGAATAATTCACACTACTTCAGGGAAATGACACCTGCTAATTAACCACAAGCAGACAAAGCACTTTAACAACTATAATCAGTCATTTTCTCCTGCAGTTTTAAAAAGATTTAAAAAAAAGAAGAAAAGATCAAAACTTTTATGTCAAGATGTTTTCATGAATCATCCTCTTGAGGAAACCTTACTGCTTGAAGCAGGCTCAACTATGATAAGTCACACATCTGTTCAGAATAGGAATTAAGTAAAGACACATATATGCCCCATTATATTTCACACAAATGCATGTTTGGCACAGTGAAGTGACTTAGGTCCAACTAAAAGTAGATAACTAAAATGATTAGTATGTATAGTCAATATGTATTTCTTGTATGACTCATTCTTAAAAGAAGTTTCTTTAATAAAGAACCAGTAACTTCCCTAAATTTCCTCCCTTTCTATTGATAAACCTTGCCTTTGACATACATATCAGCATTGTAGATGTCTGAAGTTCAGTGGTATAAATCACAACCCAGCAATCCTGATCCCAGATAATTTATATTCAACATGCACAAGAGAAATAGCATGTTGGCAGAAGGAAATATTATCCCTATTTTACAGTTGAAGCATTGAAATCTCTTACACAAAGATTCACTGAAAGTCTGTGATGGAATGAGATACTAACTCCAAACTGTTGGGGTCCTGGTTCAGGAATCTGGTTATGCTTTTTTTCCCCCCTGCTTTCACATTCTGAAATTCTGCAGAATTGTTGTTTCAATTGTATTTTTAAGAGTTCCTCTAAATCCTAACCTCTCAATTAATTTGAAGTAATTTACAAAGTGCTTTACTTTATATGCCCTGGTGAACTACTGTATTAACCAAGGCTGTGCTGATGCTCTCCAGAACTGAGTGAAAAAGTCAAATGAGATCAATAATCTTTGCTTGAAACAGCAAAGCTGTCTAGCTGTTTTCTCATTCACCTGTATTGGGTTGGAAAGAGCTTCTTCCTGGGGCACAGAAGGAAGAAAAAACTTAATGCTAAAAGTGGAAGACATACAAGAAAATGGTTTTGCAGTAATTAGTAGTTGGCAAGCTAAATATAAAACCACAAAAAACCCAGATAATACAGTCTCAGTTGTACAGTAGTATGGAGAGGAAAATGAGCCCTGGGGAAAAGTGTTGAAACATAGGGAAAGAAATTATAGAAATCCATTTAAGAAATTGAGATTGTGAATGGTATTCACAAAACAAAAGGGGACTCCAAGGACAAAGGAAAAAGTCACAGCCTTTCTGGACATATGCCAAGAGAACCAGGTAGACACTATTAGAAGGAGATGGTGAACGCCCGCAGGGCTACACAGTCTTTCTCCCATCACACCACCCAGAGCATGTTGGATAACCCTAACGTTAAACCTTTAGTCCTTTGTCCCAGCTGGCCATCTCTGGACATGTACTGACCATCATCGTTATTTTTCTGTGTATCTGCATACTTTTTAACAATCCTTGAGCCAAATTAGAGCAGCTTGTATTATAAACTTGTCATTTTCTCAACCACAGTTTCAGCTATTGATACAAAATAATTATACACTTTGATCAGCTTCTGGAGTAGTTTATATGATGTGCTTGCTTGAGATGGCAGGAGACTGGAAGATTTCACTAACCATTAAGGAAGGACCTGCCAGGAAATCTCACTCTGTAGATCATCTAAAGGATTTTTTGTGGCATTTGAGAAATTCTAATACCTCCATTGCAAGGCTTTGCAACTTGGCATGTGTTATCCCTACAGGTGAGAGTAGTATATTTCCTTTCTATGATGAAATTCCAACAGATTGGCTGAACTGTGTAGTGTTGAGCATTGCCATGTCCTTAGCTTTTCCAGGAAAATATTAATGATTGCTACAATCCTGGAACATTGCAGAGAACCTCATGCAAAACATTACCAAAAAAGCAGCAGGAGAACTGAGGCCAACAGCACTGTTCTGGGAATACTGAAAGGGAAGGCTGGTTGTCATTCATGGTAGATAGTGACCCAGACTTTCTTATCTTCATGTCTTGCAATCAGCAGGTAATGTTAAGGTGATCGCCTCTTCCTTGGACAACGTACTGGGAAAGGAGCCCCTTTGCTGATCTCCTGGACAGATACAAGACGCGGGTAGTCTGTGCTGTGGTACTGGACCATCAGGATTTTCTGGTATATAACAGTGTTGAATTCTACCTTTTCTCTACCAAAATGTATGCAATGGTATTCCTAAAAGAATATTGCTTAGGCTGCAAAGTCCATGTCCTGTGGATTAAGGACTTTCCAGACAGCCTTAATATGGTTTTAGCTGTAAATCTATTGATAGTTCTCATTAAAATCTGACATTGTTCAGTGTTTTGAAGGTATGTCAGAAACATAATTAGAGATGGATGCCCATATATTTGGCATTTCCTAACATTTGATTCACTTTACAATCCAAGCAACTTTACTGTTGTATTTTCTATTGCAGCCATCAACATGCACACATATATGCTTATATAAATGTATAATACTGAGAGAAAGGAAGCTGTGTTTTCCATTCAGTATGAAGAAACATCGTGGTTAACTTGCTTCTCTGTAATAATTCTTGAAGAAGACAGTTAAAATAAAAAGGCTAAGGACCTCACAAACTGTATGCCACACCTGTAATTGCAGTACTTAAGGCTTCTTAACCACAGTGCAGAAGAATAAAAGGAATCTCAACACAAGCACTCTTGGATACATGCTAAGTCTGTTCATTCTTTTCTTAGACGACAGCCTCCCACCAGCTGACCCAGTGATCAAGTCCTTTCTGACTTCAGAAGAATCTAGCCTTTAGCCATTCCAGCTGGGAAGGAGCAAGGTTGTATGTTGCCATGGCAGCAGTTAGACTGAGAAGGGGATGAGTAGAAAAGGTGGCAAAGGCAGCCAAAAATAACAAGTTATAAAGAAGTGGGATTCTGTTTCTCTGCAGCTAGGTAGATGGGGTTAAGTCCCCACTCTGATGCCTAGGAGACCTGGTTGTGAAAGTGTTTTAAACCCCAACTGTCAGTATGGGATCTGTGGTGATGGGTTCTTAACCTATGGGATCACAGGTTTTAACAAGATCTGATTTGTCCAGCTCCAGAGAATCCTTGTTTCAGTGCACATACCCATTCTCCCCTACCTGCTTATTACTCAGCATCATATAATCAAAACTGTGGTCCCTCTGTGCTTCTCCTTGAGCTATATAAATTAATTAAATTCCTACAGAGTAGGCATGCTTGAGTAACAAGTGAGTATTACTATGTAACAACAGTTCTGAGATTTAATAATTTTCCCTTTGATCTCCCTGAGAGTTCATCGCAAAGTTGTTCCTGGCCTTCTTTGATGCAAAGGAAAGAGTCAAGTCCTTGCAGGCAAAATACTGGCAGCAAATAGATTATTCATAGTTTCCATTTTTGATTCTGCACTTTCCTGTTGTATATAAAAAAAAAAAAAAAAAAAAAAAAAAAAAAAAGGTCTACAGACTTGCAAACCTACATCAGTAATTGCAGCCAAACAAACCATGCAACTCAAAACCCACCAAAGAGATGGTGTGAAGCTGGAATCACTAAAGGCTGTAAAAATTTTAAAGAATTGAAAAAAATATTTGTGACATTTTGATGTAACCCGGCTATTTGTTGTATAACTAATGTAGGATCCAGTCTGTGGCTGGTAGTCTATATCCAGTCAGGAAGTACTGTTAATTGTCTGTGAGAATTGTAATTATTTATCTTCTCTTCCTTTGTTTTCTGAAAACCCTGTAGTATTTTCTTCACCATGTTATAAGATTAACTTGCTATATGGGATGGATAAGTGTGGTAGTCGTGGGATGGAAATGGGCATGTGTCGCAACACATCACTTGTGTGTTCTTTCATATAATCAGAAATGAGCCTTTCTTTTGGTCAAGTTATGAGATACAGGTTGATGTATACAGTCCCTGAGTACTTCTATGCCAGGCTGTATGTTCCCCCTTAGCTAAAACGCATCTCACTGTTGCAGGTGCCTGAACAGTGGTTACAACTTCAATTATTTAAGGCTTAATAAATGAGATGACATTTGAAATGTGTCATCGCTAATTTCAAAAAATACGATTGTCTTGATGTCATTCTCACCCACACACGCCTAACTTGGTCCATCTATTTTTTTTAAATATGGTTTTTTTAACCTAGAGCAACTCTGTCATCCTCCTCAGCTGCCATCTTCACTTAATGATGGAAGGAAGATCAGGATATGTAGACCTCAAGAAGCTATGAAAAATATCTCAGGTTCTGCTGCAATAAAGAAACAACAAGGCATAATGTGGAATAGCCTCTGAATGCTCATTTCTCTGAATAGCCCACTTAGGTCAGTCAGATTACAGTAGTGATTAAAAGAATAAAAATAAGAACAATAATTTTTTTTTTTAGAATGAATGTGGTAATTTGGTTTTTAGACCTGTATTGTATTAGCCTAACCAAACAATCAGAAATGGGTTCCTTGGGTTGCTGTGAATCTTGCCAACTTGGTCTATTAAACTGTTACAGTACTTGCAGTGCCCGCAACAGGTACAGTGTTTTTCTTGGTGGCTATGAGTGTGCTCCCACTAGAGCTTTATCATCCTTGGTAAAAATCTCATTTTTTTTACCTGTAGGGCAGTGCATGTGCTGGCACCAAGATGAGAACATACCAGACCAGGAGGTTACTGTGCCTGCCTGCTGAAATCCCACCCACAAAACTGCACTGAATTTGCCACTGCCTGACAGTTTTCTGAGACAGTAACCTAAATTACCTTAGCACATTGCTTTGAAACTCATTGCAAATATATTATCCATGCAGCAGGCTGTAATAAAATATCCACCCTACTGCCTGCGACCTGATACCTGTGGAAAGAACACAGGCACTAGAAGGGAGGTGGAGCGCTCCCAAACAGTCTCCATAGACCTGCCCTGCAGCATAGGTACAGCCAGAGCTGCTGCGTGGTTGGAGTAGATTTGCTTCACCCATCTCAATGTGTCAGTGGTTAAGTCTCAATAAGTCATATCTGGCCCTTTTATGAAAACAAAAAAAAGATTACTGTAATTGGAAATAAGTACTCCTAGGGTGCAAGTTGAGAAAGGCTGAGAAAAATAATTTAGGGTGAAATCACTTTCCACTGAGTATAAATTTGGCTGACCTAGAGCCTGCCAAGTGTTGGACATTGAAGACTATGCCACCCTTTGTATGTTGTTGTAGAATATTATCAAACTTGCATAGAATATAAGTCTATTTATGAGCACATAAGCTTTAATAGATGTCTGGTTGCCCCACAGAAGACCTGAGCTTTGCCAGTGGGAATGTCATGCCCTCTCGTGTTGTGGATGGTTTTGAAGGACAGTAATTAGTTTACAACATAGAGAGTCACATGTGTGTGTAGCTTATGTATTGATTCAGATAGTGATTTACAAAGTCAAGTTTCAGTTTTATGAGCCCATAATATAATCCCCAAACTTTTGCACCCTTTTTGAGCCCTGTGGTATTTTGCAATTTCAGTTTCCTAGTGCAGCTGACAGAAATTTGCTAATAGCATATGTTTTGTAGTTTTGGCTTGGAAGGATAAAGCTAAATATATTTTAGAAATGTATAGGCTATAGCATTACATTTTATTATTTATTATTGTAGTACAATGTTATAGGATCTAGAAATTGAAATAAACCTTGGAAATACCTTTCATTGCTTTTGGGGATTCGCTGTAATGAAAATAAAAATAAACCCAGAATATAGTTCTGTGAAAATACAAAGCATAGTGGATCAACAAACATCACAGCTTTTGCACTCTCTGGGGCTATAGAAAGGACTTCAGCATCTTGAAAGCTACCATCCCTTAGCAGTTAACAATTTAAAAGCAAGTACAGTCCAAACCATTAGAACAATATAAACAGAGCAAGAAAGAGACAAAATTCAGCAGTCAGTGTCAACCCTTGTATGGAGATAAAACTGAAGGAAAGAAATAGTGCTTGAAAAGTATACTTGATGGATTTGTAAGAACTTTTTTTTTTTTTTTGGTCAGGCTTGCAGTTCTTTCAGAGAAACAGCATGTGTCTTTCTCAGGTATTTCTGGGTGCTCTGCTGTGTTGCTGAAGCATTAGCAGACTGACAACAATCAGCCCAGAGTGGATTTAAAATACTGTTGTTTAAACATCCCCTACTCTCATATATACTGCTCATTCTGCATGCTGGAAATGGAATACAATTCTCCTTTTCTTGAAAAGTGTGTTCTTAACATAACTAGATGCCTGCTTTTCTGATTTGGAACATCTAAAGTCTCACTTCATGAACAGTCATGAGTCAAAAAAATGAAGAATATTATTGGCACGTTCTGAGTCATATTGCTATTTTAATATCTACACATTACACTTGCACAGATTCTCACAAGAGAATGAATTACCTCCAGACAAAAAAAGAAAAAAGAAAAAAAAAAGAAAGAAAAAGAAGACAGAAAGAAAAAGAAGAGAGGCATGGTAGATGTTTTCTTAATCTTTTAACTCAAACTTTATATAAAATCTTTCTGAAAATGTATTTTTGATTACTAACAGGATTTCTATAGCCATTAAAATAAATGTGTCTAACAAATTTATAAAGGTTACACAGAATTTCATTTGTTTGGTTGACTGTGCTTAGGTATCAGGAAAGATCAAGGACTTCATATTGGTTACTTATAATGAGGTAATCAGGCTTTAATGAAAATCAACAGTCATTAGATAATCAGATCAGCCTGGTGACTATTGGTCTGTTATTGCAGGACAAGAAAAATTAAAGGGCACCTAAGGTATGGAAAAAATGGCAGGCAGAAACTGATGTGCCTATAGAAGTCTCCAAATGACAGACATTTAATAGCCCTTTATATGTTACTATAGCAACACACTTTGATAACTCATCTGCCCGCACCATAGTAAAACAAGGGGCACAGGGCTCCTCGGAAAGTGCAATCTCCTTTAAGCAGATCTATAAGCATTGCAGATGAACAGAACTCTAAACATTCCTCCATGAATATTCATGAACTAAGTTGTTTTTTGTTGCCTGCCTAGTCAGCAGTCACAAAACACATGGTGTGTGTTGGCAGCATCTTGCCTAGGTAGAGGGCTATGGACTGAGGCAATGGCAGGAACCAGGACCTGTGAGGCTGACTGACATTTCCATCTGTAGCGAAGGCTGGTAATTAACAGGAAGGAGTGTGCCTGCAGCATTGCACCATCTGCTAGGGAAACGGCTCAATAAGAAAGGAGCTGGATATCATCTCAGTGGTGGCTCGATCTGGTTCCGACATGAGGCTGGGCATCTGTTAGCTGAGGAGATAGGCTATTAGGAAATTCGACTGGGAATGAACAACATGGAAAGAGCACTCTGACCTAGCCCATAAAAGCATCTCTTCAGAAATGGTGTCTTTTTATCTTACTTACACAAGTCTTCTGAAAATGGTTTGCTGAGGGACCATTATGGATCTGTTTGAAGTAACACAATGGTTTCAAAAATGCTGCTTAATTCCAACATGAAATTCTTGAAATCAGGATACAGCTGTCATCTTTTGACAATAGAGCTAATTTCAGAGTGAGGATATGAGGTTAAATTCATTCTCCTGTTGTTTGTTTTTTGGGGGCAGAAAAGAAAATTGACTTTTAACTATTGTATAGTTTAACTCTCAGAACACAGTAAATCTGGGATACTCAAATGGAAAGCATACAGAGATGAAAGCGTAAAACCTTGACATGTTTTAAATGCAGGATTATGCAGAACATGACAGTCAAAAAGAACGATGATATATGTTCTCTCTGTGTATGTATACATGTAGAAATATGTATATATGTATGTGTTTCTTAATAAACCCTTTTTTCCTCATACAAATTTGAGCAGCTTGTGGTTAGCAAAAAAGATTTTCAGAGATGAGTTTTGCACTTCAGGGTGTTAAGATAAGTTAATTATTTATGCTGGGAGATCGATCTATGTACCCAGTTATGTAATTTAAAATATTCAGAATGTACATAGTATTATTAAAGACTTTTAAAGCATAATAAATTATAGTGTTTGTGGAAATGACAGTCTGATGTTTCTTAGGTTTCTGCTAATGTACAGATTCAGCAAAATTTGGGTAAATTTCTCTGTGTCCACTGACGTTCTTGGAGTTCTTCAGGTGAGGAACAATCTTTGAATCCGTTTCCTCTTTTGCCGCTAGCGCTGAGAGCAAGCATGCCCAAGCGTGTAGCCATGCGCTCTGTTGACATTGTCATTGGTTACATACATCAATGCCTATGGATGCAAAGCAGTCTCGGACCGTGTTTGTGCACCTATTAAGTGCTCGGACACCTAACGGGTTGCTATAACTTAGCAAGTTGAACAGTCAGTATGCATTTTATTTTTTATGGCAAATGCAACACAATGTGATTTAGTGTGACTCTTGCTGACTGCAGGATAAAGAACCTCAAATCACACTGCATTTGCAGACTCAGAGAGCATGTATGGGTACTATAGCTGGGCTGATGTTTGCTTAGACTGTGGTAACTTTGTTGTATGTCAGTCATAAGGGTGACTTTAGTCATCTGTGTGAGTTTTCCAGGCTTTGTCTACAGTCAAGAGAGGTAACACTTCCAGTAGACAATTCTGCTCTTTCAAGGTGCTGATGTGAATACAAGTTGAGCTTAAGCCTGACACCTACTTTTTAAATCCCCATCCTAATTGCCATTCCCTTCCTACAGAGTTCATAGAAATGTTGACTTGCACAAATAACTGCTGGGAAAATCAGCTCACATCGAGGTAAATAGACAGAATATCCAGTAGAGACCATTTTTTTTTCTTATGGGAACTCAGAACATGCAAAAGAAAGATGGTACATCTCAGAAATTGACAGAGGTGTTTTGATCATTGTACAGAAGTATCTGACAAAAAAGAACAAAGTTTTACCAGCATACATTTAATATTTTGTTGTTCTTTTTTTTCCCCTTTTCCTCTCCACAGATATTAACTTTGCAAAAATAATTTTATATTGGTTTCTGGAAACACTGATGAATATTTTGGTTTTCCCTATAATAGGAACTGACTTGCCCCCCACACAGAGGTTATACAGCTGTATTTATATTTCAATTCCATCCCTTTCAAGGGACAACAAAAACCCTGTAAAGTCTATTCTCCTAGGGACTCAGAAACCAGTTATGTGTAATGCAATTTGAATAAAAAATATTAGCACCATATATACCTTTGTCAAAGTGTGTGGTGTGAAAGACTGGAAGGCCACAGTCTAGTAGTGAATATGGTTAGGACATGCAGGCTTTCTGCTACTCTTTCTGTCAATACCTTTTATAAGGAGCCAGGCAAATTACAGTGCTCATGAGTTACTCTCCTCTTACAGAGCTCCCTACTCACAAAACTACAGGCAACAATGTCCTTGTAGTAAAAATCAACAGGCAACCGGAAAAGCAATTTTTGTGAACTCAGGGGCTAATCAAGCTGAAATCGCCATTGTCTGTCCTCAGCAATTGAAGGCTGACAATTGAAGGCTGATCTACAGCCAGCAAAATGGGCAAACCTTTTTTTTTTCTTCTTCAGTTTCCCAAATATCTATTTTCTTGACAGCAGGTTCCTCACTATTCAGTCAAGGGCAATATGTCTTCAGTCAACAATTTTCCCTTTTTTCTTTTCTTTGTGTGTATGTGTATGTGTATAACACTGTTCTTAAAGCTCTTTGCAGCTGGTTGTCATCTGAATGACTGCCAATAGCCTCCGAGAGCACTACCCCCTCCTGAACACATCATTTGGCTCCCTGAGATTATTTACTAGTGAAAGCTCTGCATGCACAGAGTCAGTCAGATATGGCTCTCAGAGGGAAGAGCTGGGTGTGGTTGTGGCATTTGGGGAAATGAGTTAGGAGAGGAGACAGAAATACCGTTTGGCAAGTGAGAGGATGTGTCCTGCTGTTGTCTGAAGCCACATGCCAAGGCAGGGCAGCCCAAGAAGGCCCAGAGGAAAATGAATTTCTGATCAGTAGAGTCCTAAGACAACGAGTGGTTTAAATAAAATGCAGCATAGCCTTTCAGGCAGAGGATTTTCTTGGAGATGGGGGAGATGAGAGAATGGTGGTAGTGGAAATGAAACGATGAAAATCCTTTTGAAATCCACAGAAGGGTTAATTGATTTCAGTGGGCTTTCTCTTAGGCCTGAAATGTTTACCTCGCAATGGAAATTATTTTAAATATACAGCTGTAATTGTTTAGCTTGATATTGAGAGTAAGTGGATTCTGTCCCAGAAGAGTTCAGCAATGTGCTAAGTAAGAATTCATTTAGGTATCATTGCTAGGAGGCTGAGATCCAGCACTGAGCTATTAAGCCCACACACAAGCTCACACACACACACACACACACAGAGCATCCTGTTCCTATTTGCAAACATGGTGCCTTACTCTGTCCAGTCAGATGAACCCAAAACTTGTGGATGCTGGCATCCTCTTTAGTGCTAAGCTTGAAAGCATTCTCCAAGGGAAAGATGCAGAGGTAACTCTGGAAGCCCAGAAACACCAATTTGCACTTCCCTGAACTGAAACAGGAGCCACCTAATCATGGCAGCTAGTAGTGCACTGAGATGATACAAAAGAAGAAAAATAATTATTGTTATTTGAATTGCATTTGCATGGACAATCTTTTCAAACTCATCCAAGGATGCTGAGTCAACAAACAAAACACTACAGTTCAGAACAAATGAGATTTTTGCTGCCTTATTAACTCTACGGGTTAACTCTATGAAGACCTGGGTCTGTTATCAGGTGACATCTGAAATAGAGTAACTCCAGCTACAATGCCTGAAAGGCTTAAACAGTTCTACTTAACCAGAATGCGAGCCCTGTTTTTATAAACACTTCCAGAAAATTAGTTTTATGTAAAGAAAGGGATGGGAGGAAACTTTGGAGAGTACAGATTTGAACCCAACATGAAGACTCCCAGCAAAATGACTTAAACAGGTATGATTCCTCCCCTGTCATTCGAACCATACAGACAATAGAATGGGCACACATCCAAGACTGGGGGGTTTTCTTCAGACTTGAAAGACGGAATTTTTCTTGGATTAATAAAAACTTCTGAACTCTCCTTTAAAAAGCCTCTGTGCAGTTTGGCCGGGCAGTGTGAGCACTGGGCTCTGCCGGAGAGGGGATCTGAAGGGGCATGGGGGAGGAGGGAGGCAAGCAGCGTGGCAGGATGTTGCGAGTCTGCAATGAATTGGCAGAGCTGCTTGGGGAGAGTTTGCACAGCACCTGCCCGCACAATTACTGGCTCTAGACAGTGTCATTAGCCACTCATTTCATAAGCATTAAAGTCAGCCATAAAATTATAAATAAAATTAAAAAAAAAAAAAAAAAAAAAAAAAGCAAACCACTATGTAACAGAACAGTGAAGGATAAGGGATTGTATTGTGCAAAACTTTAAAATACTTTAACTTCTGTGTTGAAGTCCAGCCCCTGCAGATGCAGGAAACAGTTTGTGCGCATAAAGGCATTTAACTGTACAGAGAAGGTATCCATATATGTACAAAGCTTCCAGTGCTACAGAGGATGAAAGGGGAAGAAATAAAAGCTAAAGCTTTACTGTATAGTGGGACAAAATGCTCAAAGGCCACAGCATTTGGAGCATGTTGAAGTCAGTGTGATTCTCAATATTCTTCATAATGAAGAAGAGAGGTTGTTTCTTTCTTTTTTTTTTTTTTTTCTCTTGCTCAGTCATACTACTAATTATTTAGTGGTCTTTCAAACCTTTTGTAATCTCGACTTGAGAAAGCACTGAAAGATATTAATTCTTAGCCATGTGTCTCATAAATGAAGGCCATTCTGCTATACTTAATGACAAGGCTGAGGCAGCAAGATGTCATTTGCTTTTTTCTCGGTTTTTAAATTGCTTTCTAAATGAACTACAGCTGTGAGGGCCAGGTGCTGTGATCCCTTTAGAAAGATCAGGAAATGATGAAATCCAAAATTTCAAAATGTGATGGATGTCAGCTCCCGATTTGGTGTGTGTGTGAGGTCACCCCCATGCACCTGGTGCTATCTCCACAGCAGAATCACTTTACTGTGGAAAAAAAAAAAATAGATGCACATGTCGAGTGTAAGAGTAACAATATGAGATGTAGTTTATAATTATCCCTTTGTTTTCTCCTCATCGAGATGGAAATGACGGATATACAGTGTGTGTGCTTCTTGTTCTAGGTGCTGTGGAGTATATTAAAGCAAGTTTTTAGTTAAAATAACCAATGTGGCTGGGTAGTGAGTTGAGCAGCCACCACATGAGGAATGCAGTGTTAGAAAAATAAGAGCTCACTGCCTAAGTTTACATAATTAGAAATCATAGCTGCAAGGTCAAGAACTCTATTAAGTAAAATTTATTTTACAGAACATGGGTTGGAAGGTGACTGAGGTACATGCACTAGAGCAAACAATGCTTTTGTTGCAGTTACTCCAGGATTTTTATCTGACTCTGCAATAATGCAGGGAGGTTGGCCGAAGCTTTTTAAAATGCACTGTCGAACTATTATTGCTGTCTTTAGTGAAGATATAGCTTAATCCTAGAAAATCAGCACACAGCCCCAGCAAGAGGGATATGCTGTCAGAAAAAGGCGCATAAAATATGGACACGGAAAGCCAGAGTCCTTCTCTCTGATACTGTCATTTCACACACCGCTGTGTTGCAGCGGCCGCTGCAGATTCTGGGGTATTTGCGGACATTGCCAAATGCTCCCCCCATTGTGCTTCTCTTTGGGCATTGGCCAAATTGCTCCTCTGAACCAGCACAAAGACTTATCCACTCTGGCAAGCCACCAAAAAGATCCAGTCCACAAAACACAAGATATGTCAAATTCAGCTTCTGGACTGTCCAACTGCAGCACAAATAAAAGCATTCAGAGGCAGTATTCTCTGCAGTGTAAGGATACATGGCATCTTCTGCTGAGTTTTTGTAGCAGAGAAGTAAAAATTAAAACAACTTTACCTCAAGTTTTCCAGGGACTGGGATGTTTTTGTTAGAGATTAATCCTTTAAAAAATGCATGGTTTTACAATAAACACATCTAAGTGTTGGACTTCATTACGAGCTTACGCTTAGTTCTCAAAGCTCCTGCATCATCAAACTGGATTAAGAACTTTTTGTAAACAGGATTTTGACTGCCAGTACATTGTCATTCTTAGGAAAAGCATAGTCAAAGCAGTGCGTAGAAATGTGAATAAAAACTTAAATTACTGAGTGTAGATGGAGACTTCAGAACAGGGTCACCAGATCATTGAAATAAATGACTGGGATGTTTGCTTCACAAAACACTGTATTTATTACCTGTGGAGAAAATTCTTAGTTTGTTAGGAATTTTTCTACACTGATTAGAGTAACATCATAGCTTGTCAAAGTACTGTCTACAAAACTACCAACTCAGACAAACAGTTTTATGATTCTTGTAATAGGCCTAAATGAAATACATCTAGCTCTTGTCAGAATTTTGAAAAAAATAAAGTTTTGAAACATCTACCTTAGAGTCATATACCAGGCAAAGGATGTTTGCATTTTATTCGTTGAGAAAGAAAAACACTCTAATTTTGCCTAATCCCATAAACTACATGGGATGTCAAATTTAGTGATTATCAAAAGAAGTTCACATCACCTATCTACTCACAAATTTCAAAGAGATCCATTGCCATTGAAGATCCATTGAAGAAAAGCTATTGTTCCTAAATAAGAAACAGTGAATTATGGATAGAAATATGTCTGAATTCCTGATACAGAGGTTAAAAGTTTTTTTTTTTTTTTTTTTTTTTTTTTTGAATCCACAAAAGATTTAGACCCAGCGTAGCTTCAAGACTTTCAGATTTACAAAGAGATCATTTGGCCATTGAGATGGATGACAGACCTTGACCTAAGAGATGCCTGTTCAGTTTGAAAGAAAGTTTTCTTTGATGGCTTCTCCATCCACTTGGTATTTGGATCAGAGATACAGAGAGTGTATGAGGTTTCAGATTAGTTCAACTATGGTATCACCCATTTGATTTTTTCAGGCAATCGGTTCTAGAAAGAGGGATCCTTTACTTAGATCTGAATGTTCAAATCCTCTAATAAGAAGATCCTGTTGTCTCATTTCATGACAAAGCACACTTTTAAAAGACATTTCTGCCATGCATAGGGATGGCTAAGCAGGGTCCCATATACACGTATCTTCTATTCAACCATGGTCATAAATAATTGAGAAAAGCAATACTAAAATTTCAAGCATATATGCCCTAAAATTTTTCATAGTACATTTTGTGCAGAGCACCTTTGGCCATGAGCTGTAACTCCTTGCTAATGCAGATAGCATCACTAAAGTATTGGCAGGTTCTGGACTGCTGTCCACCAGCTTCTGATCTTCACAAACTGCTTAGAAAGAAAACACAAAGATAGGCAGAAAGAGACACTAAACAAAATCCCTGGATTGAAATGTTTCTGGGTTAGAGGGCTGTCAGTGTTACAAAACTAACTGCTCTGAAGATCAGTTTTGGAAATGTCTTTTTATCTGTATCAAAGTCTATACCAAAATGCCAGATTGAATTTCATGTGTTGAAATCCAGATTCAAAGTCTGTTATTTGAACCTATTTCTGGATTCCTGTTGGTTCAGTTTTCAGGAGGCATCGTGAGAAATTAAACTCACAGATACCTTGTCTAATGGTAAACTAATTAAAATTTAAGAAAAGAGAAAATGAAAAGAAAATAAAATTGCACCACCCTTCAGTCTGTTTGGAGCAAAGCAATTGTTAATCCCTGGGGAACCACTAATTTTTCTAACACAGCTACAACAAAGCAGATTTATCCATCCTCATGCTTCTATTTTTTAATAGCTTTAATATAGTTAAAATGAGTGGGATTTGTAATGGCAAAAATGTCTTTAAAATTACCTGGTTTAGATAGTTCCAGGTATTTACTTTACATTGTTGAAATATTTTTGTCATATTCAGTTGTAATACAGCTTGATGTAGTAGGAGAGCAGAGGGAGAGGAATCTTTTGTAGACAGGTTTGAATATATGGTTCCACAGATCAGCTATTTGTTAATTTTATGCAGGCTGTCTCCAGTTTCTGCATCTCACAGTTTGGGCACAACAGGAGGTGACACTGTTAACTGTTACTCTTTTCACTTACTTTTTTTCCCCTAGCTGAACATAAACATATCATTACACAGTTACACTACTCTATATTTAGAGTTGATTTTTAACTATCTATTAGATAGAAAGACTAGAGCTGAGCTAAAATACCTGGAATGAACTGGGAAGGTCTAACAGAATGGCACTACCCACAGAAATTCTGGTGTGAGTAAGGTATTTCAACACTGTGATGGTGTTACGTATTTCATTTTCTACTGAGACTTCTCTGATGTGACTGGACAAAGCGAGTCTGTGTGATGTGGTGAGTGGGCTGGCTGTTGATAATTTGTTTTGTCCAGGTACAAATGGTATGGATGGGGCCATTGCTGTGGGCATCAACAGTAAGTCCCTCAGAGTTGTTTGTTTGTTTTTTACCCCTGAGGGCAAGGACTATATCTAAATTGTGAGACCTAGGAATGTTTCCTAAATCTGGCCTGGCATCCTTGTAGCATCAGAGAGGCACCTGGATCTGCTTCTTGCACATCTCTCCCCAGTATCTGTCTCTTTGCAGAGAAAGCACAGGTCTTAGGCCAGGAGGGTAGCATTAGATATTCCAGTAGGTCCCCCAAGTTGGCTATTCATGGGATGAGACTCAGGAGCATTCTGTGGAGCACATTGGTTCTATCGCATAACTCAAGCTGCATGAATAAGTTTCTGCCAATGTATGTATAGATAATCATTAAAATCCTGATGAGATTAAGTTATTGGTACTGCAACCTTAGTCAGACATGGTGTCCCACACAACAAGGGTGTTCTGAACATTGAGGTTTCCTCACAGCATCTTTACCTGATGAACCACAGGAAAAGGCATGAGGAAGATGTGTCTGTCCATCTCCCATTTGACAAAATAAAGAATTCACCTAAAAAGTGAAATCTTTTTTTCACATCTCATCTGAGCATGATCTGAAGCACAAAGTGTCAGTCATCAACATCTGAGCTGCATGTTTATGAACCAGACTGAACAATTCTTCACATGAATCTCTATCTTTGTGTCCTAAAGGAACTGTTCTGCTTTGTAAAATGATAGGATACATTGAATTTGAGACCTGAACCCTTCCACATTCCAATTCAGTGCAGTAACTGCCGGTATAAAGATCTCTTCTGCTCTATTTTTTTAGTTTTTGTTGTTTTGTTTTTCATAAGAAAAAGGTGTACCTGGCTAAGGCATCTGTCTCTGAATGACTGAAATTTTTAAAATATATTCCACGTGTTCAAACAGCTCTCTGTGCTCTTCCACATTTGGATACAATATTTATAATAAGGAACATACATCATACACAACTTTAGATTGTAGCATTTGCCAGCAGTTCCCATATATCTGAGAATATCATACTTTTCCTCTGTATTCTGAAGTATTATAGACTCACCATCATTGGGTGATAGCTGGCAAGTGACTGATTATTCAATGACTTCTCCTTGGTTGCAATTCTATGTTTACCCCTGGGGAAGGGAAAACAACTTTTTAATATACTTAGCAAATTTATTTTGTTGGTGGCCTGTTTCTTACAGTGCAGAGGTTTTCCGCATAAAGCCTGACAGCTATAAATAACTACATGGACCAAAGTAATCTCTAAAGTAATTGGATTAATTCAGATGAGGTCAGTTGAAGTATAAATTGAAGTATAAAAGCATCTGTGATGCTTCAATAATGTATCTATCTGACTAGTATAAAAGAAGAGTCAAACACCCAAGTTTGAGTATCTTTCTCTGAGAAACTGGGACTTAATGGGGGAGCACCTATACTGATGGTAACTGTTCTGCTTATGTATCTGAACTGTTATATACTGTGTTTTCTGCATGTTCACTCTTAAATATACCTTGGAAAGGAAGTACTACAAACATTGCCTGTCTTAGACATCTGTGCTCCAGTCAAAGTGTCTGGGCGTCCTTACATTGATCCTCAGGCATCCTGAGAAAAAAAAAAAAAGAAATGCAGGCGTTTCCTTTTTACACATATATAATAAGGTGCCTATTTTTAAAAATGAGTTTAAGAATTGTTCTGCTTCTGGAAATGAACATCAGGTTTCAAGTCATTACTTGCATTTTAATTTTAATGTTGGGTGCTGCTTCACCAGTGCACTGCCTTCAGTGACTTGTGTTGTCCCCATTGTAACATAATAATTGATGAGAACTACCTCTGAACTGGATCAGAAAGCTGATCTGGCTTAAAAAACCCCAAACAAACCACTCAAAATTTATGTGTTATGATATTGCTTTTTTTTAAAGTCAGAACTCTTCCATGATTTAGCTTACAGCATGAACTGCGAATGGGTTGATATTGCTGAAGGAATGGTGTACTGTGCACAGGGACAGGTCTGCATACCCTGAGCCCAAGTTGCTGATGCAAACAACACACTATCAGACTGTTGCCTTATCTTTGTATGAGAAGAAAAGGATGGATGAATGGATGGATGGGTGGGAAGAAATCAACAGATTGATTAACTGATTCTCTTCTCTTATACTGAAAGGAAATCAGTACTCATAAGGATATATAGTCTTCCAGACCATTTTGCTTCTTGTTTCTCACTTTTCTTGAATCAAAGTAATGGAAAATGTTTGAAATAAAAGAAAATATTTGTAACAGATTTAGCCAGCTATATAGGTTAGACATGCAGGTGAAAAGGTATTGAACCATGAGGTCTGACTGTACCTAGTCAGGACCCCCCACTGCCACACTGAGAGGAGGCCTGTTTGACATTTAATGTTCTCAGCATAGAGCTAGTTGGTTCCCATTAGTAGTGAGGACTCCAGACAGTGGACTCCAGATACAAACCTAAACCATCAGATTTTCAGTGTAATAGTTGCAGTTCACACGGGCAGGAGATGTCAGTAATCAAGGTAAAATTTCTAGTGTGTGCTTTAGTAATTAGTGCATCAAAACCACAAACTTTGAAAGTATTTTTCAGTGTATTCCTACCTTGAATGTTGGAATATCACTTTTTACATGTTCAAGCAATACCAGAAAGGAGAATACTTCCTCTGAAAGAAGACATCCTCAGAGAACACGCATCTGATTTATAGAACACGGTTGCATGATCAGAAAGCTTGATAAAAAACATTAACATGTTTTATTTTGTGTTTATGCAGAAACATTGCTGAGAAGTTGGGAAGTATATCTTGTGATATATTTGCATAAAGCCTGTTATCCTGCAGGATCCTATAATCATGTCACACAATGAACAGAGGTAGTAGATCAATAGATGTAGCAATACTTGAGGTCTGACTCTGTTTCTGAGCCTGGATTTTTTTCAATGTCCCAAAATTTAGTAAGTAAGAAAGAACCTGGGGTGGGGAGTGTAAGATTTATCAGCTCTGGTTTTAAGTAAACAAATTGGTTTAGTCATCCCGAATACTTCAGTACCAACAGGGGCTCCATTGTTGTCCATTGCAAATTTTGAAAACACCACATCCAGAAAACTTTCAAGTGTTTCTTGTGTCTTCTGTGTGCTGAAGGAATTGTACAAACACCACATGCACTTCTCCTTTGCTAAGGCAATTATATATCTTATATATAATATCATTATATATATTATATATCCCCATCTCCAACAATACTAGTGTTATGTCTAACTCATCTCCACATATTGAAGGTTGTGTGTATACCCGTGAAATACAACCTCAAATAACAAGCAGAATTCAGTGTTAGAAAAGTTATGATAGAATCCACAGTGGAGACATGATGTTGCAGGACAAATAGAAATGTTCTAACAATGCCAATCATCTTTCTCTTTAACAATTATGCCATTATGGAAAAAGAAAAAAAACATAACCAAAAAACCTCCCAAAATGTGAGCTAAAAAAAGTCCAAAATACTATAGATGTTATTGTAGTTGCTATGGTGTGTAAACTGCTGAAACTTCCTGTTCAGTGATTGCCTTCTTTATAATGGCGTTTTGAAACAGAATTAGGTATGGTATAAAAAAATCTATGGCCAATTTAGCCACTCAAGCAGGGCTAAAAATCTCCTGTTTCAGACTGCAGTGGGAGATAACTTGCCACAAGATGCTCTGATTGGAACTCTGCGAAGTCTCTGCTTCAGTGACTCCTGGAACAGACAAAAGCTGTGCATGAATTCAGGGGGGAGCATAAAGCAGGCAAAGGCACTCGCCAGCAGTGACAGACTTTGGAATTTAATAGGGGATTGTTCTCTTCTCCCACTGTTCAGAAAGAAGTCTTAGAATCTCTGTTAATTGCTTTAAAACCCAGCTACTGTCTAAGGGTATAGAAAGAGGAGCAGAACCCAAGTAGTAGAGGACCGTCAGTCCCTCTATGCTTTCTGGCTGCCTGGAGAGCTCAGAAACAATGAAATATATATTAGTATGAACAGTCAAATCATTATGTGCTAACAGCCTTGGAACATGGCAAGAATTTCATGGGTTTCATCACCAAAGAAGAGTTCATGCTAGGCATTTGATGCTTAAACAAACACTCAGAAGACTGATTTGAAGTGAAGCACAGAATTTTGTTAAATGAATAAGCAGACATCCCCATCCAAAACCTGTACTCCATTCTTCTGACCCTGAAGAAAACACAGAGGAGCCCTTCCCAAAACCACAAGCTTTGCTGTCTGACTGCTAGTACCTTGCAGCATACATTGATGCAGGCCTGAGCTGAAAAGAAAACAAGCTTTAGACAGAAACTTATTCTAGGATGCAGCTGAGACTGGGATGTGGTTACGAGTTGTCCCAATCCCTAACCTGAGAAGACTATGCATAGATGTACATATATTTCCTATATGTGAAATCTGAACTGCCATAACAGCTCTTCCATTTTAACCAGTCATTTAACAGTTGCCCACTTTTTGGAGCTATAAGTCTTTACATCAGGAAATGGCAAACCCAAACTGGTGCAAATAAAAATAATGGGTATCTAGGCATAGGAAGATGTCAGATTTGAGGACAAGAGGTAACGATAGAGCATGACAACTTATTTAATTGTTTGGGGTTTTTTTCCTCATTTTTATATGACATTTACTTCAGGTAGGCTCAAGTTACTTGCTATGAATATATAAGGAAATTGCTGTTCTAAAAGCTGAATGTTACCACAGTGAAAAAAAAAAAAAGAAAAGAAAAAAAAACAAAAAGGGAGGGCTTGCCATAGGTGGATTGTGCTTTTTATTGTACTCTTCTGCACAAGACAGAGTTCTTAGCAGATCTTTAAATCTGATAATAAAATGTCTATTCAGTATGTATTGGGAGATATATAATATGTTGTGAATTTAAAGATACATTTTTGTATATACAATAAAAATAGGCTTTAATGCTTTTCCACACTTTTTTTTTTTTTTTTCCACCTGGTTACATTAATTTCTAAATGATTCTTTTATTTTTTCAGAAATAAGGAAAATTCAGAAAAATATACCAATTTAAAATCTGGAAGAACAAATTCATTTATCATTATAGAAAATAGCAATCATCGGCTCAACTGAACAAAAATAACTCAGGCAGTTAGCTCTCACCAGCTTGCACACTCTACTGATATATTCAGTTTACTACTTTATATCCATCTGCCAAACCCACCTGGGTTTCAGATGGGGCATTTGCTAGCTCTGTTAATGATAAGCTTCACTCTATTCCAAAAAAAAAAAAAAAAAAAAGAAAAAATTATACAGTGTGTATTGTGTCATGGTGTGTTAATCTAAACGCTACATTAAGTGGAGAGCATATTAAGAAGTATGTCAGAGAATGTTTCCTTCTCATTATGACCCCCACAATGAGGCAGGTAGAAGTCATATAATCTGCAGTCAAAAGCCAAAAATAGATGGGTTTTGGGTAAGGGAGAGTAATATTTGTTTTTATGAGATGTCTTTCACAATGAGATTATCTCTAGGCACTTACAGAAATACTGCAAATGCTACTATTGTAGTGGTTTAGTTGTAGAAATATTTGAGGCCTGCTGGAATGGGAAATCATAAGTAACAGTTTCACAGGATCCTTTATGGGTCTTCCAGGAAGCTGCAGGTCCACGCAGAGGCAATACAGAGACAGTGACATGTCCCCTCTCAGGATCTCGTGATGTGAAGGATTACTTCATCCTCACCCTTCTCCAATGCCCTGGTGAACCAGGAGTCTTTACCCAAGGAGATGATATTATTGTACACTCCAGAGAGGCACCCTGGCGTGCAGACTTCGCAGTATTTGGGAAAGTGTGTCAAGGAGTGGGCAGGTGAGTAACACGTGCTCACAGGACTGGGGAAAAAAAATCTATGTAGTCTTCCTATCCTCTGTGGCATGTTGTGTCTCCAGTCTTTCTGCAGGAAGCTGAACTTGGTGAGTTATTGTATGCCTGTCACGAGCTCCAGCAGAATGGAGATAACCAGTTGCATGGTGCTGTTTCAGGGCCCAGGTAAACTGACAAGGAACTGAGCAGCTCCTTGGTCATTACTACGGAAACATAGACAATAAAATATTGTTTTGTTTAAGACGAACCCTGCTTAGTGTGAGGAAAAGCCCTTCTTGCATTTTAAACATTGCAGCACAAAAGCTGGACACAGGAAAACTGCGTCTCCTGGGAAATCCAGCACTGACCAGGAGATAAGCAGTCAGTCTAACGACAGAAGAGTAATAACTGGTGGTTTAACTAGGTCATCCCCATTGTGTGTTAATGAACATTACGGGTGATCTTGTTTCAAAAAATAGGGTTGCACCAAGCCTTCTTGATGCAACCTTCACAAGGTGGTCCCTTTCTTAAGGCAAAAGTGGCTTTTTGTCAGGCTTCAGTGACTGAAGGCTGTCTTAAACCTTGTCAGCCTAAATCCAGAAGTTCCCCATACCTAACATTCGGACTTCACAAACTCAAGAGCTGAAGGGGGATTATTTTTTATTATTTTTAAACTTTATCAAGTAATTGACTTTCATCCTTTTTAGTTTGTGTTTTGACATTGATCTGTGCTAGAAGCCATTTGTGTATTTGATAAAGAGTGAAAGTAAGCAACGGTATGTTCACTGGATCCCCAAATCAGTCTTGGTGCATAAGCGATGGATCTATCAGCTGAAGATGAGCAGTATCAACTGCAAACTTCTCTGTCAGAGCTAATTTTCCAGTCTCCCTGGAGAAGATTGGTTGTGTATGCATCCCTCTTCAGGCACCTGCACAGGATGTGGGCACACTCAAGGACAGGAAGGCTTTCTGTTCCCCGAATATGCAGGTGTGTGCAATGTCAAGCGTCAGCTCTACATTTTCAGGATCATTTCATAATGCACACACAGTGCAGTTTTGCTGGATGTCAGCAGTCTGAAACTGAGTTTCCTCACTGACAGAGTTGTTGAAAACACAAAAGTTTATGGGCAGCTCTGATGGATGGTTACTCTGCAGCTCTTTCAAGAAGGGGGATTATTTGTGTTACTGCTTTATCCAAACCACATCCATGAAGTCTGCAAAGAAGGGAGAGTTTGGTGAGAAAACTGTATACTGCACTGAAACGTGGCTGAGGAGGGAGTTATTTGTATTTCACTTACAGAAACATGAGCCAAATAATGAGAAGTAAGGCAACAGTTGATGGCTCACCATTTTCCAGGTTGCTGCTTATTTTGGTATTTATTTCAAAGGATAATTGTGGACTTCCCTCCATGAGCAAAATGAATTGAGCAGAGTGAGAGGTAAGTTCAGGTTAAAACTCAAACAAAGAGAGGCAAGTGAAACAGTGAAAAATATGAAGCAGAAAAGCTAAGCATACTTAAAGTCATAAACAATTAGTAATTATAAGATACAATAAAACAGAAGTAAGGACTATGCCATTTAATATTTATGTGGTTCTATGTAATTGCTTCTAAGCTTGATGTTACTGTTTGGGGTCTACTTCTTTTCTTAATCCTGCAAAAATGAAATTTCATCCTCCCCAATAGTTCATTTACAATCTTCTACATGCGAGGACCCTTAAGTAAATATAGCTGTATATCATAAAAATAATGCATTTAGAAGTGAATTAGAATGCTTTTTAGACATTCGTTTATTGCTACATTTATGCTGCTTCTATATTTGTTTACTTATATCTTAATTATGTAAGTCAGGGGTGGTCTAATCCTAGCAACAGCAAGGGCCAGATGGAGATTTTTTGCCCTCCAACTGGGCATGTGACATTTCTCCCCTCACAGCTGCAGCCTGACACAGACATTCAGCTGGTGCTGCTGCTGCCAGAGAAAGGAGATATTTTCGAGGAGGTGAGGGAAAGTGTCCACACTCCCTCCCACAGGTGACATCAGTGGCTTTGCTCCATGTGTTGAGTGTGTTGGGATCAGGAGATGGCTCTCAGCTGTTAGCACTGCTTTTGATGCATGAATGGCTGCTCCTCATCTCTTCCAGGGGAAATACTCTGTCCTAGATGGGGATGTTTGGTGGGCCACCATCTAACCAAGGCAGCGAGATCAGAGAAGTCCTTCCTAGAAATATTGTATTAGAAGACTGTGAGCTGAGTGTATTGTGTTGAGAGTTATAATGAAACTAAGGAAGCTCTCTTAACACAGACCAAAGTAAACAATGTAAAATACCAAATCTAAACAAAACCTTAAATATTCTACAGGAAAACAGTTTTCACCCATGAAAGTATAACACAACAAAGCTGTGATATGCTACTGGTATTTTAATATAGTGATTTTCAACACAAACCCCCACATTTGTTCAGGTTAATGCTATGTTAAGTGGAAAGAATTGCTTGACCTATGGAAAAAAAGAGGAAATATTCTGAATTTTATGTCCTTCTTACCCATTCAACAAAACCACTTTCTACTAACAATGGGGAGGAAAGCGTGAACAGAAGTTGTCAAAGATACTTTAGGCCTTAAGTACCTACTTGAAGAAAAGATTACTCTTGATATACCATTGATAAATTTTGATATATATTTATGGTACAACTTGATCTCTGGTTGTAAAGCTCGAACTGGGGATGAGATGGCTTCCACATATATCCCTACTTGCAACACTTTGAAAATACCTGTCGTCAATACAAAACAATCATTCTGAAGTCCTGAGAAAGTTCTTCAGCACCATTTTGTGTCCCTGACAGGTGACTCATCTCTGGCAGAGATTATTCAGTACTATCTAGACAAAGATAGAATTTTATCAGAGGTAGGGGAATCATCCCAATTTTACCTTCAGTTTGGCAGTGAAATTATAACAATCATAAATCACTCCCAGCTGTCCCTGAAATCTCCCCTTCAGCACATCACTGTAGGGAAGGCAACAAGTTCTGCAGCAATCAATCCCTTTTATATCTCTCCACAGACACATAGGCATCATACTGGAGCTCAAACTGTGTTGCTGGCTGAAAATGATAATTGGTGAATCAAATACCAAATGAAATCACTCAAATACTATCCACTGCCCCCATTTAAGCAGGGAAACTATTGCTGAAATATTTTGATCACCTTTTAACCCATGCATATATATAACCCAGCAGCTCCTTCTTAATCTTCCTATTTTCTTTCCACCTCAGATATTCACTTCTGTGGGCACCAATCTCCCTCATTGCATGACCTATAAATTGGCTTCCTGTATTTGTTTTCTGTCTGTGGTCCTCTATATGGTCTTCTTTCCATGTGTCCTCTGTTCAGAGTGTGCTTACCTCAGGCATTGAACATCATCGTTTGCGTGGTTGTTATTTCCTTGTTCTGTGAATGTTTTCTGATTCCTATGCTATGGTACTTTCTGGACTGAATGGATCTCTGGCTGTCAGTGATCAAAACTGTCAGTTGCTGTTTATTTCCTCACCTCTTCAATTTGGCTCCTGGGAGGATGTTTCAACAGACGTTTTAGAGAGACAGAAAAAAACAATATCCTATTAAACTAATGACCCTTGGCTGTGCTATCTACAAATGAATGCAGGCACAGACAATCGCCCAGTTTTCTACTGAGGGTCTGTGCACAATAGCCTTATGAGTATTTTCTAGCTATAAAAAGGGTGTGTATAACTTAAAAAAAGTATTATTTCCATTTAACAGTAATAATTCCGATGGAACTATGGTACTCCACTAATTGCTTTCAGGTTATTAAGAATATTAATAAAGTTCATGTTTAGATTTTCTGGTAGAGAGCACTGCTAGCTCTTCTGTTTATTCTTTTCGGAGGGCTTCTGTAAAGAACGTCTGAAGCCTTTTATTGCAGTTTCTTTTTTACAAAATCAAAAGTCTGGAATAAATTTGTTGTGACTAGCTATTAGCAAATGAGATTTTCTATTCAGAGCAGCAATGCCTTCTTTCTTTAGGGAAACATAACTGTAACGTGTCACAGATTCAACTGTATCCTCATGTCCTACAATCACTGTATTAATCACAAATATTCCTGGTGTTTGTACCAACAAATGGTTCCTCTGCTACCAGCCTGCTACTTAATAGGTTGAATTAAACACACTTTTTGAGGGGAAGTCTTTAAAGGATTTATTTTACTGTATAGGTTGAAGGATGGTGGCGACCATGACTGAGGAAAAAAAAAAAAAGGGAAAGAGCTTGAGAATTGGAAGTAGAAAGATGAAGAACTTTGTTTCATCCACATTGAACAGAATAAATGAGTAGGGATGCACAGAGAGCTGCTCAGGATAAGGTTCTAGTGTGCAAAGGGGTGGTTGAAAGCAGAAAGGTAGATCTTTGTATCCAAACAGCTGTTGAATGTGTATTTGAATTAGCCAATGAGGTGAGGTGAGGTGAGGTGAAGAAAGTGAAAAGGGCACCCATAATGATTTGGTGGACTCTACAGGAGGATGAAGGTGACTGAGGCTGGAACTATCTAGAGGGAAAAAGTTAACATAGGAAGAATAGAAAGTTTAAGAGGAGAAATATAAGAAATACAGTCATGGAAGCCAAGCAATGGTAAGATTTCAAGAGAGAGAATTGTCAGGCAAGAGAAAGATAAGGACTGATGTTGGGTCAGGGTGAGTACAGAACACTCCCATGGAGTTTTGGCTAAAAAATAAAAAGCACTAGAAACTTTGTTAGGAGCAGATTCTGTAGAGCACAAGAAACGAGGGGAGGAAAAGAGGAGAAAGGGAGCTGGAGATTAAAGAAAACATAGTGAGAACAAATCTTCACAATTAACATTAAGAATATAAACTGCAATTTTAAAAATGAAAGATGACAGAATAACAGTTGGAGAAACAGGGTAGCTCACTTGATAGTTTTTAAAATTAATTTTTATATGTAATAAAATTTATTAAACAAGGAGAAACTGAAGAATGCTTTTACTGTGAAGGGAAATAAGTACAAGGTAGAGGAAGGAAGACTATGATAAAGTAGTGAGGTGTGAGAGTAGCCATGCTGGAATTCAGAAAATGGGATCAGGAATGGCCATAGAAATGGAAATAGGAGACAAGGTAGCAAAAGTTGAGGAGAGCAGACAACAATGGTCTCTATCTGTGACTGAAAAATGTAGGGACTGTGACTGAAGGGAAAGGGAAAGGAATGAGATGCTCAAATCATACAGTGTTTGTTAATTTTATTCTGGAAGAAATCATCCAGCTATCACTGGGAAAGGCAAGGAAGCTCATTCCTCGTAGCTCTGTGTATGTAATACATACAGCACAGAAACTAAGCAAAACACTGAGGACTGTAAAATCATCTCTTAAGAACACAGAGAAAACAGAGGGTTTATAAAATCCACCAAGAGCTTGCGTAGGTCATCCAACCAAAATTACCATTGTTTGGATAAATGTGCTACTAAAACATGTATTAAAGTATAAAATACAGGTCGTTTATTATTCACTGTTTCCAAGGCACTGTTCATATGGGAAAGCAAATTAGAGATTATGAGAATGGTTTTAGCATTATTGTTGATTCATGCCAAATTATGTTTATAATCTGTGCGTAGAGCTATTATTATTAAAACAAATAATTTATCCTCTTGAGTACACTACTGCTTTGTTTAACTTTAGATTATGTCCTTTACCTACCACTGTTGCACACCCTTCTTTTGGGGTTTCTTTTGGCACGGTTCATTGTTTGCTGAGCAATAGATTGATATGCTTGCGGGGAATGGAAGAAAGATGTGCTGCTGTACACTACTAGCATTCACCTTGTAGTGCTTTGAACACACTGGAAACACCAGCTAACGATAACAGGCTGTGATTAAATCTTTCAGGGCTGTAACACTGAATGTCATCATTTGGGAGAAAAAAAAAAAAATCTCCCTCTAAATCACAGTGGAAAGCTACAAGGGAGGAATATGGTAAAAGATTCTGTACCCCGGTGTGTTTGTATGCATTCAGCATGTGTAGGAAGTAATGTTTAAAATGATAGTAGCATTTGGCCTAACCATTTACCGACCGAAGCTGCTTCTGAGACATTTCTGCAGCTGGTTACCATTTTATATCTTTTAACAGGGGAATATTTTATATGATAGCCTTGTGTTCCTCACACAAAGGGCACTAATTATGCAGCAGAGATGAATAAAGCAACTCAGATAAGGAACATATCAAATTCATATCCTGTGCTACCCCAGAAATCTGATAGGAGTTTGAATTTATTTCCATGATGCAGATCACAGTTACAAAAAGCTTTTCACTCACTTCTGGACAATTTAGGGCACTGACATATGAGAAAAGTTACAGCAAGGTAAACTGTGGTATGATTTTAAAGCCCAGTGGCTTTCATGGTTGTTTCAGTGGATGCTTCGGTGCAAAATATTACAGCAGAGCAAAAGTAAAATAGTTTATCCATCTTATACTGAAGGGTAAAGGTAAACTCCCTCGTACACAGGTAATCCCACAGACTAGATGGTTTGCTATCAGCTAATGGCATTGTTTGCCTGTACTATCAGACGCCTCTGTTGCTAAGGGTTAGTATTATCTCTGCATTTTCTCTTTATGTTGAAAATAAAAAAGAATCCAAAAGGAAAAAAATGTAACAACCTTTAAAGGAATATAGTAATGAGTACTCATCTAAACAATAAAACTGTCTGTAAAAGGTGGGCTCATTAGGATCTCAGACTACATGGCCTTTCTGCTACCAAAGACACTTTTAATTAGCAAAATATTTTTTCTGAAGTGGTCTGTTGGGCTGTGGAAGTGGATTAATCCATAGAGCCTTTCTGGGCTTGTTCTAGGCTATGTTTGCAAGTTTGGCGTGGGTCTTGATGACACAAAGATCCTATGAGGCACATGCTTCATGTGGGACTCACCACCCTAATCCCCTATAAGATGTAAAGCATGGCCCCTGGAACTTGAAAAGTTTTCCACAAACTTACTGAAAATCCTGTTTGTCTAGGAACTTACAGTGTAGATTTAATATCTACAAATCACAGGGAAGAAGATTTGTTTGGGGATAGAGTTCAGCACAGAAAATGGTGATCCAGAGGAGGCTTTCCAAGCTGGGTTAGACTTGTGCAGCCTTTGCCCTGTCCCTGCTCTCCAAGGCCTTACATCCACAGGACAGCACAACAGGTCTCACAGTGGTAAGCAAGAAGTCAGTCACACGCTTCTGAAATTCTCTTCTCTTTATTCCTAATAGTTGGAAGTTGGCTTAAAACCCTGAACATGATGTTTACAATCCTTCTCATAATCTATTTTTAATATTCACTATTATAACTCTGCATATTCTCAGTATTAATAGTCCAGTTCCCCACTGACTTTTGCTAAACTTCTGGCCTTAACAGTACTGTCAATGATTAGTGGTCTAACTGCACATTGTCTGTTTTTCCTGATTTTATACATTTTCAACTGGCTGCCTTCAAATTTAGTCAAATGTGCTAATCTGCCACTGTATTATTTTAGTGTGGCTTACCCTTTCTGAAATTTTTCACTGTCCCTCTGGATCTGAATAAAACCTAAATAAATTCATGTTACCTGCAAATTTTACTATCTACTACTTGACCCCATTTCTGCATAATTAATAAATATCTTCAATCATTCCTTCATATCTGATGCATCCTTGAAACCTTCTGTTGCTAATGTTTTAGTATCATGCCTCTCCTGCTTTCTGACTCTGAGCTAGTTTTGGAAGCATAACAAACCTTTGCAATTTTTTCCTTGTTCACAACTGAATTGACTCCAATAAATTCTCACAAGCAGAGGCAAATATATTTCCTTGAAATATATATAGAGTCTTCTCAGAGATGTTGCCCATTCATCACAACAGGGTAAATGAACTGGTAGCTTATCTTTGTTTTGTACTTTGGGTATAAAACGACTGACGTATGTCTCACAAACACACACATATACATCAACTCTGGTGTTGTGCACTCACCAGGCTGCTTAGCTGTTAGAAATTTCTATAGAACTGTTAGGAATAGTTTTCCCCAGTCCTTGAGGGAAAAGGTGTTTTTCCTTTAATTATTGTGAAAAGTGGCCCTATATTTTTCAGTTTGGGAAAGAGCATTCCAGAGCTCCATCATCAAACTCCTTTTAAACAAAAAAATTGTAAATATCTATCTTCTAAAGTGTTTTGTTTAATTCCTCTGAGTTTTCCTTTGGTATTTCTCCTCTAGGAAAGTTTTCTGTGACTCCCAGTCTCCAAAGCACAGTTACAGAGCCTACCTGAGCACCTGTTAGCACAGTGGATGGTTGCTCTATAGATTTTATGTGCTACACTTATATGAAATGTCAGATTGTTGGACTAGATGATCTTCAAGGTCTTTTCCAACTTAGATGATTCTGTGAAATCATAAAAGCATTAATAATAATGGCTTATTAAGATATTAAATATTGTGTGGAACTAGAAATGAATCAGACCTGAGTCTCATCTTTATTATTTAAAAGAAGTTCAATGTTTCATATTCTTTTCAATAAGAATGCCCTCCCCAGTATATTCCCAGCATTTTCAAAATCATTGTCTTTTCAGACAATTCTCAAATAACCCTGAGAGATAAAATATGGTTTTGATCTTTAACTAGTCCACTTGTTTAGAATGTTACTAAATTAAAGAACTTACAAACAGCATAAATACCAGCAAAAAATTGAAAGAGTATCTGTTATTTAAAAAGGCATTTGTTTCTCTTTAGTTTAAAATGCTCACACAAAAACTGTATTAATTTTAAATTACTAACTTGAGAGAGAAATGTAATAAAATGTTTTGCTAATGCTTTGTTATCCTTATGGCTTCAACTCCAGCTCAAAAATGCAATTAATTCTGTAACTTACACTCTGTGGCGGATGTCATTCAAGCTGCGACAGTTTATTGGGTAGTTAAAAGGATAAAATCAAGTAGTCATTCTACTAATCCTTTTACAAGGAAACAGCTTTATGCATAAAAAGTGGAACTTATGTGGTCATTAGCAGATGCTACATCAAGCAACCAAAAATACACACATTTAAATTCTTAAGCACAATCTATGAACACTACACAGATGGTTTCCAAGAAACTGTACCTAAATTGATTACGATAAAAATGATCTGCTGCAATTGTTTCTGTCAAAAGGGAGAACAGAATTTGTCCCAATGTGTCGCTCTGCCCACTCATGCAGAGAACCCAGCTGCTGAGACAGATGTTGCTCTAAGCACTTTATTTTAGGGTCATTAAAATGGTTACAGGGGTTAGTCATTCATTGTTTTATAAATTGTGCTTACTAACTGAGCTCCATAGATGTTGGAAAACTTCTTTGTGGTTGATCAAAAAAAGTAACATGTCATATCACATTTACCTTATGCTGGCAGTAAAAATAGGTGAAGCACTTGCATAGGACAGGATGAGAAAAAACCAATTACTTTTTCTGGTTTATTTAGAAGATCATATTTACTTAGACCTGATGTAATACTGGTGCCTATTCTGTAATCATCTGAAATGCAAAACTTGCCTCAAAGGCCTTTGATCTTTCATTTTAGTTCATTTAATCATTTAGGAACTTGACTTTTCAATACAGCTCGTTCCTGTACAATCTTCCTTCCATGGTATTATGAGCAAGAAGTGTCAGACAAGCAAAGGTTTAAGATCAGTTGATTAGATCAGTGCAGAGTGGGTCCGTCTACCTCCCCGCTGTCTTTGCAAATGCTGCTCTTTGGCAGTTTGAGCATACTCGAGCTTTACTTAGAAATATTTGGCTAAATCTCTTCTCTGTTGGCAGATTCTATGGTTTTCCATGGCTCATCTAATTCAGGATTGACTTAGCCGTGTGCATGTGATGTATTGGTGCAGCAGCTAATGTGTCAATGAGAAACAGAACAGTAAAAAGATGAAGCTCAGTGAAAAACAGCAAGGTTGGCAGATCCAATTCCTTTTCAGATCATACTGTAGCCTTTTATAGCCTCCACTACACATGTAGCCAACTTCCGCTCTTTTATTTCATCTTTGTCCCTATGTACTTGTTATTATGTCGATGGTTCTATTTATCTTCCCTAATTGGTGGCTGAACTCTGGCAGCCAAACTCCTAATTCTAGGTGGTGATCATAGACACAGTCTAAACGATATTTGCCCACCTTTTCTTTGCACATTTAGGATAAAGTCAGTCATCTATAAAAAAAACTAGCAAAAAATTTTAGCATCATTTGACCTGCCTCCTTAAAACATGACTGGTTTGGCAGTGGGTTGAGTTCCTGCACTTTTGCAGAGAGATTAATTTGTCTCCCCTGGCTTAATAGGCTTTATTTAGATAGTTATGAACTGTTCACATGTAGATCCTCATTTCTAAACAATATAGCATGTCACTTGTTTTGAAAATGCCCTAAAGTTACGATTTTAAAATGAAAATCAAGATATCAAAAAATTCAAAAGCTGGAAGAATGAAGTTACCCTCTGACCCCAAATGTGGCCATTTCTGAGGTCCAATACCTCAAAACTACCATTGTTAGGAGCCAGACAGAAGAAAATTTCAGGAAATGTAATCCCTAAAAATGCAGTGAGATGTTCATTACTCCCAGAAGCAGGCAATTTAATCCACTTCAACATTCTGTTCAAAAAACTTTACCAGCACAAAAAGAAATTCAGTCAAGAAAGCCATGTTTTTACCTGACTGTATATTAAAATCTATAAATTCTCTTAGTTTCACCTAAATTTGAGTTTAATTTTATCCAATTATATTTTGATTTTGCAACAAAATGCTTAAACAGGCAATCTTGTTTTTTCCAGGATTTGTCAATATTGTAAAACAGGTTCACTCATAAACTTCATCTGTACCTGAAGCAGAGAGGGGGGCTTTCATATGTAATGTCAGTTTATTATAGTTTCACAACAGGTAATTTATTATTGTCTAAAAATGTTAAGATTTATTCTAACTAGTAGCTGATTTCGCTGCAAAATAAGCTTGATAAGATGAGGACTGTATCAGAGGCTTGGGGACTCACAGAGTGCACTGATCTACACAGAAAATCACTTTTCCCCTCTGCTTTTGTTTTCCAATGTTGTAAGGTCTTCAGGATAACAACTGTCACCTACTGTGCTCATAAACAATATTGAATGGAAAGATTCTTCCCATTTCAGGAAGAGCTTCTGGGAAGTAATGTAACATTAAATGCTAAAGGCCTCTCTCGTCATCTGCCATGGTGTGTTTGGAGGTGTGATTTAGTGGACCGATGCAAGTCCAGAATAGTGGCAGAGCTGCACTTGCAGAACAAATGTCCGTTTTAGCACTGCTGGTTCATGCATTGCTCACAGAAGAACATAAAGAGAAACATCCTGATGAAAAGCTAGCTAGAGTTCTTAAAAGAGTTTTTGATATTCTGCACACCAGGCATGACAACATAAGGCTGCTCACAGCCTGGGTGTCACTCCAAATTCCATTATACTTACATTAGATGCTGTTTGTTCCTCCTGCAAATGCACTGACAGATTTTTGCAGCCATGTACATGTTTTTTTTTAGTGTATGAAAGGTTTGTAGTTATTTTAGCCACGGAGTTGCTAAAAAATTATTAAAGAAAATCAAGGTTCACTCTCATCTACCCTGAACAACATATTCCTCTTTTAGAAAGAAATGAATGGGAATTTGCTAGTAAGCCACTTGCACTGAGATGACTGGGGCTGCAAAAAGGGTGTGATGACTTGATACACATTATAGAAATGAAAGCATTTCCCCTTGAAAAGCCATCATGATACACCTAGCTCTACTTCACTTTTTTTTTTTTTCCTTACATTCTCTTTTTCTTATGTAGCATCAGAGTCACAACTGAGATGGAAAAGAATACCAGTATTTGTACAATTGTGGAACAATACTTACCCTGAAAAGCACAGATTTTCTATAGATTGAGAAGAAACACAACACGTGCAATTGTGAGAAAAAAAGAGACAAAACCTGATAATAGAAACTCAGTCTGCTGGCACACTACAGCTTTTCTCAAGGTGACATTGTCTAATGTTAAGATGAACAGTTCCTGCTGGTTTAGAGCATCATTAAATATAACATAAGCAGCTCTATAGTTGGTCACACTGAGTCCTTCTAGTACAAGAACAAGAAAACAGTTTTTCCCTTTCTCTGGAACACTCACTCTGCCTTCAGCAATTTGCTTAAGGACTTCCTCTGATCCACATATCCCACCCTTCATGGTATCCACAAGTTAGAAACACTCTTTACAAGGTATCAAGGGAGAAATCTTGGACCATTAGCGTCCAATCCATAACTGCCTTAGATTGAACAGAAGAGGCTTTTACCTAGTTGCATGCAATTTTCTATGCCATTTTCCTTCCCCCACTACAGAAACCAGTTACAGTGGAATAATCCAAATCACAGAGGGGAGATTTGAAGCTTGGAACTGCACTTCAGGTACTGACCCCCAGGTTTGTCCCAAGGTTTCTCCATGGGCTCCCATTCACTGCTATTGCATGTGCCCCTGCCCTCTTGTGCTGTTCCCTTACACCTCCTCCAGCACTCTGTGTCCATATGGCTGACACAAGATATTCCCCCTCTGCTGCTTACTAATGATCTGGACTCTCCTTTCTTTTTCTTCCTCATTTTTCTCCCCAGCAAAGCCCTGTCTATACTACTGTGATCCTTAAGAAAACAACATTGTGTAAAGATATGGAATGTACCACTTTGACGATACTACTTAATCCTTCCTTCACCTGGTTCAGGTCCTGCACCAGTTTTCATCATTCCATTTGACTGATGCCGAGCAGCTGTGCTTTTGACTAACTGTGCGGGTACAGCCACTTTATTAAACCTTCAAGCTCGTAGGAGAGTGTTAAACAGCCCTACTAATGCATCCAGTCAGTTTTCTAAAGAGAGCAGCATTTCAGACAGAGGCCTTTTCCCAGAGCATAGTTTGTGAAAGTAAAAAGAGGGTGATCAGTGGGAGGTATTATACCAAGGGGATTTTCCACAAAACAGAAGACACACCCCACCTGTGAATATCGCCATTTTAAGTAATCTCAAATTTACCATCTAGAAATAAAGGCTACAGTCTTTAGGATATGATTATTAATGTTAGAAAACCTTAGCAAAGATAAGATGTCTAGAAGACATTCAGATGATCTTCAGGAGACCCCATACATATATACATATCTTGTTTGGAACAAAACCAGCATGGAACTATATAAAGTGTCAACCTGTCACCAAGCTATGGGCTATTGTATTTTTATGTAAGAGTTTTAAGTCATGTGATAGCTGGAAGGTGAGAAGTAAACATCCTCTGGTCCAACTGAAACTATGGTCATTTACAATGACAAATACCTTCAACATAGTGCATTCTCTCACTTAAAAAAAAAAACAAACAACAAACCAAACAACTTATATATCTGGTTAAGCTTAGTTCACAAAGTAATAGAAAAGAGAGAACATTAATACATTTGGTCTGGCTACTCATTCACCATTGGCTGGAGGATCTGAAGGCACCTGTGACTGCGTAGGTGTGTTTTTCTACTCTTGTTGATTATCTTCTAAAGGTTTCTGATAGAAACCACATCCTCTCACCCAGAATTGGGAGGTGTTTATTAAAGATTCTGAGAGCACAAAAAGAGCAGCCCTCCCTCCAAAAAATATCTGTTACAGATGTAATTGTCTGTAATTTTCTCTGTAACTGAAGTGTAAATGTGACCTTTGTAAACCAGCAGTACTTTCCAAACAGAAGAGGTGTTTCAGCTACATGTCAGTATGGTATGTGATTTTGCAGAGCCTTGTACTTTCACCTTTGGGTAAAGCAAATTCAAAACATGATTGTCTTGATTTAGTAATAGATGGACCTTTTTTTTTTTTTTTTTCTTTGCCAGTGCAAATGACTCTCCATAGAGGTCAGCATGTGACAACCAGATCCTATTACTTTTAAATAACAACGTTAATATTCTGGTATTAAAGGAGTGATCACCTTCGACATCAGGTGGAAAAGCCAAGGAAATTAATGGCTAAAATTCCCATTAATTCTGTCATCTTTTCCATTATCTCTCTTAGAGGAGTGTCACATAAGTGCTGTTAATGTTGAAGATTGTGAAATCTTGGGTGAAGGAAGGAGTAAAAAAAGCAAATCAGAGAATGCATTTTCTCCAAGCAAAATGGACTTTTTAGCTCAGGAATTCCTTTTCTCTCAGTGTTATCAGTGGAACCGGTATTAAAGCTACAAAAATGCATCAGACAGTGAAGACATTTGTTTTCTTCATTTTGCTGATAAACAACTCTTACGTAGTTGAACATCCATGAAAAGAACAGCATTATCAATTCATTATAAACCACCAAGACTTATATAATGAGCACAGAACATCTCTGTTTAGTTAGTGAGCATACAAGAATGTTTCTTTGTTCTACTAAACACATAAAATTATTAGAAAATGAGCACTGGAAGTGTGTTTTTTCAAGTTCTAATCACTGTCTCCTAGATATTCTTAGAAAGTCCATCGCCTTTTTTTTCCAGTTGATCTTCCATAGGTGATATATGTACATAAATATAGTGATTTTTCACTTTGGAAGTTGCTTCCAGCTGCCTCCAGCTGTCTTCTGACTTCATGAAAGAGTGAGCTGTGCCATAAGATAAGAGACAAGACACATAAACCAGAAGGAAGCCATCTACCCATGTGTTCACAAGCTTTCCAGTTTGGCTGTCTGGGGATGAGTCCCTCAAGCCCCTGATAGGATATGTATGCTCAGTCTAAAACCCTGAGGATGTGGCTCGAATATCCATATGCTAGCAAATTTGTTAATAAATATGTTTGGAGAACAAACACAAGCCTCCACAGCTTGAATTCACTGTCATTATTGCTGAATGTGCTCACATCTAAATCTTGAGGACAAAACCCACAAAAGACTTAGGACTTCAAGTCTGAGCTACATATCAAGTAGCCTGTGTATTGCTGAATGACTCTTTAACTTAATTTCTATAGAATAGATCCACAGTTTTACAGATTCTATTCAGATGGATGTTACCACAGGGCAAGCTGGGGGTAGCTATTCCTTGTCACCTTTCCATCTGGGTGCTCTTCATGTACAGTAAATGCAAATAAATTTGTTACATGGAAAGTGAAATTATATATCTCAACTTTGCTGGGATGTAGTCATACAGAGAGACAGCACATGGTAGTAAATGTACTGTCAAATGTCACCTTAATCTATTTTGATTTTTTTTTTTTTATTATTTTTATTTTTTCCCTCTGGAAATAATCTCTCAAAGACTTACCAGCTATTTTGGTCTCTAAGGTTTGAATTCATCACATCCAACTTTAAGAATCTAACTGAAGCAGCTAAGGTAGGAGACTGATGGGCTCTTGGCTCACTGATGGTGAAGAGTCACTTTCAAAGGAGAACTGACTTTAGGTAATGAAGTACGAATTGAGGTGCCGAACCAGTGTTTTTGGAGTGGATTTCACTCTCCTGTCATCCCAGAAGACCACTTTCACTGTCTCTCTTTTTCTCTCTCTGTCTCAGCAGTTAAAACAAGACAGCAGAGAAAGTGATTGTTTTACTAGCTTTTGGACATATAACATGCCTAATTCTCTGAAGATGGTGGAATATTCCAAAAATATCTTTAAGGTTTTTACAAGTATTCCTAATAAGTTAAATATTAAATAAGTAAAGCTTCAGATATGTTTGCTGGAAGACAAACAGTCTAGTGTTGGTCCAGCAGGGAGAATTTCTGGTAATAATAATTAGAAAAAAAACTTTCAGAAGATGCAAAGTTAATAAGGTTGCTTTGATCAAATGCAAAAACAAGGTGCTGAAAAGAAGCCTAGCCAACAGGAAGCCAGTGCATTATGGGAGACAATGAAGAAGGGTAAAAAGAAATACATACTAATATATACAAACTAAACAATCCAGATGGAAGAAAGAACTGGAGCAGCAGGTCAGATTTGGTTATAGCGAGAATACTCAGCTTTGGTCCTGTAGGATTACAAGTTTGTTTCTCTCAGCTGTTTTTTTGTCACTCATGCTGGGGTTAAACTGGTCTGTAGTTTTATCTGATTAAAGAATCTACCTGCCAGCTGCCTTTAACCCCTCGCTCACTAAGGGTGAATACTGTTGCACCTTATTGAAGGAAATTCTTAGCTTTTCTCTATTTTCTGAATAGCATCCAATATATGGCACAAGCATTTCACAAAACCTCCTGTTCCCAGAAAGCACATTTAAAGTAAAATAAAACAATTCAGTGCTAGAGTATGATATATCCCCTTGTCATCTGAGCTCCGTAGGTCTTTCCTGTACAAGGAAGCTTGTGGTGGGCACAAGGTTAGAGATCAGGTTATTATTACTTTCAGGATCTAGTTAACATGGTCTAATGAAAGCTGCTTCATAATAATGTTATCAGGGTGAAGTTTATTACAAAGAGGAGAGTGAGCAGGCTGATAAAGCAGCTTTTGAATTAAGACTTATAGGTAGCTTGGCAGAAGAGCTATGGAAATGCCACCTAAATCTTGCACTGAACTTTTCATCCAAAGATCTTAGAGCACTTGGAAAAGGCACATCAAGGTCACATGTGGAGATTTTGGAATTGGCAATGACTGAAAAGCAACTGAGCTGTATCATTGATGTGATGAGACTGCACTGTTGAGACCACAGATTAGCTCTGCTATGCTGATATATCTGATAGCATGAGAGTTACTGGTAATGAACAGTGCACTACACTACACCCTGAATACATCTTTGCTATGCAGTATAGAAACCAAAGCATAGGCAAATGCTTTTCCTTTGGCAATGAGAAATCTACCCCTCTCAACCCTTGGTCCTGTGACCTCAGGAGGACTAGCAGCACTTTCTTTTTCAGGTATATTCAAGGCTGTTTTATGGTGGTTACAGAGACTTTCTAATAAAACATAGTTGATACTCAACTTAGATGCTAAGAGAAATTTTCAGCCAGTATAAGTCAATGTAGTTTGAGTCTTCAGTTCTGAAAATTAGGTCCAACATGGAGCAACCTAAGAACTAGTCAATTTATGTTCTCTACCTGATCCATGCTATAAAATAACTTAATCCAAAGGATAAAAAGTTATTGTAACCCAATGAATTGTATTCAAAATAATTTGATTAAAATGGATCATCATTCATAGCATATGGTTTGAACATTTCATAGAAATATTTGTAAAACACCTAAGTACATTCTGGACTAGATATCTGTGTGTCCCATTTCCTTGTAGTGTGGAAATGACGGCTTTGTAACATGCTCCAGTACCGTGGCATGCTAACTTCGCTAACTTCTGCCTCCAGTTTTCTAGGTAACAAATTTACTTGCATATTGTTGCCACCCTAAGAGTAGCAAGGTGACTAATGACTAGTAATAGATTCCTTGCACTTGAGAATAGCTATGTCTGTTGGCTGAACCCTCAGTATTTTATAGAAAGTGTCAGAGAGGAAATCAAACCATTATATAAGCATATATGTCACAATTACAGAAAGAGAAATTTGTCACCTGAAATGGCGTTTGGTTTCAGTTGTTCTCTCTGTTTCTGCTACAAATATGTTAACAAGAATGGGAAGAGTTTCTATACTGAGGCATTATTTATCTGTAACTGGATAATATATATACTGTATAATGATAAGTAAGAGAAATCAGGATCACTTCTCAAATTGTCCATAGAAAAAAATTGTGATATTAGGACCCTAAAATATGCTTCTTATATTGAAAAGGTAAGTCATCTAATACAACTAAAGATATTAAAATCACATGAGTCCAAATGGGAAGTAGAGCAGGTCTTGTGTCACCTTCATAAAGTATTTAGTATCTAACTTTTGTAATGTTTTCCTTAGTGACTGACCCTATAATTAATATAATTAAAAATGAGAAATTATTAGTGGCTAGCATTTATTGCTTTGATCATAGCAAACTGACTGTAAAGTTCAGTGTCCTCAAAAACTTATGAATCAAATGCTTCATATTGTACATTTTCAGGGCAGTTTAGCCATCAGATAAGAAAACATCTAAAACAAAATGGAGATTTGCAGTAACAAGTTGAATGGCAATATAACCACAATCAAGCTGTCTTCCCAGCAAGGTTCTCAATGGCAAAAGCATTTATAAAAGGGGTGCCATAGGCAATATTCTCATTAATGAGGTTAATTCAGTTCATGTGCTAAAATTTAAATTATGTAGAATATTCAGATTAATTCAAACAAACATTAATACATAAAGTAAAATGCAATAGAAATACAAGTGAGTCAATATTAATTTCATTTTGATGGAACAAATATCACAAATATTGGAAAATTAAACTGGCAATCCTTGCCTTTCAGGGTTTGTTTAAGTAATATATTGAAGGACTGCATGATTTCTGTAAAAGTCTGCGATAGTTTTTAAAGTAAAGCATGTAATTTGTAACGTAATTTTGTTGTCTTTTTAAAATAATTTGCATATATTCAGTAGTTTCCTGACATGTCTCAGCTAAAATTATAGCCATATTGTTGTCAAACTGAAAGAAAATAGACATGTTAGAAATTAGAAATGTTGCCTGCCCCAGTTCTCTTTTCTTCCTAATAGGATTCAGCTGAAGCTTTCAGTGTAGATGAAAATGGTATGTGAGGCAGACAGCAGGTATGACTCAACAGAACTTATTCTGCTGCTACCTCGCTGCTACCTCCTGCAAGAGGACAATGGGCCTGAATTTAGGCTGAGAATCTGGGGAAGGCTCTGTCATTTGGCATTTTGTAGTTTGTCCTGTGGGACACTGGGGAATTAAATGTACCTCCCCTCTAGGCTAGATGGATTTTAGAGGATGACTGACATCTGGTGTTGAGGGAATGGGCACTTGGTTTTCCATAGTGATAGGAAGCTGTTCCAGCTGGAAAGGGTGTTGGGTCGGATGGCAAGGAGCTTCAGAGATGAATTCCAAGGGAAGCTGATCATTTTACAGCTGAGTGAGCAGTGTGTACTGTGCTGGACAGTTTGGGGTCTTTTCTAAGAACACTAGGAAGAATTTAAATGCTGTGAATGACAAACGCCTTAAAATATCTACAGGGTATGGACTTGACAGAATATTAAGTGATAAATTATTACTGATCCCATATATAATAGACTAAGGCTTTAGATGAAGTCTGAACTTTTTAGAGGATAACATTGTGAAACATTTGCTAATTAGCTAGCCTTGCCATTAATCTGCATTAAGAAAAAGAACTCAGGAGCTATTATTTTCCTTCACCACCAGGTATACATACAGCATCAATGTGAAATATCAGATGTCATTCACCAGGTTATTAGTTATAGGTTATAAACGTATTGAATCTCATCTCAAACAGCAGGTTTGTTTTGGAGGGTTATAGGCAAAGGACAGCAGATGGTGTAGACATAAGTAAGTCCTAACTGCCCTTACAGCAACTGATATGTACTAAAGCACCCTGTTAACAGGCTCTCAAACAAACTGTTCTCTCTTTCATTACTTTTGTGCACTTGTTTAAGTCAGCCTTTGCCTTAAAATGTGCATGTTGTTATCTTACATATATTTACTGTTTCCCCTGGAAGATGAGCACATCTCTGAAGACTACTCAAGTCTGAAGCATTACTGTAGAAAAGCATTTCTACACCACACCACAGTGCAGGTCAGACTCACCTCTGAACTATTAACTCTAGCTCCAGGAATTATCTGAAACTTCAGAAAGGTGCTTTTGTTATCATCCCCATAATATCCAGTTACAAAAAGTAAATGATAGTACAGAAATCAAATGTGCTCATGGAAAATGTATGTAGAATTATATACAGACATTTGAAAATGTGCCATGTAATAAGCAAATAGTTTAAATACCTTATAGGGGAAAACATAATAGCAATTCAGAAACATTGGCCAAAAGTAATTTTTACAAGAAAGACCTATGAATTGCAGAATAGGGAAGAATCTAGCTGGAGAGATATGTTTTTTTAAATGAAGATGAAAATGTAATTTAACCATAATTATGACACCAAAATTGGAAGGGGAGCAATACAAGGGAAAAGACTGAAATGCTTTAAGTGTCCAAGAAACATTTGAAAAGTAGGTTACTTTCAACACATTGTAGAATCGATAGTTGGAAGTGAAGAAGAGGAGAATTCATCTAAGAGTTGAGCATCTGTTTTAAGACATTCTCCTGGACTTTCTCCTTAAGGCAGTGGAGGCAAGGATAGGAGCCTTCAGAAAATTGAGTAGTCCTTCCTAAGATAGGTGTACAGATAGGTGAAATGTTCTCTGAGGGTGTCCATCTCTATCCATTGATGTTAGAAGGAGATTAGATAAGTAGTCAGACTAAAGACTATCCTTTCTGTGGAATTTGGCTCCAGTCAGAGAATGTAAACAGTCAATAATGAAACATGAACATTATCCATAAGCAAAATCCATATTTTGGCCATGCCAGATTTTCCAGTCCAACTTTTGACTGAATATTTTAATTATATGTTCACAAGCAAGCTTTCACATGCTCTTTAAGTCTCCTTCCTCTAATTTCTATTTTCTAATTTTTGTAATTATAGCTAATATGAACACTAATGCAATTCTAAAAAAAGCTTTCAATGTGCATTTATTTCATAGCATTTCTAAGAATTTATACTTCTCTGAAGCACATGGTTGTGAAACTAGCATCGATTTGCTTTACTATGGACAACTGAGTCAGAACCAAGCTCAATGTCAAATTCTTCTCCTTACGTCTGACAAATGACTACTGTTCTTGATGTGTCTAACATCTGCTACCTCTAGCCTAAGGGTAAAGGGATAAGTGAATGGACTTGATTTAATTTCTTAGCCTGTAGTATATAGAAGCAAAAGTTAATGCAGAAGTTGAGGAATATGTCTGCTGTGACTTTCATTTCCTACTTTAAACTTACCAAGCTAGCATTTTGGTAATGAGTGATTTAGGAGAGCAGACAGGAAAGATAAACAACAACAATATGATGAACTTGTAGTTTTACATTGTCCATCTAAAGAGTGAGATCTCTGACAAAAGTTCAGTCTTGAAAACACAGAATTCTGAACATGTGCAATTGGCTCCACAGTCCAGTAAATATTTTGTCCTGTTACAAGAAGTACTCAGCTTGAATATGTCCTAGAGACATGAACAGCTCTCGGTGCCTGTATAATCTGTACCTGTTGCTCTTTATTTTCGTAGGATTAATCTCCTGCTCAAAGCAGAGTAAGAGATGATATCAGGCCAGGTGGCATTGGGCTTTATCTACTCAGGTCTTTAAAACCTTCAAAATGGAAGCTGCACGACCTTTCCAGACAACCTGTTTGACTGCTTGTCCGTCCCTACGGTGAAAAGGTTTTCCTTATATCCAGATAGAATCTCTTTTGTTGCAACTTGTGCTCACTGCTTCTTAGCCTTCCACCACATATCTCAGGTCTTCTTGATAACCTCCTAGTAGGTACTGGGGGGCTGCTGTTAGATCCTGCTGAAGATGTCTCTTTTTTGAGGATGCATGATGCACAAGACCAGTACCCTCAGCCTCACTTACAGGGCAAGTGCTCCAATCCTGGCCACGTTGGTGACCTCCACTGAACTTATTCCAGTTTTACAATATCTTCCTTGTATTAAGGGCCCAAAATTATATGCAGTGTCTAGATGTGCTCTAAGAAGTACTTAGCAGAGCAGGATAACCCTTTCCTGCATGCTATGCTTCTACTCATACCACCCAGGATGTTGGTGATTGTCTTTGCTGCCAGGACACACAGTTGGCCTATGTCCACCTTGTGTCCACCAGCATCCCCAGGTCCTGTTAAAACAGCTGTTTCAGGACCCTGAGTACATCAAGAGCTTAACTGCCCTGCCCAGACTCCTCTGGGACTCCCACCCAGTATCCCTGCCCAGGACTCCACTTTAGCCAGTCTGGGGCTGTCAGTCCCTGCAGTCAGACTGCAGCAGTGCTAGTTTCCAGCCCTGCTCTGCTCCCATCTCCTTTTGCTCCTGGCTGGATCCCCTGGTTGTACCTTGGTCCCAGTTCATCACTTGTGTTGGGGGCTGTCAATGGACCTTGTTACCAGCCCCATGGGACTGTTACCGGTGAGTGAGGGCACAGCCAGCATTGGGTCACCCTCAGCTCTAGCTCCCTGGCTCTGGGGTTGTTGCTGGGCCATGCTGCTCCCTGACAAGATACATCCCTGCCAGTCAGTCCCAGCCTGTATTGCTGCCAATGTTTCTTCCTTCCCAGATGCAGGACTTTGCATTTGTCCTCACTGCATTTCATAAGGCTCCTGTTGGCCCACTCCTTCAGCCTGGCTAGTTCTCTCTGAATGGCAGCCTTGCCATTTTCCTTCATAATATATGTATGCAAAATATACACATATATACATAAATGCATCACTGTCCTACATTTTAGAGTATCAAAATGGTTTAAGTATCTGTCACCCTTCATGACTATATATACTTCTACAAGAACTACAGTGTTAATGAAATTCTGTACTATAACTGTGTTGTCTACTGTGTTTGACATGTAGAAAATAACTCTCCTAATTCTCAAGTGAATAATCACCCTCCCAATTCTCAGTTCTCCAAATGGGAACTAAAAATTACTACACCATTTCATTGGCTCAGGCTTTTTAAAAGCAGAATAAATAATGAAGCAATTGCAATGTTTACTTATATTTCTAAATCTCTTGTATGTATAACAGATTATTGAGGCTAAATTTAATTTCAGCCTTTGGTTAAGGACCTGGTGCATTTGTACTTCATAACAATGCCTTTGCTGCACCATTTTTACGCTATGCTACTCTACTTGGAAAATGGCAAGAGATGATCCCCAATGATACCATATAAATCTTATTTTAGTGTTTCTGGATGCAGATGAAGCATTATTTTTGGAAAGATCATAGTCTGGGCAGAAAGAGTTATTTATCTTTATATATTTTTTCTAGCTATCCAGAAGCAGATCAAACCCATAGAGAGTTGACTTCGTTTTCCTAAAGATTCGCTTCTTTCTTCCTTGCAGTATGAAGATTTTTTATATTCTTTGTAAATATCTGATATTTCAACATTGTGTTTGCTTTTCTGCTGGATTGCAAATGAAACTCTTCTAAATGGTCATAAGAACTGGGGAATTTCTCACAAAAGAAATGTAGTTAGACTGTGCTTTGATGATGTAAAATATTCAGGATTAATTCCTTATTCCAAATAAAAACAAAAAAGTCTGAAAACAGTCCAAGAAGCTTATGTCTTTCTACTGACTATATAAGATACCTAAGCTTTTAATTAGGGAACCTCAGTTAGGTTCCTGAAATTAGTCATGGTGAATTGGATGTTTCTTATCCACAGAAAATTTAATTACATGATATCAAACAGTTGCAGAAGATCGGATAAAAGACCTTGACTGTAAAAAAGTACTTTCCTGCTATGAGACCTGAGTCCAGATCCTTATTTTGAATCAAGTGCATGCCAACTCTGAATTCCAGATAAGTGCCCTGTGCGGTTTCTGTTTGTTTCTCCAGAAACTGGCCATGCGATATATTAATGATAAAAGAAATCATTATGTTACCACAAAAAAATTTGGTTTTTTTTTTTTTTTTTTTTTTTTTTCCGAGCATTAATTACTAATCAGCTACTGTCGTGAGAGACGTCATGCAAACACACATGAAAAGGATCGCTCTCTGCCTAAGACAGAATAGAGAAGGTGCTAAAAAGGCAGTATTATTCTTTTTTAAGAGATAGGTATTTGAGAGATAGAAAGTGTAAGCAAATTGTCTAGGGCTAACACAAACAGCCAGTGGTAGAACCTGGTGTTCAGTCCAGTTATACTTTACCCTCTCTTCTGTAACAACTCCAAGGCTGTTCCTCGTGTTAACATTTGTTTAATTCTCTTGTAACTGACTTACTCTGAGCTTGTCATCACCACATGAAAAACAGAATACTCTGTCCACTCAGCAAATTGTGTAGCTGTATCTTTGTGGATATAAAATGACACTAGATATAAAAGTAGTCAGAGGAGTTATACCAGTTTTAAATCCACTCCTCAGTTTTATTTTTACAAATTCCTCTCTTCAGAAAGTTGGGTTATAGGCATGAATTCACTTTGGCATCTCACCCCACTCTGGTGTATCTTTAGAAATAAAGGGAAAGGAAAAATGAAAATTCGGAGGCACAACAAAACCTGAGAAATTACTTTGAAGAGGATATCAGTAAAGTCCTGTACAAGAAATGTAGCATTTTGAATGGCTTCTCATTCCTCTTCAGAGGGTCTGTGAAAATTATCTAAGGTTTATGCATCTTCTGTAACAGTTTGAGACTTTATGATGTGACAATTTAAAAGAAAGTGTCTGTCTTCTTACAGACATTTTCCCCATTTCCCAACTGTCTTGTTATTTCTAGGGAACACTCAGCAGTACACACAACTGCATATAAATTCCTGTTCTTGCACTGGATAAGCCTTGTTATACTGAAAACAACATTCAAGTTTGAGGGATACAATGAAGCCAAATGATTTTTCTGATCTTCTTCCCTACAAACGCCTCTTATAAAATTCAGTGATTCTGTACTTCAGTAATCATAAGCCTAGTGTGGCAGCATTGCACAGAACAGGTCAGGCATTTTCCAGTAAGGTAGCTTTTCATGTTTAATGGACATGCAGTGATGTCAACAAGCTTCCAACTGGCTTCTCAGAAACCTGACTGGTCTCTTTCCAGTTTATTTTTGCCTGCAGATGTCCAGGACTTTCAGTGGGGACTGCCCTGTGTTAAAGACTTTGTAGTGTCACAGCTTTGTAACCCCAGGCATCCTTGGCACTGAGACCGTTCAAGGCTTGCTGAACCTAAAGCTTCTTATTGTCCCACAGCGGCACAGGCTGTATGTATGGCTGTATCGTATGGATTAATGTGACTTTAGGCACTTACATGAGGTACATAAATTAGAAAATGTTGGTGAGGGAGATGGTGACCTACAGACTGCAGCTGAAATCATAGCTGGATCAGATCTCCAGAGTTTAACTTAATTTTTAAAAGTGTATAATCCATATATATATATATATATATATATATATATGTAAACAACTACAGTAAGGTTTCTTATGCCTCTGCTCAAAATTTTCTATTTTGCTTTCTGAAAAGAAATTTATTGTCGCCCCTCAAACTTCCAATAAAACCACATTTCTAACTGTTAACCCCCTTCTTTCCTTTTCTGAGACTTTAGACACATTTTGAGGTTTTAGATTAAAGCAACTAGTCTCATTTTAAAAAAAAAAAAAAAAAAAAAAAAAAAAAAGTGGGACAGAACTGTGCCATCCCGTATGGACACAGAAGGGACAGATAGTACTTGTCATCACTTACAGACAGCACTATCCTAACATGCAAGTGTGTAAGAGGGTAGTGAGAACAGCTTCCACTGTTATTTCCATATTGTTCCTTCTACTTGCTGCTTCTTGGGGTGGATCAGAAGTCCTAAGGGGTTTGTGGAAGGAGCCATCCCTCTATTTCCCTGAACAGCTGGAAGATCTTTAATATGGCTTATATTTCTGACTGATTTTTCCATGTTGTTGACATCTTGAATGTTTGATTCAGATAATTCATCCAAAACTACAAAAGCACAAAACTGCAGACCACAGATACTGAATTTGATCTGTGGTTTGCAGATGTCCAAAACTGAGGATTAATTTGGGCTTGTCTATAGCATAATTAGCTAGCCTAGGAAGTCTAGAAATTCACTATAAATCTTGAGACTACAAACTGTTTTCTATTTCCAGAATTTCGAGGTATGGCAAGAAAACAAATACCACACAAATTGCCACATCTCAGAATTTTGATCCTGCCCTCCAACATAATTGAAAGACATTAAACACATAGGCATGATAATAAAATCTCAGCCTCTTAAATTAAATTTTCTAGTCTTTGAGAATTGTTCTACTCATCCATTAGGGGAAAAAACAAAACAAAACAAAACAAAACTTTAACACAAATATTAAAATATCATACTTCTTCCAAGTTTAACCTGTGTGCATAAGTTTTAGTCAATGTCCTTTGACTTTCAACTCTCAGGGCCAGACTCCCTGGTCCAGTTTTGCTTCTTTGTGCCACTTCAACAATGCAAAGCAGCTGAAACCTGGTTAAACTTACAAGTCAGTTCAGAATCATGGTTCTTTTTCACAGACAGAATGGCTTGAAATATCCGGAAGGTAACACTGTATGTGGCCTGTCTGCTCTATGCTGCTGTTGTGCATTGACAATACAGCCCTTGCTTAGACCTTGGAGAGAAAAGTATGAACTTCAAGCAAATGATTATTCCAGAAAAAAATGCTTAAATCCCTTCTCTTGAGAGCTTGGCCAAAGCACGTCTAAGACGCCAACCTATAATTTAAAAAATAAGGAAAACTCTGGAATGGGTCATCAGGGCCCCTTTATAGTTTAAATATTATGCTGGTTTGGACTTTGGCAATCTTTGGGATTTCATATATCACTCAGTGCCAACTGATATCTTGCAAGTTGAATCAGTATTAAGCCAACTTGTGGTCCCATCTTTTTTTTTCCACTAGATTGTGGAACTTATGGTTCTTATTTGAACTTGTTTTTATACCTTTGCCAGTTGTTGAATATATCCCTATCCTGCTTTGTAAATGGGATTTAACATTTTTTATGTTTGGGATTTTTTAATAGGTTTTTTTTTTTGTTTTTTTTTTTCAGCAAATTTCCAACACTGTAGGCAGATTTCCTTACTCCTTTTAATGTTTGTAAAATAGGGCGGTACTTTGAGGAAGGATCTTTTATATTGATTACTGGTGTCCATCTTTTGTATAAATATGTTACTGGTGTTAGTAACATATTTTGTTAATTTTCATGATTTCTTAGAAAAATATACTATACCTATTACACAAGCATTTAATAACAGATTCTTTACTTCTCCATAGGTTTCATGTTTGGTTTACCCCTTTGGTCTAAACCATATGAAGCAGAAGCCCAGAGATTAATATTATTCTTGCAGCACAGGTAAATCGTGCCACATCCATATCTTAATATGTGTCATGGTTTAACCCTGGTAGGCAGCTTGGACCAACACACAGCTGCTCACTTACTCCCCCACAATGGGACTGGAAAGAGAATAGAAAGGTGAGACAACTTGTGGGTTGAGATAAAGACAGTTTAAAAAGTAAAGCAAAAGCCGCACACACAAGCAAAGCAAAACAAGGAATTAATTAACCACTTCCCATAGTAGGGCAGGTGTTCAGTCTTCTCCAGGAAATCAGGGCTCCATCATGTGTAATGGTGACTTGGGAAAGCAAGTGCCATGACTCCAAACGTCCCCCGCTTCCTCCTCCTTCCCCCAGCTTTCTATGCTGAGCATGACATCATATCGTCTGGGACATCCCTGTGGTCAGTTGGGGTCAGCTGTCCTGGCTGTGTCCCCTCCCAACTCCTCCTGCACCCCCAGCCCACTCGCCGGTGGGGTGGTGTGAGAAGCAGAAAAGGCCTTGATGCTGTGTAAGCACTGCTCAGCAGTAACTGAAACATCCCTGGGTTATCATCACTGTTTTGAGCACAAATCCAAACCATAGACCCATAGAAGCTACTGTGAAAAAAGTTAACTCTGTCTCAGCCAAAACCAGTACAGTGTTTCCCCTCTTTGCCCTGTTGAAAAAAAAAAAAAAAGGGAAGAAGGGGGAAGTGATAGAACGACTTGGTGGGTACCTGGCATTTAGTCAAGGTCAAACCACCACACCTATTTTCATACACAGTGTTGTGATCCTGTCCTGAGAAGCATAATGTTTATGTGAGAAGCATGTGTAAATTACGAAAAAATAAATTTTCAGTCTCAGGTATCAGATTTCAAGTTTTACCCCTCATTTTGGGGATGATTATAGTTTATTGGGAAGTGGGTTTTGTACTTGAAGTGGGGTTTCACAGGAAGCAGTCCAGAGATATTCTGATAAGATGATAATTATATTATTATTTTAATAATACCATCCCACATTTTGATCTGGTATTTCTCTTTAATTATTTTCTGAGGAAGAAATTAGCATGAGATACAAACATTAACTGCACCTTGATGACTTTTCCAGCCTCTAGTTTTCCTACTAGGAAATTTTTCTCTACTGATACTAATAATTAAAAATAGGTGTCTTAGACTGAGTTATTAGAATTTAGGGAAGTGAGTTCTAAAAAAAATGCTAATTTTAAAAATCACTAGCATTGTTTATGATTTATTGTTTTTCACCATTTTAATTGTTTAATGACCATTTCTCTAGAGCACATGCCAAGTCTAAACTCTTAACGGGATCAAGAATTCTTAAAATATGAGTGAGGATAACTGGATCTTAAAAAGGTTGGTTTGTTTTAGCTGTTCGTGTTCTAATATATATTCTTATTAATGAATTTGATTAGGATTAAGTTGGTAGTGATCATTAATTTTTATTTTGAGGCAGTGGCTTGGTTGCTCACCAGTATCTATTTTTTTTCACAGAAGTGATCCAAAATCCTGCCTCTGATTAAAATATGTAATTGTATCATAGCTAGTTATTTATTCAACATGTCACTGTTACTTCATGTCATGTTCTAAGTGGAAATTTATAAACTTTCTACTTTAGAAGTTAGCATATTGGAAAAGTCATATTGATTTTGGATCTTCTGCTGGGTTTGGCTTAAGATTTTGGTGTGCTTTGTTGAGTTTGGAAAGTTGATTTGAACATATCTCTGAAAAAGCTCTTAGCATATTTGGGGATAAATTCTGGCCCTACTGAAGCTGGTGGCAAGAGTCCAACTGAACATTAGCAGTGTAGGATTTCGTTCTTGCTATATACCAAGTTTTGACATCCATATTAAGAGGAAGTGAATCATATTCTAGAAGTGCCTATTTTCCCTATTGACTATAAAAGAAATCTACCACAGATGAAGCTGAAGTTAGGTGAGGTGAACTCATTCAAAGTAACTGAGCCATCTATCTTTTCATTGCGCTACAGGCATATGAAATATATATAAAACAAAGCACTCAGAAACGCTATTTATACTTGTATTGCTGCATTAGCTTTGAGCTTGGTTATGATCCACGATTTTTTTTTAATAGAAGGTGGACAAACAGAATAAAAGAGGCTTTCTAATGGAGAGAGTTTAAGAAGGCTTATGCATAAACTTTGGGCTAGCATTTAACATACATATATACATATATATAAAAGTGTGTAGGGAAATAATACACGTCAGTAGATAGTGTTCTCATGTTACCTTTGGTCATTCTGTTGTCACACATATTCATATATGAAAGTTTTAAGGTTGGATTTGAAGGAGGATAATTAAGTGATGAGGGATTATTTATAATAGTATCATTGTAAAAATGAAGCCTGAAATAAAATGTAAGACTCAGGAACTGAAGGCGAGTCTGACCTCTTAACTCTGGGAAGTGGTAAGGTTGAATTACCAAAGGTTATCTATGTATGCAAGACAAGCAACTTGTTTCTTGAGCTGTTTCATGGAACAGCAAATGGAAAGATGCAAAAAGAGAAGTATTAGAAGCAAAGTGATGATCCAAGAGCAGCATTATTTTAAATATAGCAAGGTGTGTTGAAACTGTGTTTTGTTAGTTTCAGAATAGGAAACATAGCATTTGAGACACAAGTCATATATGGGCTGTAAAGGCTGTATTTCAGTCATGTTACTTGGGTGTAGCCTTGCTGCAAAGAGAAGAGGAAAAAAAGTAGAGCAGACGAGGAAATGTGGACATACTCAGAGTGGGATTTTAGTTCAGTTAAAAAAGAGAACTTTACAGTACAAGTGCAGATCTGTGAAATAACTGAATAGTGATGCTGCTAGAATTTGTTTCCTCAATGACATGAAAAAGGACAAGAGAAAGGCATGAGAGGCAATATCTTGGGGTTACCTAAAGAACGTAAAAGAGAAACAAGAATAGAGCAGGTATAGTAAAAACAAACCAAACAATAAAAAAATAAAAATTTAAACAAAAAATCCAAGAAGAGAGAAAAGTGAAGAACCAGAAGAGATTATTGAAGAAAACAAAAACAAAAACAAAAACAACCCAAACCGAATTTGTGATAGTGTTCTATGTAGCTGACAGTTCTGGAAAAATAAAAGTGCAATACTTTTTCTAAAATTCTGCTAAAAATGATGACTTCTTAACTATAAGGGGACAGTGGACTGTAGTGGATGAATCTCTATTGATGAGGGATGAGGATACAGTGAGCAAGAGAACATCTAATGGTGAGCTGTAAACATCATACACAATAAATCAGAGATGAAAGGAAATGAAGTGCCAGAGGAAATAGGAAATAGGATTTTTTTCTCAAAAATGGGGTTGACTAGAATATTTAGTGTTGCAATTGGGGAAAGGCAAGATGAGTATGAAAGGGACATTGTAAGTGGCAAATGATGGAAAGAAGAGTATTGGACCATTGAAATAGGTCAGAAATTGTAAGGAATTAAAAAAAAAAAAAAGAGAGAGAGAGAGAGAGAGAAACTTCTGTAACAAGAGAGTAGGGGCAAAAAACAAACTGAAGAGAGAACAAAGGTTTTTTTAAAAATTCTGTATGACTAGGAAAAAGACTAAAAGGTCCTATGCAAAGAAAGAAGCTGAGGTAGAAAAAAAGAGAGGGTCAGAGATGGAGTCAAACAGGGAGAAATCATCTGTAGAAAATGTTATGTGTGCTTATGTATCTGATTCATTTAATTACAGATGTTAATGTACCTACAAAGCGAAAGTGAAATATCTCATCTTACTACCTTGTAAGTGGAAACTTTTTCCTATGAAAGGAGAACAATTGTTATTTCATTTGGCATACACTTTAATAACATTAATCATGGTGAACTCTTTAAGTATTACTGTGACTATAATATAATCCAGTAGGAATTCCACTGTAATTAAACTAATTTAATCCATATTTCTTACTTTCTATTGACATTTCATTTTCTTTTCTTTCTGATCTTCTTACAGCATGCATTACACATTCATCACAAAGGTCAGTGTACTCTAATGTATTCAGTAGAAATTTTTAAATGGGAAATCAGACAGTTAAGAAAGTAAAGGGGTACTGTCTCTATTGGCTGGTAATGACATTTCAGATTTGACTGTCCTCAAATTCTGCATGACAGTGCAGTGTTGTCTTAGCTCCACAGAGACTCAGTGCTGCTATCCAGATCTTTCTAGTGACTAAAGAAAATTGGATTCATCCTTGTCTGGACAGAAAAGAACATCCATACTTCTGTTTTATATCTGCTGCATTCTCAGAAGTGAAGTGTCTGTATATCAATTCTGACAGAAGATATAATAGACTCTGTAGTCTTAATATGCTTTCCTGCCTTTCACCAACCAGCATAAAGAAAGATGCATCTATATGATCTCACATCTCACCTCCATGGTTGCTAAACACAAACTACACCTTACATTGCTACCTAAATCCCAACTGTGGTTTTGTGTCTTCAGAAATAATCAGAGGTGAACATGGATATGGTTAGGTGAATGAGCATCTTAGGCTAGAAGAATCCTTGCTCTGATATAAAAGGTAAAACCCCAGAGATCTCCAGCATGTTATTACAGATTTGGTAGCATAGGAGTTGCCATTCTAGCTGCAGAATTCTGGGTACATGGTGACTTACAGAAAAGATTTAGAAACATCTCTGAATACTAAATGCGGTTATACAGCAAAGAGGATAAAGCCCTGAATTAAAGAATCAGCAGACTCTTGAGATTAAATGTTCTGTGTCCTGGAGATGATAAAATCAAACTTATTCATGATCTAATGGGAATAAAAAATATTTCAGAATCAAATTGACTCCAAAACATTCTGACAGGCCTTGTATTTTAGCTCAGTAGTGTCAGCTGACATGGAAAATTATCAACACCAGTTACATAGTGAATACTGACAGCTAAATAAATTTGTGGAAACAGCTACTAGCCAAGTATCTCTATTTGGAAATCTAGGTCATTCAGTCACAGTTATAAACTGCATTACAAATATAGCAATCTTCAACCTGCAGTAGACACAGAAGAGCCTTTTTTTCAAACGTGGAGCACTGACCCATTTGTTTTCCACGGTAACTGAGTAGCTAGCAAACACTGGAAAGAGTAAATCTGGGTTATAAACTCTTCTTGAGATGAGGGGTTTAACCCATAGCACTTACATGTCTTAATCACTTTAATATGAGGTATGTGGGGAACAGAAGTGCAACATCCCCTCTGTTGACAATGAGGTGGAAATGGAAAGAGCAAAAGAAGGCCACCTTCTTATGGGAAGGAACAGAATAGAGTTTCTGATCTTAGTCCTTGAATTCTGTATTATACTTTTCAAAGAAAACAGAAATGGTGGGATTCAGATCTCAGAATAAGATGTCTGCATTTAAGTGTCCTCACATAAGTGTCTGCAAGCAACCTAGGTAACAAAACTTTTCCCTAAAGCTGATGGAGTTGTAAACACAGTCAGCAGGACCCCTAACACAGTCGACAAAACGTCTGCTCTAGGATCAAGCAAACCACTCCCTATGGTTATGTGATCCTAGCTCTCCTTAGATACTGACATCTAATGTCTTAATCTGTAAGCCAACTGCCCCACTTCCCCCGAGACTCCAGAAGCTGGAGGTTTCCCTGCCCTAGGTCCAACAGCCCAGTGACTATCATGAGTTTCCTCCTGCCTCTTTATGCCCCACGTCTCTTGTGCACCAAGTTCCTCTGCAGTAATTGTTCGAGGGAAGGAAACACGGGGCCCTCAGGCAGAAAACTCCAGTCTGGTGGCTGGGGAAGGTGGGAGCTGCGTATAGAAATCTCCTCAGGCTGAGGAGGGTCTTGGCTCCAAGCTTGAGAGTTCCCAGGTAACTGTTAATCACTAAATAAAGGGTGGGCTTTGACTCATTTTGTCAGTAAGCAGAGAGACCAGGGGTGCATACTGTAATGAGAAGGTTTGGTGCACAGCTAACAACTCAGTCTTGCAAGCTGGGCAGGATGCCAGCATTTATCTGCCTGAACCTGAAGCACAAAAAAGCTTGGAAAGAAAATGTCTCTTTTTTTTTTTTTTTTTTTTTTTTTTTTTTTTTTTTTTTTTTTTTTTTTTTTTTTTTTACAGTCTTACAGTCCATATTGGAAAATAAGTGCTTGTTTGCTAAATTGTTTTTTCATGGAAGTCAGGTGCTTGCACTGTAACATGCAGGATTTAGGAGAGCTGCTCTATCCTAGCATGTACAGACTTAGTAGAACTGGCTTATGAGTAGAATGTTTTCATACGTTATTTTCTGGAAAGAGTGTATACAGACAAATACAGATATACATGTATATAAATATATTTGTCCTTTGAAAAAGCTACACTGCAGATCCAGCTTCTTCTTTCCTTGTTTTACATTTGTCCACAAAAAAGTAGAGCAGAATAATTCTGTAAGATAGTATTTAATATTTATTTTGGTAATTATTTCAGCATTCAAAGTCAGAAAACCTGCCATACCACTACTATCTTATACTGCAGCTGTGATGAGGTACCTCTGCTACAAGTCTACTACCCAGCAATCTGGAAGTGGTGAAAATAGAATGAAAGGACAAGAGCTTGTCATATAAACAATAGGCAAAAAAGCTATCAAGAATTATTTCAGCACTGAAATTGAACTTTTGAAGATGAATGCCAATAAAAACATCAGCGTGAAAGATTTTTTTAAACATTTCTAGAAGATTAGAAGCTGAAGGATTTGATGTGCCTGTAAGAATAATAAAGGAGTGCCTTATTCTAGCAGAGATGGTAGGAAATACTGGTCCTGTGATTCATGCTGGTGCAAGGCATATACAGTTTGCCTCATTTCCTATACCTACTTTATAAAGTAGTTCTTTCAAAGTGCCTTTTGAATTGACTAGAAATTTTGATATCGCTACTTGTCAAGCAAAAATTCATAGACGAAAATACAGTTTCTTCAGACCAGACAATATGTAGATCTAGCCCTTCAGGCAGTATAACCGACAAAAAGAATGTCCTCCACACCCTGAGACTCAGGCATAATAAAATTAATGGATTTTTTTTGCATTTACTATTCCTGTAGACTTCTAGATATGGTGAGTATCCTGAGTGTTTACTGTCCTCACTGGAAATAAGGGTGCCTACACCTTATAATTTCTCATCTTTATGTCATTCATACAAGACGTCAGTCACGCAATTTAGGGAGAGTAACAGAGCTCACAGAAAAAAAAAAAAAAAAAAAAAAAAGAACTGGAAACAATGAAGTTAGTTTATCCTAAAGCACATGATTTTATGAACAGAGAACCAATGAAGTCGGACTCCAATAGCTTTGTGTCTGGTGTCTGGATTTTCTGTTGTCCAGGGAGGTGAGTAACGTGAAAAAGATCTTCCTTTGATGAAGGCCTTTGTAACATCTGTGGTGTGTGTTTTCTGGCTTAACACAACAGCCTTTTTCTCTCAGTTAGGAACAATAACAGAATCTTTTTGCTTTACCTAGACATTTTTCATGAAACTTCTAAGAACTTAATATTTTTGAGCTTTCAAACCTCTGTCAACAATTGTTCAAACTGAACAATGACTTCCAAAATTATTAACGAGGACATGTAGTTGAGTAAACATATACACTCATGTACATAAACAACCAAATGAATTAATTGAAAGAATTAGGATCTTAAAAGACATGAAATCTGCAGCAATATTGTTTCTGAAAAAAACCCAACCCACTACCTAAAAACAACCAACCACAGTGTAATGCACAGGAATCCTAGGGGACAGAAAAAGAAGAAAATAATAATTCTTATAGAAGGCTATGCATAACAAGCCATGGCAAAAATCCCATATAAAATTGCAATGATAAACCAAAATAGATTAAGACACTGTACAAAAACATACACAAAGCAAACAACTTCCACCCAATAACTCAAGGCCTCATCAAGACAGAAAAAAAATGCAAATATTTACTTTCAGTTCTTATGAAAATAAAGCTGAAATACAAAATTTTACTAATATCAAGAATAGAAGAATGTGATAACAAAGTAAAGGAAACTTAAATATTCTAAAAAATAAGGGAAGATTAAGAAAGAAAAAAAATAAATTCTGTAGAGAATAGCCAATAGTGGCAGAGGAAGACATGACAAGCATATTCATCAAAGTGAAGTACAGGAGGAGGAACAAGAGTTTTTTAGACTTCATAAGCAGTAATAATTGGATTAAAATAAGCAAAGGGATGTGTAGTTTGAATGTCTATATGCAGTTCTGAAGAGTAAATTCTAATGGACTATGCAATAATTTCATCTGAGGGAATGAGTTTAATATCCAGGTGATTTACAAAGATCCTTTCCAAAATTGGTAAAATGGTAGTGCAGGAATAAAATAACCTGACTAAATGTGTGCTGACCTTTTATTCTTAAGTTTTCAATGGTAAAGCTGAAAGGTGGACTTCAAAGGATTTGCAAATAACAGATCTATATATGCAGTATATGTGATATAGTTCAGAGAGTTCCTAGTGCAAAACTGGTGCGAAACAACTTGTCCTCATATAAATATCCCAGAGCTGGTTTTGTGCCTTCCCATTCTTCATAGCTTCATTACTTTATAGTAATTGTCAAAGTCCTGTCTTTGCCTTGGTGTTACAGGGAGGCTGGAAAACATGAACATCAGCCTGCTCTGCAGGCAACAGCAGGACAACTCCTGTTGGTAGAAGCTTTCTGCTGATACAAAGTTGATGTTTCTAATCGCAAAACTATCGTCTTGTAAGAATCCTTAGATGAGACATACTGCAGATAGGAGGGAGCCTTTACCAGAGCATTTTGATGTTTGACAAGCCAATAACTCCAGGAAAGGTATATCCAGCCTGCAACTTCAGGGACAACCCTAACTTCTTCAGCAACATTTTGGAGCTTAGCTGGTGTAACACTCATCTCTGGATTCAGGATTCAAAGCCATGTGCAATATTCTGAAGTGCCTAGTCTAAAACAGATCTTTATACGATACTTTATAAGGTCCAATTCTTGATATCGTTCCAGCTATTCTCTCTGAGATGTTGTGCTGTTTTCTCATCATAAATTGAAAAGTCATATATAAGATATATTTTATTTAGTACATCCAGTCTCTTCAACTCTCAGATCAGAAAAAAAAAATCTCCTCTTGTTTTTCACAGTAATTGTAATTTGCGTTATCAGGTACTTGACTATGTGCATGTGATTCTAGATGAGGCTAGTTATTGCAACTGGTGGCAAGTATTATGCACATGAACAGCCCATTTTCGTCAAATCATTGGTGTAAGAATCCCTAAGACAAAAGGCATCCTTTTGTCTAATTGGCAAAGAACTAATTAGGAGGATGTTTCCCAGGATTATATCATTAAATGGTAATGATACAGGTACATAGCAATATGTTCATGAAATCAAATGTGGAGGTGAATAATCACTTTTAAAAGATCACTTATAAAAAATATTTTGGCAGACTGATGTGTCTTTCAGTCATGGAAGTAGCCTGTCTCTTGCACAATTAAAATTTTTGGCTAAGAAATACAAAACTTTATAAAAAGTGTGTCAGTCTACAAGGAGGAAATGAAACTGGAGAATCTTCAAAAGGCTGCAACACACACATCACATAAGTCTTAAAAGTGAGTTCACATTGTCTTTTTAATGTGTAAAACAAATTTCTGATTAATTTATGAAGCAATAAATGAATACTTAAGACTTAGCTTTGTGCTTTGAAACTCAGCCACTGAATGTCCTAAATAGTAAATTAGCACCCATTGCACATACTTAAGATGAAAACCTGTAATTCCTTAGAGAGGTATCTTTGCCCTGTCAAACTGAACATCCTCTCTGTGATGATGATTAGGTGGAAAATTCATTGTCCAGGTGCTGAGTTCTGCTTGCTAAAAAAATTAAGCAAATCACTAAGCTGCTGCTGCTATTGTAGTCTAATCATTGGTTTTCTACAGTAAATGACAAGTCTGTTTTCCTGCAAGTGGCAGCAGCAGTGGCTTGCTTTCTTCCTTTGTGCTTCCACAAGGCTTAATTGTTCCCATGTTCTGACAATAGTAAGAACCCCACATGACCCAGCTTGGATTGAACAGTTAAGGATGCTATCACATTTTATAGTGACATTGGTAGCAATAAAATTAGCAATGTCCATGCATGCAGCAGCCGGAATTTTAAGTCTGTGTTGTGTTTATTGAAACATAAAGTTTGTTTTAAACAGGTATTTTGCTATTCAGAAAATACCATGTAAGAGATGAATACTTTCAAGCTGAAAATCCATTACGGAATCAAGCAATTTCAAATGACATTAGCAAATCATGTCCCCCAGAGAACTGCTGGTTGTTACCACTCAGCATTTCATGATGCCAAAAAGGCAAATTTCTTCCAGCTGTGAAAAATATCATGCATAACTTGCAAGGGAATGATTCTTACACCATTAAAAATGGCTCAGATTATTTACAGTATGTGAAACACAACACAATCACACAAACAGTGAGAGTTTTCAGTTTATTTTATGTTCTCATGGAAAACTTCAATAAGTTCCACCAAGAGCATGGCATGGGCATTGCTCTTTCTCTCTGGTGCTCAGACTTGGTTTGAATATGAACAGGCAGGAGGGGAGAGCTGCAACCAGTATACAATTTACCCTCAAAAAATTAGTCTGGTGATATGTTGTGGCCTATGACCATGTAGGATTATATTTGCACATCTCCAGTGCTTGCCTGGATACAGCTGTATGTGTTTAAGTGGTCTATTTCCAAGGAGTGCTGAGGAACCAAGACAGACTGACGCCAATAGATATATGCGATGAAGTCTCATCATATACGCTTTTACACAGCCAATTCTAAATGTTGTCCTCGCAATATCTCTCTTAAATATGCAAACAAAGAATAACAACATTTGAAGTGTAAGTATATTGTATAAAATTTGTATATTGTGTAAGAATTGTATAAGACTTCATTAAAAGGTATCTAGAGTTTGCCTTGAAAATGTAAAAATACTTTAAAGCTGCCTAAGAGAAAATTTACAAGGAATTTAACAGGATTAAAGCCAAACCCCAGAAATTCCTCTGACAAGGTGCAGTTAAGAAATATCACTCCAGTTTCCAAAATTCAAGAGGGTATTTTGTGTGCGGGAGAGGAGGTGGCAGGAAAGAGAATCTGCCTGTTTGCTAGTCAGTCCTTCCCTAATAACTTTTGAATGTGATACTTAATTGCAACCAAATTGCACAGAGGGATAATTCTCTCAAGGATATTAAGTTCCTGCATGTTTCAGTGACCAATACCACAGAAAGCTTTAATCAGAACTAGCATTGTTGGAGACCACAGAAGCAAACCCCAAAACTGTAAGAGAACAGGGTATATTTGTTCAATTATGTAGAGACCTGCACACTTGTTGAACCATACGAGTAAATTATATTGGAGAAATGAATTTGATATGGATTCAAATTCTGTAGGACAGTAAAAAACAAAATGAGAAAGTTTATTTTTTTTTTATATTCTTGAGTCTCTTCCTTCTGTTCATGATAATGTGCCATTGTAAGCCTGTTGATAACGTGAAATTTCCTGGCATTCCTTCTCCTCTTTAAAATACTCTCTGGTGGAATCATTGCAAGCACTTTTGTATCTAGCCATTGCAATATACTACTTGCTAGTATTTGCTACCAAAGAGAAAGGGATCAGAGAACAGAAAAAAGTGCCAAATAATATTTTTCCACCTTTTTATTCCCCCACTGCTAAAATACCATTTCAACTCAAATGAAAAATTTTAATGGAAATTTACTAGCTTTTATGAAACTTCACTGGTAAGATTGGTCAAGAGAGAGAGTTCATGTTAATGTGACCATTCACCTAGGTACCAATGCAAAGAGTATTTTATGGTAAATGCAAATTCAAGCACTTGCTCTTACCTATTGACTGCCCTTAGGCAGATTCATTAAACCCATTGAAAAGACTCAGTTCTGTCTCTTGCAGAAAAATGAAACCCTCAGAATTTTTACATTATTTGTGAGATAGAGCTGTTCCATATTGTCCAGCTGTAATAATGACTGTGGCTTTAGGAAAACATATTTGCTATGAAGCTGCCATGTGATGCCACAGATGACTGACAATGTGGTATATAAATCATCTTGAAAAAAATACATCTTAAAGTACTTTCTTTTTGAGCACTATAAAACATGTGGACACCTCACACAAAAAGAAATTTTAGTTGAGGCACTGCAAACAGCCTAAATCCATCCTTCCTATGAGCTCATGGTTCAAAGGACACTTTTATGTTTTTATATTAAGCACTTAGAATTCTTTGTATGCAGGAACTTGTATAAAGATTTTCAGCTTTTAAAAAGAGCCTTTCCAAGATTTCTGGGAGATTGCATAAGGAATAAATCCAGTCCTCAGAAAAAATCCCATAAAATGAATAAACTTTGACATACAAGTGCCTATCACATCTTGAAAGTGTTTAGCTTTCGAGAACCTTTTGTAGAAGATATTTTTCTTACATGGAATTTTCAGCCATTTTCCCATCCAAATACAAGGGCCAAATGTTATTATTAGATAAACCTGTACAACCCTCACAAAATAAAAATGAAGGTGTTTTGAAAGGTGAAAGTTTAGGTCTTCATGTTTATATCAGTAGAAGCACTAAGTTCACAAGAAAAGTTTGCTAAAAACTTCAGTTAAGGGTGAAGGAAAGAAGATCTATGGGGCCCATGAAGCTTGCATTTCCCAAGTGACTATTCCAGAATCACAGTTCATCTTCTGTCAAATCTGTATGAAAACATTAAGATAAAACACATTTAACAAACAGAAAACTTCATTTGCTTGCAATAGATAACCTGAGTCAAAAATGTCCAGTACAGGGAAGGTAGCATTATCCTTGCAAAAATCAAGAAGCACCTATTTTGTGGAGATGTATGTTCTGCAAATGACTCTTGGAGGTTTTAAACTTTGACTGAAACCATGTCTTAGCACGATAGGATCATGTTAACGTCCTTGAGTCCCTGAATCTGTTTCTTACATTAAAATTAACGTAACAGTCCACTTGAATTTCTTAGTAGGCTACAAGCCAGTTTGTCTTCACAGGGTCATAACTCTATTAATCTACGATCTTTTCCAGAATCTCAATTTGATAAAGATCAGGGACTTAGTAAGGTCAGTGAATACTGAGGACAAAAGAAAAGTACACCTGGGAAGTTGCTGGTAACTTATGCTTAGTAATTTTATTATATAATATCTTTACGCTTTATATTTTCATGTGTCTTTATACTGCATATATCTTTATGCTGATCCAGCAGTACTAAAGAAAGAGTAAGGATGCTGGAACATATCAGCATTATTATCTGCCCACTTATAGAGAAAAGAGTCCAGTTCTATAAATATTTTATTTTCTTTATATTGTTTTCAGTAATTCAGATTCATAAATTAGAAATCTACTGTACATGAAGACACCTAATACAATATTTTGAATTCTGCTGTCATGGACATTAGTGGCATTTTTACCTTTCAGCCATTTCAGATGTTGGCTTCTGTGGTAGTACTTAGAGTCAAGTCTTTAAAGCAGGTACTACATCTCTCTCTTCACAAACGTGACTGCTTGTCAGAGTGGCCCTCACAAATATTACTTGCCTCAGGACAGAGAATGTGGTTATGAAACATCATACAGTACCTTGTCCCAAAATAAATTATCCTGCTAGTCATTTGGAGTTTTCTTAAACAATATAAGCTTTTAATAATAAGTAGATTACCAAAAAGAAAATACATAAAACGTAAATTATTACACATCTAAGCACAGACTTCAGATTCTATCTAGAATTCTGGCAGAGCTCTTTTACTCTATTAGTTACAGAGAGAACCAATGATTTAAACCAGTCCTGATCTGTTAGGAGCAGATTTTAGGAAATTCTGTGCTTTTTCTAATGACAAGGAGCAGTTGTCCATTTGAATACAGTGTTGCTAGGCCTATGGCTTTTCTCTAAACATCTCTTTTTTCACCTATAAATTTTGTCCAGACATAAAAGGGGATTTTTGTTATTTTTCTAGCAAATTCCTGGCATAACAGAGCAGACCAGTCAGGGCATTGGCTATAAATCCTTGGGCAGTGGATCATAACGTGTGTTCAGGTCAGCCCTGGTGGACATGCAGGCATTGGAAGACATCCAGGACAAGTAGGTGCCTATGGTTCATTTGCTGTTCAGATACATAGTGCCTGTGTATCAAAGAATTCTGGGGTGTATTGGAATCTTTGCACATCACTGTGTAACTGACCTGCCTGATGCATATGGAACCTATTTGGATGCACAGAACAAACACAGGTTTCCCATAAAATAATGTTTTATAATAATAATATAATAATGCCCAGAGTGTTGGATAAACCCCAAACACATCAGATACAATGCTTTGTGCACGTGCACCTACCTCTACCCAAGAAATTCTGACATTAATCTGGAAGCCTCATGTGTATACCAAATAAATGGCAGTCATGGTCAGTGTAAATCTGACATCCATTCATTGATGCACAGTATGAGCTTCTGCTAAAGCAAATATTCAGGTTTGGTTGTTTTTGGTTTTTTTTTTCTTTTCTCTTTTTTTTTTTTCTATACCTAGAAGAACATTTGGGTTCTTATAGTTTTGGCTTTGTGTGAAATTTCAGTAATAAATGTTTGCTCAACTCACAAAAAGATGGCTCAGAGCTCTGAGGTGTTGTTTAATAAAGGCCAACTGAGAGATTAATAATTAAACCAAAGGTTTTCTTATGTCAGACAATGAGAATGCAGAAAAGGAAATGTCACTCTATACAAAATGATGACTTAAATTCAGTTAAAGAAACCCCCATAACAAAATTTGCTATAAATGGAATAAAATTCTCCACCTCCCTGGACCTACAGTTACAAGTTTAGAAGAACAAACTAGTTGCAAGATTAAGATCAAGATATAATAGGGATTCAAATATCAAGGAGTTGTGTAAAAGTTTGAGTTGAAAATCAAGGCAGCACTGACTATAGGTTTAAAGTAATTATTTTTTTATTCCATTTGTCTATGGAAGGAAAGCTGTTTACCAAAATGTTACTAGCTTCTAGTATGATGTGGTGGTTTTTTTAAAAAATAAAAATAAAGTCAGTGAAGTAGATGGTGTATTATATTTGACTCTGATATAATTAATTTTCTTTCCATTAGGAATCTACTAGAGGTTTGAATCAAAAAAGTCTCAAAGTCCTTCCCACAAGGCTCTGGCTACCTACTGTGACTATCAAGGAACAGTTTCCTCTACTGGCTAAAGGACTGAAATCTGTTTTATGGAATTCAGACTTTACCTTAAACTTTGATCTGTTTTAATCTTTCATCTATGCTAGAAAAAAAGCTTCAAAATAAAAAACACCAACCAGAATCAGTGGTTGAACCACAGCTCACTGCAGTCTGGAAATAAGTAGTCAGCATAAAAGAAACATTTCCCTAACTGTGCATAAGGGCATATTTGGCACAGACTGTAATCTCCCTAACTGTACAAATAATATCCTGAAACTGCACCCCATTTGACGTAGCATTTTTCCAAAGTGACCACCTTAAGACTAGAAGTATTTTCTGTGTTTTGTGATTTTTGTAGATTTTTCTGGTTTTACCCTCAGCAGCATTTTTTGTCTGAAGAACTTCCTTAGTAAAATCAGTAACATATTTTAGCAAGTTTAAGTGACCCTAGGAGGTATCCAGAGCCTGAATAGCCTCCTCTTTAACCTGGAAGACGGGCTCCTGGCTATACATGGTACTGAAGCTCAGGACCAACATATGGGAACAATAGTGGACAGAAAGAGGCGATACAAGGTGATGTGCTCCTAGCTCCTCTGTGCCTTGGCAGCTGCATTTACTGCCAGCTAGAACCACAAATGTGCATTCAGGGTTAGTAACAGCATGTTTTGGGAATTCAATCATACACACACCAATATGTGGGATCACTGTGGTGCTAGCTTCTCCTGTGAAAAGGGGGTGGAGTTTGTCAGTAACTCTCAGAAGAAAAGAGCTTTTTCATCAGACAGGCTACTAACTTATCTAGGATTCATGATGAATCAACTGGGCTCCAAGGATCCAAACCACTTTGAAGATTATGGGACAGGAGGAGAAAGAGAAGGTTTTAAGTCAAAATAGAAAAAGATTACAAAGTTCTAGCTCATTGTTTTCTGGCTACAATTATATAGTTTTTTTTCCCCAGCTTCAATTAATCTGTTTTCATCCAGGGGACAGTCTCTTACAGGGTTTTTGGCTTCATTATGAGAGGACTGACTGGCTTGGAAATGGTAGATACATCAGGGTGTTACTGCCATTCTCAGGGCAGCTAAAACTGCAGGACTTGAGCCATTTATCCATCCTGTGTCAGCTCTGAAAAAGGGGAGAAACAGCATGGATAAGCATGCTATCTGATAGATTGGGTTTTCTGGAAAAACATACATTTTGAAATACCTGGCTCAATGACAGTATTTCTAAGAATTCCATATGTATATAAAAGCTCACTCCTCAGCCCAGTAAAGCATTGCTACAGTGAACAGAGGGAGGCCCGACATTACAAATGGGAACAAAATACTCCAAAATGAGACTATGGGATGGAATTTCCTCTGGAGCCTTTTGTCATTTATTCTGTATGGTCTAAATTAACCAATTAAACATTTCAGAAATAAAATTATTTGGCCTGTAAACTGTGTAGAATAAAGTGTTTGAATAGCTGGGTTCTATAAATCAACCTATGTAATATAAGACACTAGTCCTGTTTTTACCTACCCTTTTAAAGGATTAACAGGGAACTGGCAAGAAGAACAGTAATGTTGATATGAGCTTCCAGCTGGGATTGATTACAGGCTACAGACTAATGCAGTAATGTTTTGTGCTAGCACAACAGTTTAACTAGAGAGTGCTCACAATACATATCCCCCACCTTCTGCCTCATAAGTGGTGATATAAAGAAACCAGCTAATTTTGTTGTGATTCTGACCTTTGATCTGTTAAATCCCCAAATTAAGTATCTAGCATGCACGTGATCTTCTACTGCTTCAATTAAGGTACATTTGTAAAACATATCTCATATTAGCAGCTTGTTTCTAGGCAAGTCTTTTGCCTGGCCCCCATCCTTATCCAAGCCCATAGGACAGTGTGAAGAGGATAGAGTGGGTATAGAGAGAGGTTGTAGGTGTTTTTTCCTTACCAGTAGGATAAAGGTTAAAACAATATTGTGGAATTTAAAATGAAGAATTGTCGGGAATCATCAAGCTACAGATTACCCATTGTAAACAGAGAAAATGAAATATATAAGGTAATGTCAGAAGTACAATTAAAGCTTTGCTTAGTGCGCTGAAATATTTGGATGTTATTTTACTCATGAAAAAACTGCTGGGATGGAATCACAAGGCAGGAAGTGTGTTGTAAGATGTGTCAACAGATACTGTAGTCTAGGACAATAAGGATCAACTGTTCTTGCCTAGATATTAATATTTCTGGAGATACTTTTTTTTGTAGATATTTTTAGGTTGCTGAGCCTGAATTGATTTCTTTCTGAATATTTCTGATTTCTAGGAATTGTATGCTGTCCAGGAAATCACATAAAATGTGGAATTCATATGAAAGTGACAAAGAAAAATTTAGCACAATAAGCAACAAAGTGCTTGTCGTTATCATCATATCTACTGTGGAAATTAAAGGTGACTTTAGCATCAGTGCTGATCTGAAGCTTTGAATCACTTCAACTAACTCTAGATCTAATAATAGTGAAATCAAAATGCAACCTTTTCTTCTGGAACTTAAGGTAGATGCACAGTGCAGGAAAAAAGTTGAGTTCCATATGGAAAAAAATACAAAAAGTGTAGCACTTCTTGCTGATATCTATTTGAATGTGAAATCCATTATTTTAGTGTTACCATTCCTTGAAAGAAAGTGTCCAGAGTTTCAATTCAAATAAGCCCTGACAATCCTGTCCACATATGTAAAATAAGTTTAAGAACATGTGTGGCAACCCAGGTCAGCCAGGTAATAAGGATGGCTGAGCCCTTGGTTTATCTGTGCTTGAAAAGGTTGGGGCAGAACTGAGATATTTTGACATTTCTGGAGATGTTCAGAGGTAGAACTGTAATGGATGGGAGAGTAAAATTAAAACACAGATGCAGAACACTGGAGTTAATCTGTGTGTTGGATATTTTGGGCTTGGCAGTTTCATTTGTGTTTAAGGGCTGCTTCACATACCTGAGTCCATGGGATGTAACCCTACCCCAAATACATGCACAAGCACTATTATATATACATGCTATCAAGTTTTCCAGTCCATTAACAGACCTAAGAATTTACAACACATAACCATTAAAACATTTTGATGCATATATGCAAGTTTGAATCCTTTGTCGAGGGTAGAAAATTTTACTTATGAATACCTCACAAACTGCATATATGGCTTAAATATGGTTGTAGATCTTTTCTGTATATTGTCTACCAATACATGTGTGTTTGTTCAGAAAAGTTTTATTTGCTGAGATATTGATGGGAGATGACTCGAAATAGAAGAAACAACAAAGGAGGAAAATTGTAGTGGGGGTTTCTGGACTTTCAAGAAATGTGAGGACCATCATCCTATACAGAGATCCATTTAACAGTGACTGCAGGAATGCAGTGCTCCTAACTGAACTTCTTAAAGTGAAGGATTTTGAACATCATAGTTCTGAAATACATGGGGCCTTTTCTTACCACAACTTGACCAAACTGATACTGAGCCTTTATCAGCCCACAATATCTATCATATTTGGTCAAATACATCGCAAATATGATTCTGCACAAACAGAAAATAACAAAGACTTCCGTTCTTTTTAAAAGAGGTAAGAGAAAATTCAGTTGATAAATGTAGCCTTCATAACTAGTAATGCATCTTTGAGAACAAATAAATGATGATTGTTTTATGAAGAGCTAGTTGGAATAGGAAAGCTATTCACACGATTATATACAATTCTTCAGCCGAGAGATTTTACAACTGGAAGAAATCACTTGATCATCTATTCTGACCTTCTACATGAAAAACACTTTAGGGACTTCTGAATTAATTCTTGCTCAAGGCTAATAGGTGCAACTGCATTGGAATTCATATTTTAAGGGAAAACACAAACCAAAGCCTTATAGCAGGGGGACCATGATACATGATACATTTTGTAGCTGGATGTGCCTCTTGTCAACATGGAGGAAATAACTAGACAGAAGGAGTTGTTTCCCTCTCTTCATGCCCAAACGCATCGTGATGCAGCAGGACTGGGATATTGGTTAGGGCCTCAAGACATATCCAGAATGCTAGAATATGAAACATCTGCTTGTCTGTCTTTCTCTGGAGCCATCACTTCCTTCCCTTCCCCTAAGTGAAGGAACCTGTTAATCAGTTTCAACCAGAATTGACATGGATCCAGATAAGCAGATGAGGAGATGTTTTAGGGAAAAGGGAAAGAAGAAATGTGCTGGGAGGTCTGTAAGAAGCCTGTAAGAAACCAGGCTTCATTAGTTGTTTTGCTCACAGAACAGGGTGTTGTTTTTTTGTTCTTTTTCTTTTTTTTCCCTTAAGTGATCTGTGGCCCCCTCTATCCTTGAGTCATATCTACATACTTGTCTGACAATAAGTGCTTTCTGTTTACTACAGCACCAGAGCCAAGATAGTTCAGGACAAGAAAATTGAATTCTATTCTTTCTTATGAGTCACTAGTAAAAATGCCAGCTATGTGACTGTACAATCTTTATTATCAAAGATATTATAAGAGAAAGAAAACAACCAGATTTTCACATTCCAGGCTATGTATGCACTTCTGGAAGCTGGAAAGTTTCTCTCCAGAGCCATAAACAGAACACATTTGTACATATGGGATACAAATGGAATCAAATCCTCAATGCCTTTTCTTTCCCTGACACTTGAAAATGCATAAAGTAGAACATTTAGCTATGCATATTAATAGCTGGACTGAACAGTTCCTTGGTGCTGTATAATAGCAGATTAAGAGTCTACTTTAATAACAACATGAAATGAGGAATATTGAAATAAGGGGGATAGATGCCAGGTTAATATCAAGAGACTACACAGTACCAGTGGCACATGGCTTGGTCGACCACTACAGACATTGAATTTTGCTGGCAGGAGCATAGCAAGACTGGGCAGTAAGATGGGACATTCCAAAGCTGAATCTGTTACTCTCTGAATGAATCATTACTTACAACTGGAAAGCTGTTAGAGACTAACTTAGCATCCATAGCTCATTAAAAGCATCTTCAAAGTGAATATTAATTACATCTTGGAAAATGTCAGGTTTTGAACAGTTGGAATGACAAAGTAGGCTAGTTCGGTGGGGAGACTTATCTTGCCCATCAGCAACCAGCCTTCCGCTTATGTTGCTTTGGACATCTCTTGCTTTACTTTCTTGTTGTTGCCAAGAAAACACTTCCATATTGCTGTACATACTGTACTGGACACTGCATGGCCATGTGCTGTTTACAGAATAAGAAAAACAGCCAATATCAAAGTAATTTTCCATACCTCTTGCTTTTTCTCAAAAAAGAAGCCAAAAAAAGTTAGGTATTTATTCAGTCGAGTTTGGGTTGGCAGTACAGGAATTAGAGCTCAGCTATGGTAAAAAGGGGACTATGTGGCACATTTTACACAGGTGTTCAGATTAAATTATAAGATTAGATCCTTCTTGCCTTAAAAATATATTATTCTATTTTAATAATATTTATTAGCATCTGCTACATTATATATGATATTTTGATCATAGAAAATAGCTTCTATTTCACCACTATACAATCATACAATTATACAATGTGGCAATGAAGAACAAAGAGACTGCTAGAAAAAAAAATTTGCTGAGGAATGATCTTTACTATTTTGGGAAAAGCTGTCTCAGAGGAGTATATCACAAGTTAATCACAGTTCTTGTGGTTTGTAACTTAGATGGGATCATGTCGAGGCTGGCAGCAAAATGCAGGGCAGAGTCTGTTGAAAATAAATTGTATTCTGCAGGCTCCCAGACTTCAGCCTTAGAATATTCTTTAATGTTTTCGTTCCATTTTATGATTAATAAAACATAGGGTAATGCAACCACCGAGCTCCATATTCCTTTCAGAGCTCTTGCTGCTGTCTTCTGTTCTTCATGACAGCCTCTGTTAGAAAACCCTTTTTCTGACATTTTCGCATACAAACCACCACAGTCCAGAAGGCAGAAATCCCGAGTCCATCATTAGTTTATAGCAAATGTAGATCTGTTTTTATTAGTTCTTTTATTTCACAGAGCAACAGGAAATAAAAAAAAATGAAGAGGAAGAACATAAAAGTCTACTTTTTCTAACCCTCGTGTAACTGGAGACAATGGCATTATTGCTTTCATTTTGCTCATCTTTCTGTTGTGCAATATGGATACTACCTTGCTGCTAAAACTGCTCTGCTGTGCTACATGTCAGAGTGCAGACCTGTCCCACACAAACAAGTGTGACTTCACAGAGTTGACTATGGTACCATATTTTTTCTAGAGCTTTTTGTCTAGCCACAAGGTAAAAACCATCAAAACAGAAAAAAAGCCATGATCCATTCATCTCATATCTCCTGAGGTTTAAGAATCCTCCTTCAAGAAAGTTGTTTTATGAAGGTACCAGTTGATGGAGTAACAGCTTAACAAGTTCTAATTTACTGTGTAAGGAAGACATGGTGTGAAACTTGTTCACCCCTGCTCCTACTCCTTTTTTCTTAACAAGCATGTATTCATTCCAACTAGAATTGAATGGAGTACATCTTTTCTCATGCTAGCAATGACACATTCCTTACAGTCTATTTCAGACAACATTCTCAAGGACTCTTCTTTCAACCTTCAAGGCAACTACAAAAGTACTTCTAAGAAGCAAGGCCATTACGGAGTCTCAATAGATTTCAATAGATTTTCTTTTTAAAATAATCTGACTAAGATAATAGAGAACTATACTGTTGTCCTAAATAGCTATAAAAGACATCATTTTCAAGTAGAAATTTTCAAAGAAATTTCCAAAGAAACTTATGCATTTCCTCTGTATTAACATCTCTATAATTTTCCTTTATAAGACTGTTCAAAATGCTTTATCATTTCTCATGATCTACATCTTAGCTCAGCAGCATCAGCATACCCAAAAATCACACAAATTCTACTCACTTGAAATTCTGAGAAATACAGAAAACAGCTGTTTGATACAGCCTGCCTCTTGACAGCCTGCCTCTGCCACAGAGGCAATTCTCTTCTAACTTCCTGAGCCAAAGAGCCTGCCCTGGGCTGAACGCTTCTACCTCCACTCTGCTGGAAGAAAATGTATCAGAGGCCAACAGTAGCCTTTTACAACAAATTATTCACACAGCCAGGGCTTGATCCACCATTCCAGACAAGAGCAGGACAGATGGGGGAAGTCAATGGCAGCCTTCTGTGCAGGGCATCAGCATCTCCCTGGGGATGGGGACACAAGCCCATAGGTGTACCAGCTTGGTGGGACTCATGGCTGGGCAGGACCGGGCTGTGGAGAACTGGAGACCAGACCTGCTGCAGCATCTCTGGGGCAGGGGCTGATGGACCCAGGGGGCCAACATGATGGTCTGGGCCATGGGCTAGGTGGGGGGAAGGTCTGAGGGGGCAGGTCAGGGACAGGCAGTGCTGATGGTGCCTCAGGGCTCTGGCACCCTGTCAGTTGTTGGAGAGATACTACTCTACTAGCAGCTGCACAGAAAAACCAAGAAGTGCAGTCGTTGTTTCCAATAGATTTTAATCAGTGAACTAGGTACTTTGTACCCAAATAGACAAAAGAAACCATAATAACAAAAAAACTATTACTAAAGACAAAAACATTCCCAACATGCTTTTTTCACTTGTATTATAATAACATGAAAATGCAAGTGAGGTGTACAAAAGCAAACAAAATCAACCTTCTTGCTGACAAGCTATTTTAAATAATATGGTTGTGGTTGATAACCTATCAGTAAAACAAATGTTTCTACTCATGAACGTTGCAGCTTTTTTACAGCAGTTTCTTAACATGCACAGTGAAGCCTTTCATTTAAAAGCAAATCAACAACAACAATGAAAAACCCTCATCAGCCCAAAACAGTAGAAATAGTTTCAGACTCATGGTGCTACATTAAAATGTGAATTCTTTTGAGATACGTGATACTGCTGTTTCTCTGAAACTGCACCAGTTCAAAACTAGTTTCACTCAATTTAACTTCCTATTGATCCTTCAGAATTACAGATATTAAACACTTGGTTTCACAACAAACTTAATGAACAGTTCTGAGTCTCTTGAAGCAAAGGCACTGGAAATGCATGGACCAGTTGGAATCTGAGATTACAGCAATGTCCCATTGGCCTGCAATTTTCTGGCAGCTGAGAGTCATTGCCTGGATATATATAATGGCTCATGTTGCAAGTTTTTCTCCTGAGAGCTGAATCTAAACTGGAAAATCCTAGCTTCAGAGGATAAACCTACTGAAATAAATAATTCTATTTCTGTGGGATGTGCAAAGCTGTAAAGAGGGGTTCAGTCCAGGGGCCAGGCATTTATGTTAAGAGCTTTGGGTAGATTTACCCACTGAAGAAGAAAAAAGATGATGAAATGATAGGTTTAAAGAGGTGAGATTGAATGTGTGCACAGTGCGAAAGAAAAAAAAAAGGGAACACTGAAGGCAGAAGGAGAGGTTCAGGATTCCTGGAATAGCATGGTGATGCTGTAGGCTATGATGATTTCAGTTAAGCTGGAAATCTCTGTGATCCCTTCCTTGAGTCCAAGCCTATGGCCCAGTTTACAATACACCCAAACTATTGAATCCTCAAGCCAAATCGCTGTGGTCAGAAGACTGTGAGAGTCAGAAATAAGATGGTCTCCCACCTGTGTCTGATATGGAGTATGGATGAAGCAGTGAGCTGCAACTGAGGAGGGGTTACAGATGGTGCTCCCAGTCTTCTTCATGCAAATGAGTTGTTGCTTTCTGGCTGACACCAGAGCCCAAATGCAAGAGGGCTCTTTCCTTTCCTCTGTTTCTAAGAGGCAGTACAGCCAGATGGGCAACTTATTACTAGTATCTGTCTTTTAGCTGAAAACTTTGCTAGCTGTGTAAGAAACTCTTTGCACCACCTACCTCCCCCAATTTCAGGTCCTTTCAGAGAGAAGTATTTAACAGACAGGCAGACTGGTCTTAGCTGGGAGGACCCAGTCCTGCAGATGAGTTTGGTCACTACCTAGGTCAATCACTTAAACTGTTGAAGAAGATGTACCAGTTTCAGCTTGGGTCCATTAAGCCAAGACACATACTTTAGTCCTCCTTACTGTATTTTCAACATAGAAATGGAATGTTCAGCTGAATATCCTGATATGCAGTATAAGATCTGTGGTCCTGGGCATGTACATGTGTTACCTAATCCCTGCTGCTGAAGTACTGTTTCAAGATTCCATTAGCAGTATTTGACCTACCTTGGATACACCTCTCTTCCACAATCTAAATGTGACTTGGGTTTGAGAAATAAGGAATATTCTGCAATTAGAGGGAATCTTTTGTGTGAAAAAAGGAGTCAGGCTTATTAGTCTATTTAAATGCTAAACTGCTTTGAAAGGGTCTAGTAAACCCAGAAAACTTGGGAGGAACTTATGTGCAGGAGCTAATGATATACAGAGCAGATTGTCTCAGAAAGCCACCAAAGTGCCACCACTTGAAAGACAAGTCAGAAAAACAGCTGTTAGGAACAATTCAGGTATATCTGGCCTTGTCTTCAAACAGAGAAAAAGCTAGATAATATCTCAAGGTCTTTTCTACACCTATCTTCTATGATTCCAGTTATTGGCTGCTATCAGTATTGCAAGATGTCTGTGTTGTCTGCTACTGCCTTTAATGTAAGAAAAATAACTGCACTGGGGGAAAACAAGTTACCCCAAGTTATTTGACTGAAAAAGGAAGGTTTATCTTTGTGTGGTTACTTGGGTTTACTTGTGTAATTGTTGCTACTAAGTTACTTGTCTGTACTGTAAGTCACTTGTGCATTAAAAGATATAGTAATATCTGAAGTCCAGATTGTACAACGAACTTTCTGTAGTGAATGTGTCATTTAATAGACCCACAATGAAATATGTGGTTTCCTTCACTATAGAGGGTTGGTGACAGGGGATTGTGCTTTCAGAGCTAACTGTAAGATAAGGAACTAAACTAACAGATAATTTATATAAAGACCTGTAGTCATGGCCTGGAGGAGGATTCACTGTGATTTAAGACAATGTAACTGCACTTGGAATCTCATAGAAAGTATAGACATAAATCCTAAGCAATAGCAACAGCCATTTCTAGCATGATGTCATGATATATCCTTAATTTATACTTCTGGAAACCTTAACCCAAGAAATGACTGAAATTACTTGGACAGATTATAATACTCTTACTTGAAGCTTAATATTACTTTTCTTCAAGAAGTTCTACTTAAATGAGTGTGACAGTTGTTGATTTAGTTGCACCTTAATGGCTGTGAAAAAAAAAAAAAAAAGTGAGCCTTTAACTTAAAATAGGGTCAATGAGATGCTCATTAAGACTATCTTATTTTTAGAGATTAAATGATGATCAAAGAATAGAGTGAGTTAACAGTGATGCTTCTTACCTACACAATCTGCAACAGGACTCAGCTCCATTTATTCTCAAATAACAGGTGCACCAAAACCAACTAGAGAATACCCAGTATATGTACTTCTTTTCATGTACTTTTGTATAAAGAACAGATTGCCTTTATTGCTCCTGACCTTACATTTCGTTGTCAAACATATCAATCACTCCCCCTAACCTTTAATAGGAAAGGCTAAAGTTGTTTACTGCAGCAGTTCCTATTCACCACAAGGACACCACCTCCATTCTGAACCAGTCAGATTTGCATACCTTCCACTGATTATCCAAAAAGATTGCTTCTTCCCCTAAAATATTTGTTCATTTTATACATTTTTTCCCAAGGAGGTCATTCATTGCCAGTGAGGTTAAATCTAAAAGTCAGCAGTATTTGGCAGAGATTTATGTGGGAATAGATATGGGTCTGTACAGCTCTCAGACTGATTAAATAAAGAATGTCATGGGAGTAGTATGATAGTATATGCATACTCCAGTAAATGAAAGTAATGCATTAGAATGCAGCTTTAGGGTCTAATTTAAAAACATAATTCAGACACAAGCAGAAGCCTTTAAAATATTGGCAGATGTCTTCATACTGTATTTCATATAGAGGACAAAGTGGATTAAAGACAAATGTAATCCAAATAATGGTGCTGTTTCATTTATTTTTTCACTTATGTTTTATTTCTTTAAAGAAATTCAATTTGTAGAGGATTGTTTTCTGGGTTTTCATATTTTTATGCAGATCCGCTTAAAACTGTGAGCAGGGGGAAAAAAAAGCATTCATTACAAATTGATGCTTTTCCTGAGGCAGCCTATGGTAAGTCACAGCCTTTGCTCAGCCTAGGTGAAATAAATACTGTTGTTAAAAGGAGCATTTCAGTAAGCAGGAACTTTGATTCCTCTCTTTCTGTCTCCCATCCCCTTTCAATCTCATTATATGTCAAGGTGATTAGGCTTAAATGGTTATTCTCACTTAGGATTCTCAACTTTTATTGTAGCCCGTTGCTGAAGGACAGACAGGCTATTATTATCTCTGCTCCACTTTATATCTTTCCCTAGTGACATTCTATCAGGTTGGTGCTTTTACAACATTCTTTTTCTTCCACCTTCCCTGCACTGCTTTAGAAGTCAGGAGGAAATGAATAAAAATTCACATGTGACTCAAGTACATTGCTAAATGGAGTGAAAGATAGTTTCTTAATTCAACAAAAGTTGGCTGGAGGTTGTGACACATATTTATGTCCTCACATGTGTGAACAGGCAGACAACTGATCCTAAGTGGAGATCTTCTAACTTTCTTACTCATTTATACGCTTCTGACTGCATGGCTGTGATTGTCACTGGGACATTGCAGCACCCACTTCATTGAGCATTTTTTGACAAAACCCAGAGTTGTGAGGGGATGAGAAGGAAAGTTGTTTGTGTTCATTTTGAGCTTGAGACTTAGCTGATTAAGGTGAATAAAAATGTAATGTTAAAATAATATTCACTACATTTCAGCATTTTAATTCCATTTTGATTGTTTTGGTCCAATAACTTTAGTATCAATTTTTCCATTAAAACCATGGGGAATCTCTTAATCTCTTCAATGGAAATAGGATCAGATCCTTCCAGCCTTTCATACTCATTGTCTATCTGATTGGCTTGATTTTTTGGAGGTAATGAGCATGTTGCACTTTCTTGGGACCTATGGCAGCTGCTAGTCTTCTCTACTTTGAAAGAACAAACCCATAGCCAACTTAAAACTTAACTGTGCCACACCAATCAAAGGCATTCCTTCTCAGAAGAAAGTCTGTTAATATTGTTCAAACTAAACACCACTCATATACATTACCCTGTATTAGGCCAAAGTGGTCTTGGAAACATGCCAGCAGCCAATGACACTAACACTAATAGGCTCCAGGCGATGAGAATTGCACCCTTTGTTCTGTGCCTTCTATCAGAGGATTTCAAGATTTACTACAAATGCTAATTGGTCAAATCTTAAAACTCACTGAAAATGTTATCGAAACACATCAGCTTTACAGTTGTTTCCCAGCAAGCTGATACCAAGGACATTAGTCAATGTCAGTGAGGGGGAAGGCATGCAAGACTGGGCATAACCCCTCTACACTTCTAATTTTGAAGAAAAAACAGCAATCATATTTTGAACTGTGAGGCTAATTAAAGTAATTTTCTTATTCAGAAAAGATTTTCTCTGTTCCTGATGTGTTTAAATCAAGACAGACTGGGATTTTTAGAAAGTAAAGACCAACTCAGGAAGAAATTCTGAATTTAAAGAAAGAAATCCTGCTTGAAGTTTTCTGCTCGCAGTTCTGCAGAAGGTCCAACTGGAATATCACAGAGACTCCTTGGATCTTGAAGTCATAGAAGCATTAACTGGAAAGAGTCACTGGAAACCATCTTATCTAACCTTTTGCCCTGAAGCAGTACTATTGCCAAATAGACCAGATCAGTTGTGGCTTTATTTAGCAGAGTCTTGAAAACCTCCAGGAATGGAGAATTGATCTATCGTGAACCTAACAATTTTAAATGTCCATAAAGATAGGTACATTTAATCAGCTACTTTAACTAAGTTTATAGTTCCAAAAGTATCCACAACCAAGAGCAATCCTTAGATCTTAGGCCAGAAGACGCAGAGCATTTGTGTCTAAAACATTCTCTGTTTGGACTGGACTGTGCATTTTCCTTGTGCACTACATACAGATCACCCCAAGACTAGAAGGAATATGGCTGTAAAACATAATTGCTGTTGCATTTTGGTTTTCTCCTCTCAAAGCATCTGGAGTACACTAGAGTGGAATTTTTGTAGCACGAGGGCAAGGATATTGGTAGCATCTAAGTATGTGTGTGGTGGTGATGGTCAAGTCATGCTGGGATTGTACTGACAGACTAATGATGAACTTGGCTGAGGGAAGCATGCTTCTCAGCTGTTTCTCATGAATGCAGCCCACAAAGAATCACATCTGTAGGAGATTTTTTTTCTCAGAGGAAACTAATTTATTCAAAAACAAACCCACATATCAACCAACATATATGCAGTGGAGGTGAACTGCAGATAGGACCAAGACACAGAACTAAACTGGTGAGCTAAATTATATGACCACTGAATAGGCATACCCTCTAAATATCCTCCAGCTATTTACTACCCTTTAAATCTTTAAATCTCAGATTAGATATAAGGAAGATACTTTTTATAATGAGGGCGGTGAAACACTAGAACAGGTTGCTAAGAGAGGTTGTAGATGCTGCAATCTGATCTAGTTGAAGAGGTCCCTGCTTATTGCAGGGGTTTGGACTAGATGACCTTTAAAGGTCCCTCCCAACCCAAACCATTCTATGGTTCTATGATTCTGTTATTCTTAGGCTGACTGTCACTGTGACTACTTCTCTCCAACTATATGAAGTACTACAGTCTGGCAGCCCTAACAGATACTGGTACAGATCTGCCATCACTGAATTTAAGATGACCTGTATGCAGTCTTGTTAAATGTGAAAGTATTTAAAAGTCAACAATTTGACAAAAATGTTAGGGTATGCATTTTTTATGTGTATGTATTTTGGGCAAAGCTAATGCAAACAGATATTTTCTCTACCATCCTATTAAAAAAAAAAAAAAAAAAAAAAAAAGGAAAGGATTTTTAAAATTTGCTTGTAAAACTGAAGAAAGTGAAGAGAGAAGCCACAGAACAATGATCGGACCGAAACAAATGCTTTATAATGTGAGACTTAGGGAGCTTGATCTGTTTTACTCAAAAAATGCATCAATTGTTGATTTGACTGTAGAATAGTCTAAATACTTTCATGTGGAGAAAATATTGCATGTTTCAGGCTTCCTTAATATAGCTGAAAGATGTAAGAGAAATGAAAGTCTGTACTTAAAGGCAGATGAATTCTACTTGGGAAAAAAAACATACACTTATAATAATGAAAGTGATTAGTACTTGGAAATAGTGAACAGAAGAAATGGTACAGCCTTCATCTTTTGTTTATCCTTCAGCTGATGTTACGGATAGAGCTAGATCTAGTTTCAGAGATGAATAAAGTTTAATGCAGTAATGTAGATGTTTTTAACTCAGAAATAAGAAAGGCAGAAAAGATGCATCTGAGAGATATGTTTTTGTTATGTACAAGGCTTTGTCCATGACATGAGATAACCACCTTCACTGCTGTGCAGAAGGCTAGCATAGATTCTCTAATAGTCCTTTTTCCTTCAAGATCTAATTTATACCTTTACATTGCTACATCTCAAGAGATTAAAAAACTGTTTTTTCAGAAACTCCCAAGTTGGGTGAATGTGTTATATGTCATCATTGCAGGTTAAGTGTCCTTACAGATTCTTGGAAGTATGTTACTATGTACATGACATCTGTTTTAAAGATAGAGCTGTATACTTCCATGACTGCAGATGATATACTACTGGTTATGACCAAATCCCTTATGTGAGTTCATGGTGAAGCTGGGGCATTTCCATCTTCAAAAGTGTCAGTGGGCTCTCTCTCACTGAGCTCAAGTGAGGATAGTCCTCTCGGCCTGTTTTCTTTCTCTCGTGAGCAGCCTACCATGACCATGAGTGTAAGTGCAAAAGGTCCCTCATCATTTCCAGCTTAGATTTGTTTGGTGTTTTTACATCACAATTATGAATTTCACAGTTGCATCTCTGGAAATTCTCAGAGAAAAGCACTGGCAGAAAGGGAATCATCTTGTAACTGAGGAATGCTGTGACCTAATCAGAACATAAGGGGATCGATTTTATAGGCTTCAGAATAAGCCCTCATTGTAGTACAGTTTAAATTCCATTGCACTGCTCTCCTACTACAGCAGTGCCTGATTCTTGGATACATTCAGTATTAAACTCAAACAAAACCACACAATTTTGTTCCTCCATTAAAACTGAACAGGAAGCAGGCAGGTCCTCTGTGCCTGTCCCCAGTGCCAATGACCACTTTACTGTGAATACTGCTCCAGTACAGTTGTGAAGGACAGTAGTGTCTTTCCAGGTTTGGCCGTAAGCAAAATAACAATAAAGTAATGAAATAAAGAAAGAGAAAGAAATGGAGAAAATATAAAAATCCAATGTTTTTTAGTCTGCTAAAAAGGTTAAAATTCTGAACTTGATTTAATTCAGAAATTACAACTGCCTACTAATTTTCAGCAGAATCCTCTCCCTTAACATCCAAATGGTTTTGGAAACTTTCTTTTCTGTTTGTTTTATTTGGCTGACATGAAAAAAAAAAAAAAGTTTTAAGTTTTCAGTGTGGATTTTTCAGTGTGGAAGTCCGGAAATGGAAGCCATAAGCTATATCAAAACTATGGTAAACAAAAGCAATTAAAACGTAGGTTTTCCTGAAACACATACATGTGTGGGGAGAAGAAGAGAGAATGCACACTTACATATGTACATATGGTGAGGGAGTGAGTAATCTGAGTACCTGACTAATAACTCTCAAAAAAGTTTGCAGTGTGGAAGAGTGCAAAAAGACAGCCTGGAAGACACTAACTGAAGGAAATGTGACTTTTGTGCCGTAAAACCAGTATTTAAAATGAAATTATAACTGCACCTGCTTTAATGATTTTTTTTTTTTAATGTCATCAAATAAAAACCAAAGCAATTATTGGAAACAGTAGATTTCTACAGATTAACTAGATATTGTCACCCTTTGCAGAAGATGGGATACAAAGGTATGAACACTGGTGCTTGTTACAGGTTTTACATTCCTGTGACGTTTTTGGGACTATCACTGAGGATTGATCTTGTCTTCTCTAAATTTAATATCACTGAGGGTTGATCTTTAATTCTTTAATTACTCGGTGCTTATATTTCAGTTGTCTTGTAAAACAAGTGCCTAAAATTCCTTGCATTATTAATGAACAGAGAGAAGTGTTTCTGAAGGCCATGAGAGAAAGACTGCACCCACCACCTATTTTCAAATGATTGAGCCTCACATGACAAACACTTCAGCCTGGAACTGTTCTTGGCTTAGTTCTTACTCACACTGTCTGGTCAGAGAAGGGCAGGTAGGGCAGAACTACAGCCAAGGTGTTCAAAGTGCTGGTACCCAGGCACACCATGAGCATGCTGACTCTGACTCCAAGCTCTAGATGAGCTAACAGACAATCACAAAGCCAGAAGGCTGGCAAATCACAGGATTCTGCTTAATCGAGTCAGATCTTGAACTCTACACTTCGGAGAATATATATATATGCACACAGAGACATTAAGGCATACATCAGCCAAATGTCTGCTGAGAGTCTGGGCTGGCTTGCCAGAGCTCTAACACCATTACACAGCTATGCAGAGTTTTGATCGAGTCATTCTTGCATTTTGCCTCAGCCAGGCTGCATAATTATTGGTGCTGCTTACTCAAGTCCCTTGTTCATCCCAATCATAGTGCCATGTCCAGGAATACATTTGAGAACATTAACTTACTAGATAACACATTTTTGAATACATAGAAATATTATTTAATTGAAAATCTGGAGAGAAAATATCTCTTAGGAATGGTTGGTGTTTATCTCTGATTCTTCTTGTTCAGCGTGGTAGCTCTAGTAAATCCCAAACTAAACCACCAACTTCTGGAAGCACCTGGAATAAACATTTCTGTCAGGGCAAAAATTTTGCCTTTATTGCGCACACGTTCTTCCATTTTATAAACTCCCTCCTCAGATGCATATTGTATTTAAGATTCAAACACTTGCATAGTATGACGTAGGGGATTTCAAACATCTTATCAGGTGCTGGTCACAGTGGGACTATACTGAAGCTGTTTACAACCTACATAAGCCTCCCCTGCTCCATCTCTGTATAGGGCCCATATCTGGAAAATATAGATCTTTTCTCTGAAGACTATTATGTTCTTCATCAACATGTTTTCAGGCATAACTTTCAAATATACAGTATTGCAAAATGTTAATGCTTGACATGAGGCTCCTACAAACTTCAAAATGCTCCCTTCAGGGTGTGTTTCAGCAACATGTTGACAGAATAGACACTCCAGTCTGGATTGACAACAAGTTTGGCTCTATTATCAGTAGTGAAAAAGTATAAGGGACCCAACCTGGCAACAAATTAGCGGAATGTAATGCAGTTTGGCATTAACCAAACACAAAAAATGACTTCATAAATTAAACAACTTGAGTTTCACTCCCTCTAGGACAGGAAAAGAAAAATAATTAGGGAGTACTTTCACTTGCAAGAACATCAATTACTATAATCTACATGTGAATTGTAACTGTCTTCAGATAAGGAGTTAATCTACTTTTCTAAATAAAATGTATCACCCTCACATAGGTGAATTATACAATTACGCACTTAAATTATACATAACCAACGTATGCTGTAAGATTTACCTTCATAAATGCTTTGGAGATTCTGTGAATGGAGTGAATTGAGTGAATTTATATTTCCTGCTTTTATAATGTATTGTTCAAGAAATTTAATGTTCAGTAAGTAAATGTAAGACCAAACAAATATCCTCCTATATATTTAAAAAAAGAGGTTAGTGCTTACAGAATCTTTATGAATAAAGAAGAGATACGAGAAATTTTTGTGGACATATTCTTATTTTAAATGTAGACTTTAGTACAAAAGTAGAATTAGCAGAATGCATTCAATTCCAGAAAAGGGTATAGGTATGAAGAGTAAATATAGGAAGATAGGGAATCCAGTTATGAAATTCTTCACATTTAAAAAGATACTGATTAAAATAAGGAAGAAGTAGGAAAGGGTTACAAAAAATGCACCCTTAGAAGTTTCATCTGTAGGTAATTTGAGTAGCTTGTGTATCTGTTCAGGTTTTCCTAAGATTATGAACCTGCTTCCAGCATGATCCCTAGTTCCACATCTGACCAGGTTCACAGATATTAAAAAATCCTAGACAGGGGTTTAAGGATGTTTCAGACTTTCGGGGCCTGGACAGAGAAGCCCTGTAGTGCACTTCCAGTGCATAGTGCACATCTGAAAGAATCAGAGTCACTGCACGTATTTTTATAGCATATACATGATTCTATTTATAGCACAACTAATTCCAAGAGTGAGGACTCCAAATTCTACCATTGATTCAATGTGTCCACAACATGGAAATGTTTCAATTCTGAGTTTAAATGTAAATCGCATTTTAAAACAGTATTTCTGGTTTTATGCTGGTGGCTAGATTAATAGAGAGGCTGAAATACTTTTTTCCTTCAGGTACCAAAGTAAGATATCTGACTTTTGGCACATATGTTTGGAAAAACTATTACTCTCTGCTTGTTTCCCTATTGATCTGCAAGGGAGAAATAATATCTACATCAGAAGGATGCTGTAATGATTGATATTTGAATGAGCCTTTGGAGCCTAGTGAATTTAAAGTGTTTAAGGGAAGAGAGAATATGAGATCCTGTAGTGTGACTTACCTTACAACATCAATGTCTTCTCAGTTTCTTGAAGCCTAACACCTAGTCCTCAGCTGAGACATTATTTATGTCCACTGAAAGTGTTCCTTGTAAAAAGGTAGCCATCAGTCTTAATGGGAGGACACTGGGAGATGGCATCACTGTCTTCAAGAACCTGTTTCCAAAGTTAATAATTTCCATTGACGAAAATGCAAGCCTAATTTTAATGTCAATTCACCTGCTGTTCAGAAAACTGTTATTTTTCTGTGCCCAGCATTTACCCTGATTTCCACTTTACTGTATGTAAAATTATCAGCTAATTCAGCATGCCCTGTTTTTTAGAGACATGATTTTCAAGAAGAGAGGTTGCAATTTTTATGAGTGGACAAAATCTTTTTTTTTTTTTTTTTTTTTTTCCCCCGAGAAGAACACAGTAATATAAGTTCTTTGTATTGTCATTGCAGCCTTTGGTCCCTCTGGACACAGATCACAGGTACCCAGCTCTCACTACTGATAGAGAGCGCTAACTTTGTAGTGGTACCAAAAGTGTATTGGAATGAACACAACCAAGGATAGATGCTGAAAATCTTTCTCATGTTCCCAACGCTGAGACATTTCACTTCACACGTGGCTACATAGAGCAATTGTTTGAACAGGCCCAGGCAGTATGGAAGGATCCAAGGACACAGTGTTATTGCCTTGCCACCATATTCCTCTGCCAAGTTTCTGGTATGGGAAATTTTTTATTGAATGGCTTTTACATTTACTTCCAGATTGCTGACGAAACTGTTGAACAATATCAGACACATTGCAGAGCCTTGTGAATGCCCACCAGAACATTTAACATGCATTGAAGCTTCCACCAACAGAATCTGCTTGAGCTTGTTAGGAAAGTGTTAAGTATTTTCTTTTAAAGGAAGAGAAAAACTATATGAAGATGAATCTTTGGATTTAAGACTGCAATATACAAGCCTTGAAAGTTCTTCAAATTTGTTTTTATAAATCGTTGCTCCTGTAACCAGAATGAGCTATTATTGTAAATTCTACAGAACGCCTTTAATGTGTGGGTGTTCAGCACACCACCACTGAAAGTGTGGTGTATTCTTTTTTCTCCTATAGTTAGGTCATATTAAATACTACATGCCAAGTATCTTCAGAAATAAAAAGAGAGAGAAAAAAAAAAAAAAAGAAAGTAACATTTCCCCTCCTTCCCTCAAATAAGTGGTTAAACCTCTAGTATTTACTACATTCTCAAAGGCAATCAGCTGCCACAAAACAAACAAACATCACAACCAAAAAGTCACAGCTGCCCACTTTCAGTGTCAGACGTTTGAGAGATGAAGGGCTAAATGCAGTCCATTTTGTTATCTTGCAGCTGGGTTTCCTATGATGAAATATCCATTGATCCATTCCATTTTATTGGCTTTAGATGAGTTTTTCCTGATACGCCAGTAGGAAGTCTCTTGTGGTATACAATTCAATCATTGTATTGGAAAAAAAAATGCACATACTTTGTAGTTTTTGTCCTTGATATTCTCCACATGTTTGGATCATTGAACAGCTGGGGCCATAGAAAACATTTAGAAATCACATTCTTTTATGTAGATCAATCACTTTTGTATACATTGCACCAGGCAAATGAAAATTGTTCATTTACATGTCAGTGGGAGTTTGATGTCTTAAAACAATCTTCCAGACATTAGTGTGGGCCACTGTTTGTTTTTCTTTGGAAAAAAAAGAACTATATATTCAGGAATGAAGCTCTAAAATTGATTCAAGATTGAGAAATGAAATACATAAAACAATAATCTCTTTCCCCTATAATAACTTAAGCTTAAGCTTAAGAAGCATAAATTCCTTCATCTAATGTTTTTTGGGGGGGATTTAAATAAGGTCAGAAAGAGTGTGATATACAGTGTAGACTATGAATAAACAGATGTTGTTAGTTAACAAATAAAGAGTAATTATAACAAAGAGGTTTATGGAAGCTATGAAATGTCTTGCATAATGATTTTTTCCTCAAAAGTCTATGTCTCCCTGTCCCACTCCTTTTCTGGTAGAGGGACTTGTCATAAGTTTCTTTCAGAGGAGAAAAATTTTCTTTTAAGTACCTTATATTGCAGCAGTATGTGATAAGAAGTCACTTCAAAATGTTTTTGTTGTGCAGTTACAGGTACATTCAAGGTAACATTGGCAGAATACTCTCCTTAAAGGTCTTACCAGGGCTGACATACAGTCATATTTTAGAGGCCAACTCCTCAGCTGTGTACCCTGAAGATCACCAGTGGCATCTTCCCTGATGGTTCAAATACTCTGAAGAGGACTTTATCTAAAGATGTGACCATCCTGGAATCACTCGATGTAGGAGACACTGATTTCCTTCAGTCTCCTCTTTTAAAACAGAAAGATTATTTTGGCCAGGTGCTCCTTATTAGAAACCTGGGGTGCTGAAATGCCCTACTTCTCCAAAACGGTTTGCATATGCCAACATATTGGGTGGGGCCCTCTGCATGCAACATAAGGCATGTATCAAGAACATGATTAAACATGGCACAGTGCATCAGAGTGTTCACATTTACATGGAGATATGCATCTTGGTTGAAGATGAGAGATGATTAAAATGTCTATTTGGCTTGTAATTGTAAAACTCTGGCAGAGACTTTAGCTTATCTGCTCTTTTAAACCAAGAGAAAATAGATTTGTTGTTATCCTTTGTGTTGTTTTACCCAAAAATGTCAGTGGGACAGTCTGCAAGTGCTCAAATAGAAAAGCAATTTAAACATTTTCTCCTGAATGTTTTCTTTGCTCCTAGATGTTTCATGTGTACAGTTGTTGGATATATTAAACATCCATGGAATAATTCTTGTTCTGGCTCTTAGACATCAGTACTCATTCCTGGAATATGGGGATACTTGTGATGACTATGGGGAAGCAGGCAATGACAGTACAATAAGGAGAGGAGGACGCCACCAAAGACAAAAATACAAACAAAGAAAAAGTTGTCTTAGTATAACAGGAATTTAGTGCCAGCTGCCTTCTTATGCATTAGCACCCAGAAAAAACATCTCTTTCTTGTAAGAGAGACCACTAAGCTCTTTACATGTTTGGTGTCTCCTAGCAAGCAGAATATGCAAAGACAGGATATGGAAAGGGGTATGAAAAAATATGGGGAAAAAAACTAACAGTTGGGTTTAAGACCAATTATACTCAGTGTAATTAATATGGTGGATACATTCTGGAGTTTGAATCACAGAATCATCAAGGTTGGAAAAGACCTTGAAGATCATCCAGTCCAAACAGTAACCTCACACTGACAGTTCTCAACTACACCAGATCCCTTAGTGCTATGTCGACCTGACTCTTAAACACCTCCAGGGATGGGAACTCCATCACCTCCCTGGGAAGCACATTCCAACACCTAACAACTTGTTCCGTAAGGAAATGCTTCCTAATATCCAGTCTAAACCTTCCCTGGGACAACATGAGGCCATTCCTTCTTGTCCTATCGCTTGTTACCTGGTTAAAGAGACTCATCCCCAGCTCTCTGCACCCTCCTTTCAGGGAGCTGTAGAGGGCGATGAGGTCTCCCCTCAGCCTCCTCTTCTCCAGACTAAACACCCCCAGTTCCCTCAGCTGCTCCCTGTACGACCTGTGCTCCAGACCCTGCACCAGCTCCGTTGCCCTTCTCTGGACACGCTCGAGTCATTCAATGTCCTTTTTGGAGTGAGGGGCCCAAAACTGAACACAGGAATCGAGGGGCGGCCTCAGCAGTGCCGAGTACAGGGGTCAGATCCCTTTCCTGTCCCTGCTGGCCACACTATTGTTGACACAAGCCAGGATGCCATTGGCCTTCTTGGCCACCCGGGCACACTGCTGGCTCCTGTTCAGCCAGCTGTCAATCAACACCCCCAGGTCCCTCTCTGACTGGCAGCTCTCCAGCCGCTCCTCCCCAAGCCTGTAGCGCTGCTGGGGGTTGTTGTGGCCCAAGGGCAGCCCCCGGCATTTGGCCTCATGGAAACTCCTCCAGTTGGCCTCAGCCCATCGCTCCAGCCTGTTAGCTCTGAATACACCTAAGGTTTTGGACAAAAGATTTCAGAGAGTTTACATGTCATTCTGAATATTTACATAACAAGTTAGTTACATCTCTCTCTCTTTAATAAGTCCTCTCTATATGATATTCTTTATGAGGAGATAATGTACCTAAATGACATTTCAAATGAAACTCCTCCAGTTGGGCTCAGCCCATGGCTCCAGCCTGTCCAGGTCTCTCTGCAGAGCCTCCCTGCCCTCGAGCAGATCAACACTCCCACCCAACTGGGTGTCACCTGCAAACTGACTGAGGGTGCACTCGATCCCCTTGTCTAGATCATCAATAAAGATGTTAAACAGGAGTGACCCCAAAACCGAGCCCTGGGGGACACGGCTTGTGACTGGCTGCTAACTGGATTTAACTCTGTTCATCACAACTCTTTGGGCCCGGCCATCCAGACAGTTTTTTACCCAGCAAAGCGTGTGCCCATCCAAGACACGAGCAGCCAGTTTCACTAGGAGAATGCTGTGGGAAATGGTGTCAAATTCCTTACTAAAGTCAAGGTAGACAACATCCACAGCCTTTCCCTCATCCAAGAAGCAGGTCGCCCTGTTGTATAAGGAGATCAGTCAAGCATTTGTCAAGGTTGATCTGCTTATGCTGACTGGGCCTGATCATCTGGTTGTCCTGCACATGTATGATGGTACTCAGGATGAGCTGCTCCATCATCTTCCTGAGTAATGAAGTCAAGCTGACAGGCCTGTAATTTCCTGAATCATTCTTCTAACCCTTCTTATATATGGGCGCCACACTGGCCAATTTCCAATCTGTCAGGACCTCCCCAGTCAGCCAGGACTGCTGGTAAATGATGGAAAGCAGCTTGGCGAGCACCCCAGCCAGCTCCTTCAGCACCCTCGGGTGTATCCCATCTGGTCCCATAGACTTGTGTGTGTCTGTGTGATGCAGCAGGGCACTGACTGTCTCCTTCTGGATTGCAGGGAGGCCGTTCTGCCAGTCTCTGTCTTCTGGCTGAGGAGGCTGGATTCCCTCAGTACAACTAGTCTTGTTATTAAAGACTGAGGCAAAGAAGGCATTAAGGACCTCATCCTTTTCCCCATCACTTGTTACCATGTTTCTTCCTGTGTCTAGCAGGGGATGGAGGCTCTCCCTGGTCTTTTTTTTTTTTTTTCTTTTGACAAACTTAGAGAAACATTTCTTGTTATCCTTGATTGCTAAAGCCAGATAATTTCCAGCTGGGCTTTAAACCTCTTGATTTCTGCCCTCATAGGCTCACAGCCTCTTTGTAATCACTGTGAGTCACTAGCCCCTTCTTCCAAAGGCTGTAAACTCTCCTTTTCTCCCTGAGTTGCAGCCAAAGCTCCCTGTTCATCCAGGGTGGTCTTCTCTGTCACTGGCTTCTCTTACAGCACCTGGGCACCGCCTGCTCCTGAGCCATTAAGACTTCATTCTTAAAGAGTGCCCAGCCTTCCTGGACCCCTGTACCCTTCAGGACCTTCTCCCAAGGGATCCTGTCAAGCAGTACATATGTTGTATTTACAGATGTTAGGTGCATAGCAAAAGGGTATTGATTTCAGAGCTGTTTTTACCAACCACATGGAAAAGCTAATGGAAATAGAAACACAGTAAAGATTTACAGTGAAAAATAGGTTCTGAAAAAACCCATCTAATAAATGCTAGAACTCTGAGGCAATGAAGGCTTACTGCAACTGAAAAATATTCTATAATCTTTGCTAACAACAGTACTAAACTCTGTGCAGAGAACTGCCAGCAGTGAAAACAAATAGGTTTAGTTGTCAGAATAATGGATAGTGAATGCTAGAAGTGCCAACAATCAGGGTTATTGACTCAGTGTAAACCTGCAAAAATCTTCTCTCTCTCAGCATATTTATATCCCCTGAGTTCATCCCGTTTTTCTCTGTGAAGTCAAAACAAATGAATTTTCCTGATTTCTGGCCTAAACAATGTGACATAGGAACAGATATTTCAAAACCTTCTCTCCTTTTGCTAAAAAAATTCCTTGGAGTCATAGATTTCAGGTGAAAAGGAACACTTCTGTCCAATTAACCTGACTTCCTGCAGAAATGCATCCTAATTGCTGGGTCACACCCACAGTTTCTGTGTAAAAATTATTAAAAATAACCTGAGTGGGTGTTGTAATGTGTTCCAGTGATGAATGGTCTTTCAACATCATGAAAAAGCCCCAAGCTACCAGCCGAAACCATGTAGTCAGTTGTCTGTAAGAAGCCCTTTTCATTTTGAGTGGTCTTCATGACATTTAAAAAGACTTTGAGAATCACAGGTGTTCTTTTGCATTGGCATAGATGAAAGATTTTGGCCTACTCAAGTTTGAGGAAAATCTGAATAGCCTCTATTTTCATGGTAGCCATAGTGGCAGCATTCTAGACTTTCTTCCCATCTGAATGCCCTCCACACTTTCAGAATATAAATGTAGGTGACTTCAGAGCTTTGTAGTCCTGGAAAGAATATGAATGGGTTTATCAAATACTTGGAAGGTTTTTAAGGAAGCTAAAACACAATTTATGTGGAAGGAATTGAGATGAAAGAAGTTCCTACAGCCTTTTTAATACCAGAGTCTATGTGGAGAGGTACAGACCGGTCCACCATACACTACTTGGGCCAGGCAAGATATAGCTCCAGTCCAGAAAACATTTACCAATGTTAAAACAGTACTATGTATAAGATGATAAGTGCTCCTAGTTAAAGAGCTAGAAAACCATGAGTAATTATTCAGCAAAGTAGTGCAAGGGAGAGTGCATTAGCTCGGTGGATAGCATGACTATGTGGATTCCAGACTGGAACTGGCATCTGTCCAGACTGATTGCAGCAAAGGAGCTCAGACTTGTCTGCACTGGTCTGAACAAACATCTCCAGAGTTGCATGTTTTTTGAACAGCAGCTGGTGTTCTCAAGACCACAGAACATTTGTGTTCCATGCTGCACTGTGTCATCGAATTGATATCAAATCTTGGGCAGAATATCATAATTCTCTGACTCCCATTTTCTAGGAAATCCTGGATTCCTCTGTTATTTATGTCTAAATCACATGAGTTGGATCCATCTCAAGCACATATATCTACAATCCCAATAAAAGAGGGAAAGTGGGAATGTGGGTTGAGGTCTGCAGAGTATGCCTAATAAACAACCATTTGTAATAATGAGATACTAGTTCTTGAACTAGCTGAAAGTAGAGTTTAAGCAATGCCTGCTTTTTTTTTTTTTTTTTAAATCAACATTTGTGGCAGCAATGTTTATGTTTTCAAGAAGGAAAAAGTTGTCTGTTGACCCCAAGTCTAAATCTGAAAGGATGTCTTGACTGACACCAAATCAGGGAGTGCTAGCTGATCCCAGACTACTGATGAGAATATTTATTGTCCTCAGCCCACAAATGCTAGCAAAAAGCTGCAGGGAACACTTCTGAGCTGGTATAAAGGAAGTCTGGATGACATCAAGGTCTTTGCAATTCCTAATCACTGTAATTCTGTGATTTGATTTAAGACCAGTTGCCACATAAATACCAACCAACTTAGTATTTTTTCTATTTCGGGACATCATGAAAAACATTCTTGTTTTAATACCTATGTAAACACTGATTTTTACAGATGTCTTTAGATGCATCATACATACAGTAGCTACAAATTAGCATATCGTGCATACGTTGCTTTGTGTGCTTTCTGGAAGGGGTCCAAGGATGACTGATCAACACATGGGATGTTTCCTCTTCACAACATTAACACGAAGTCGACACCTGCAGTGATGTAAGCCCATGACTCACCTGCCTGAATGGAGGTCTCTTTAGGATCAACTGTTGTGCGCAGAATACATCTGCAACATCCAAATAAATGAGCCCTTCTAAAGTAAGTCAGCACTACCCCTGTTTAGAATGCAGGGCCCTTGTGAAGGCTGAGGTGAAGCAGCTGGCTAGCAGCTTTTGTGAGTCATTTTAAAAGGCCACTCTCACAGCTGGAGAGAAAATAGCCCTGGCAGCACTGGCAATCCATTATGAAATGTAAAAAGTCCTTCTTTGGGCGGAAGGAAAACTTCACCCAGCTGTCAAGTGTTTGAAATGTTGGGGGAAAAGTGTGCACACATGCACACACATGGCTCTGGCTTCTTGCAATGGAAGGAATACAGAGGCTACATTAGATAAAAATAAATCTCTTCTGAGATTGAAAAAAGCATGGGCTGCTGAGTTCACTTTTTAGAAATCAATAAGGGTTTTGGTGAATGGAGATATCAAGCACATTTTATCATCCAGGAAAGACTGGCCTGCAAGTGTCCCTTCTGATTTAAATTCTCCTTTTCAACATACCTGTATCAAAAAGACACTTGACCTCTGCTTACGTTATTGTCCAGCGGTATCGATCTGAAAGGTTCATATTGCAGAGAAGGAAAATCTAAGTGGTGGAACAATCAATCCTTAATCTCATCTTTTTCCATTTGGCAAATGTAAAATGTGGTTAGTAAATGGCTTCTAAATGTAAATCAATTTAAGCCAAAAGAAGCTGATGCTGCATATTTGCAGCATAATAAAAGATGATTAATTTAAAAGACTCTGTAGAATAAAGCAAAGATTAATTCAAGTAGAAAGATGTGGAGAAAGATGACTTTCATAGCTGTGAGCCCTGAAGGGATTCCATGCGAATGCAATTTGCAGACCAATGAGAAAGTGAATCTTTAGAGGTGAAGGTCAAACACAGGTTTTTCAAAGTTTTCTGCAGTTTGCCTTATTTACAGCCATACAGAATGCATTCTGCATGGTATCTTCATGGAACAGTACTGACATCTAGCGGCAATTTAAAGTGATCCTGCCTAGCTGTCCCTTTGGGAAGCTGAAATAACCCACCTCTTGCAGAAGTCCAATCTAATACCCCATCCTATGGTGAGAGGGCAGCACCACATCATTTCCCTTACGTGCGGGAGCTATGGACACGCACACGACCAGTATGACCAATCAATGCCCATTTATTGAAGGTAAGCAAGCACTTTTATGGGTTTCTCCTGTGCATGCGAATGGTACGTGGTACAGTCCTTATGACTGGACAGTTAGCTTTGTCCACGCGCTTCAAGCCTTCTCACGATGGGATAATAAGCGCCACACTCAAATGTCTTTCTCCGCACAACCCATCTCCTGGAGTTGGTTGCTGAGTTCTTTGTTCTATGTCCTTGCCGAGGCGTGCACATGTGTAGGATTTCTCACATGTCCATTATCTCCCAACATATCCCTCTTTTTGTTTTTGAGCAAATTCCTTGCGGTCTTTTTTATAATGATTGTTAATACAACAAACTAAGCATGACAAAATAATAACAAACATAAGAATTACAATAATTACAACAATTCCAACAATTCCCCCTTGTAACAACTTCTTCAACTATCCTGTGAACATAGTTAACTTTCCTGTATAACTTGGGCCCCTACTGGTTTGGAAGGGATTTTAATAAACACATTCAGAATGTATGAGCATTAATCACTTAGAACCATTGCAAGGCTTAGGATTGTGAGCTTGACCTTCTTTCCAAGGCCTCACCCAGAGAGATGGAAGCCACCGTAAGCCATGATCTGTAAGCAAACACATATAACCGCTGCCTGTTAATTGTACTTTAACAGGTCCTTCCCATTGCCCTGTATTTAAGTTTTTGAACATAACTAATGGTTGCTGTGTGCCCATAGATTGTTCAGCATCACCCTTTATTGCTAAACTGTGAATCATCATTGGTGGTTCCTGACGTTCTCCTGTAAGCCTCAAAAAATTCAAAACATATAAAACTTTATTTAATCGTTCAGCTGGCATCATACCTGACATTCCCCCTTTTTGTTTTTGAAGCATTTGCTTCAGAGTTTGATGAGCCCATTCGATGATTGCTTGTCCAGTGGGAGAGTGTGGAATTCCTGTGCAGTGTTTAATGCCCCATAAGATACAGAAGTGTTGGAAGTGTCCAGAAATATATGCTGGACCATTATCTGTTTTGATCTTTCTTGGCACTCCAAGTACAGCAAAATAATTATGTAAGTGTTTTTCAACATGTTTAGCTGTCTCTCCAGCTTGAGCTGTAGCCCAAATAGTCATGGACAAAGTATCAATAACAATGCGTACATATTTTAACCTACCAAATTCTGCTATGTGAGTAACATCCATTTGCCATAATTGCAAAGGTGATAGGCCCCGTGGGTTAACTCCTGTTCCCAGGCCAAACCCTATTTTCTGACAAGATGGGCAAGAGGTTCATTAGAGAAACTGACTTGTAGATCTACTGTTGCAAATGGTCCTGTACCTAGCAACATTTGCGCTTGAATGAGATAAAGTGGATCGCCTTGTGGTGATGGCTGAGCTTGCTCATTATTAGCTAATTTAGCCCATGCACTTTCAAACAACATTTTTTGAGATGGAGTTAATATAACTGCTGCTATTTGATCAATATCTTTTGGAATTAACAGTGATGATGAAAAAAATTTGTTTTGTTAATTGATGATGAAGACCATTTTGCATTACTGAAGCTCTAGCCTTTTCAAGCAAAGGATCCCATTCATTAGTACCACTAAAACTATTGATAGAAACAAGAAAAGCTTGTACGCTTTCAGGAATAAAGACCCCTCCACTATAGCATCTCTAATAATCCCTTTCCATCGGCGTATGGCCACAGACGCACTCTGCACCTTTGAAGAAAAAAGATGTGAAGTTGTAGGGTGAGACGAAGGAAGCGAAGCCTCCGCCTGTGATGACAGCAAGAATGGATTAGAAGCAGGTACTGGAACCGAATACTCAGGTGGTGGATAAGGAGCACACGGTTGCGGTTGCTTGCCAGATGAAAAGGTACACGATCTGTGCTCCATCTTCTTCTCCCGTGTTGCAGCCAGTTTTTCAAGCTTGTCTATAAGTTGCAAGAGTGGAGTTCCTTTATTTGAAACGCCGACTGGTGAGGCGGGGTTTTCTCTCCCCATGAGGAAGGCGCAGGTGGCGGTCCGTCCACGTTCCCATACATGCCCTGCCCCCCGCTGGGCTCTGGTGACTCCCCCGCTCTCCCCTCACTCTCCTCTCGCGTGGTGCCAGGCGCACTTCTGGCATCACCCGCTCCTGCCCGCGCAGCTCCCGGCCTAACCCCTGCTGCTCGCCGTGGCCCCGCCAGCGCGACCAATGAAGCAAACGGGTTTTTCGGCTGACATAACACGATGGGATCTGCCAGCGGTGGAGGCACCGGAGGCGGCATATCAGAGCCAGAAGCCGCTTCTACAGTTGCAAAGGCAGAAGTACCAGCCACACGGTCCCCAGCCACGCGGTCCCCAGCCACGTGGTTGCCAGTCGCGTGGTCGTCGCTCAGCTCCTACTGTCTCGTGGATCAGCTTCCAGAGCACGGGATAGCTGCTCACTTCTTCTGCCGACCTTCCCCAAAGCTTTTTTCCTATGGATTCCCAGGTAGATATCTCAAATATGAGACCTGCACTGGAGATAAGTCCTCTTTCCCAGCTCCATTTCACCAAGCCTTTCAGGGTGGACTTAGCGTATTTTATGCCTCTCATGGAGAGGATATCTTGGAGGACCTTCACCACTGCTTGCTCGTCCCTGCCGAGAACAGACCCCATTCCTCCCTGGCCGCCACTTCTTTTCGTGGATCTTCAACCCAAATTACAGCGCGCTGCTTCTCACCTTCAGACCCCTGGGCAGGGTCTGGATCAATTTCGACTGGCTTTCCACCCTCGATTGCACCTCCGTTGAGTCCTCAGCGAAGACTTGTGCCAATCTTGAGGGTCCCTGTTCGGGCGCCAGATGCGGGAGCTATGGACACGCACACGACCAGTATGATCAAGCAATGCCCATTTATTGAAGGTAAGCAAGCACTTTTATAGGTTTCTCCTGTGTACGCGAATGGTATGTGGTGCAATCCTTGTCCACGCGCTTCAAGCCTTCTCACGATTGGATAATAAGTGCCACAGTCAATGTCTTTCTCTGCCCAACCCATCTCCTGGATTTGGCTGCTGAGTTCTTTGTTCTATGTCCTTGCCGAGGAGTGCACATGTGTAGGATTGCTCACATGTCCATTATCTCCCAACACTTACACACTGCAGTGATGCAAAATGTAGGCCCACCTGAGGTCTCAGAACTTAGAAAAACTCTTTGGAATTTTAGAAAAACAATTTTTAAGTTTGTTATAGCTTTCTTTTTGGGAAGGATTAATACAGAGTCAGCCAAGGACTCTCCATTTTAACTAAAGGTGCAAGTTATCTATAACTGAATGCTAGCTCTTATATAACTTGTGACCAGAGATGTTGATCAAGTTACTGTGTTAAAACATGAATAGCTTTATTACCTGTATAACTGGAAGTGTCATGTGATTGTTTCTGAAAAGTCATATTAATTTCAGGTGTCTACAGTTCACAAAGGAAGATAAACTGGAGGAGACTTAGAGAAGAATTGCTGTCAGGATAAAAGACTGAAAACATTTTATAGTGAAAGACCTAAAGAGATCAGTCTGTTTGCTTTAGCAAAGGGAGAGAAGTAGTCACAGTTTATGAGTACATATATATGAAGAAAAAGAGTATGATAGCAAAGAGCTCTTTAAACTGATAGACAGAAATATAAAAAGATGTAGTGACTGGCAATTAAAAGGAGACAAATTTAGAGCTGAAATGAAGCAGAACTTTTTTTTACTAATGAAAGTAATTAAACCTTGAAACAACTGATGAAGGCCTGTGCTGGAGTTTCAATTTCTGAAGCATTTTAAATCAAAATTAGATGTTTTCTGAGAGATGTACTTCCTTCAAATGGAAGAGAAACCATGAGGACAGCCAGCCATTGGGACAGTTTGTCTCATTTCTTGGAGGTTTTCAAGCCCTGAGGAACCTGGTCTGATCTCATAGCTGACCTTGCTTTGAGCAGGCTGTTAAACTAGGAACTTCCTTAGCGCTCTTCCAACCTGATTTATTCTTTGATGCTCTGAGCCCATGATATAATTCAAGGAAATCTGGAGTTCTACAGCATGTCAATCTAGATTATTTTAAGGTTCTGATCTCTTCAGTCTACAAAATGATCCAAGAAGGAAATACTGCTTCACAAAAAATCGCTCTTCGTCATTTTTTCAATGCACATTTTCCTATTTTGTTGGTTTGTTGTTTTTTGATTGACTTTTTAAAAAAAATTTATTTATAAAAGTAGGCATAAGGGAAAGACTGTAATTTCCTAATGTACATTCAGCATCAATGAGAAATCATCAAGATAAAGTTTACCAATGCACTGAATTTTTCTTTCACAGAATCACAGAATGGTTGATATTGGAAGGGACCTCTATGAGGTTAGAAGGGTTCACAAGTCACCTGGTTCAACACTTCTGCTCAAGCAGGGCCACCTAGGTTGTCCAGGTATATATCCAGACAATTCTGGATTATGTCCAAGGATGGAGCCTCCACAACCTTTCTGGACAACCTGTGCTGGTGCTCAGTTACCTTCACAGTAACAATGTGCTTACTGATGTTCAGTCCCTAATATGCCTGCAAAGAGTTTCCACAATTAGCTGCTTCATCACCTTCCCAGGGGTCAAGGTAAGGTTGACCAGCCTGTAGTTCCCTGGGTCCTTCTTCTTGCCCTTTCCTCCAGTATTCAGGCACAGGGGAAGAAAACATTTCCACAGAGGTTACAGCAGGAGGGCTAAAAGACCATTAAAACGGCAGTTAAAATACAGCAAAAAATGAGTCATCAGAGGCAAGAAAAAAAGAACAGATGAAAGGCTACATTTAAAAATCAGTAGAAAGAAAGGAAAATTATATGAACTGATGGGGAAAGAAATCTCATAGTACATGAAGAGAACACTGTCAGATCAGACCACTCAAATATCTCCTCTGCGGTGCTGGGACTCGAGACAAAGGAGCATGACGTAGGTTACAGCCAGAAAGAAGATCTTCTAACAGGACATTTTTAAGCAGGACTTTGGGGTGTGGGATACCCAAAAGTTGCCACACAGGGGATTAATCTCCCTCTCACTCAAAATTCCTGGTTCGCAGGTGCAAGAAGGACTAACTTCAAGGAAATGCACCTGCTTTTTAGGATAGTGGGCTGAAGAAAAGATATGACATAAATCTTCACTTATGTATAAGTTGTAGCCTTAGCATTAAAGAGCAAGTTTTCTGAGTTGTGTTCAGTGGGTTAAATATGACAGGACTGTAGGCTGAGGCAGAGGAAAGAACAAGTAGAAAAAGAGCAAAATAAGAGAAAAAATAGCAACATTTTTCTGTTTTCTCCAGTCTTCACACAGTTCTGTTGCCCCAAATACAAGTATTTTTCAATATCAGTGAATGTACTTTATATATATATATATATATATATATATATATATATATA